>NC_060182.1:94599388-94686888 GCF_021184085.1 Oncorhynchus gorbuscha | reverse complement strand
AGATGGAGAGACATGATGTCCTGCTGCACCTTGAGACAGGAAGGCTGGTTTGATTGGCCTACCTTGATGTCCTGCTGCACCTTGAGACAGTAAGGCTGGTTTGATTGGCCTACCTTGATGTCCTGCTGGACCTTGAGACAGTAAGGCTGGTTCTGGTACTGCTGTATCTCTCCTGTGATTTCTGCTACTTTCCTCCTCTTACTGAAGTTGATCAGCTCTTTGCCGTGTCTCTTCAGGAAGTCGGGGTTCCCCTCCTCTGTCTTCAGGATGTTGGTCAGGTAGATACCTGGGACAGACGGGTAGGTAGGTAGTTATTGGTCAGGTAGATACCTGGGACAGACGGGTAGGTAGGTAGTTATTGGTCAGGTAGATACCTGGGACAGACGGGTAGGTAGGTAGTTATTGGTCAGGTAGATACCTGGGACAGACGGGTAGGTAGGTAGTTATTGGTCAGGTAGATACCTGGGGACAGACGGGTAGGTAGGTAGTTATTGGTCAGGTAGATACCTGGGACAGACGGGTAGGTAGGTAGTTATTGGTCAGGTAGATACCTGGGACAGACGGGTAGGTAGGTAGTTATTGGTCAGGTAGATACCTGGGACAGACGGGTAGGTAGGTAGTTATTGGTCAGGTAGATACCTGGGACAGACGGGTAGGTAGGTAGTTATTGGTCAGGTAGATACCTGGGACAGACGGGTAGGTAGGTAGTTATTGGTCAGGTAGATACCTGGGACAGACGGGTAGGTAGGTAGTTATTGGTCAGGTAGATACCTGGGACAGACGGGTAGGTAGGTAGTTATTGGTCAGGTAGATACCTGGGACAGACGGGTAGGTAGGTAGTTATTGGTCAGGTAGATACCTGGGACAGACGGGTAGGTAGGTAGTTATTGGTCAGGTAGATACCTGGGACAGACGGGTAGGTAGGTAGTTATTGGTCAGGTAGATACCTGGGACAGACGGGTAGGTAGGTAGTTATTGGTCAGGTAGATACCTGGGACAGACGGGTAGGTAGTTATTGGTCAGGTAGATACCTGGGACAGACGGGTAGGTAGGTAGTTATTGGTCAGGTAGATACCTGGGACAGACGGGTAGGTAGGTAGTTATTGGTCAGGTAGATACCTGGGACAGACGGGTAGGTAGGTAGTTATTGGTCAGGTAGATACCTGGGACAGACGGGTAGGTAGGTAGTTATTGGTCAGGTAGATACCTGGGACAGACGGGAAGGTAGATACCTGGTCAGGTAGGTAGATGGGGCAGGTAGTTATTGGTCAGGTAGATACCTGGGACAGACGGGTAGGTAGGTAGTTATTGGTCAGGTAGATACCTGGGACAGACGGGTAGGTAGGTAGTTATTGGTCAGGTAGATACCTGGGACAGACGGGTAGGTAGGTAGTTATTGGTCAGGTAGATACCTGGGACAGACGGGTAGGTAGGTAGTTATTGGTCAGGTAGATACCTGGGACAGACGGGTAGGTAGGTAGTTATTGGTCAGGTAGATACCTGGGACAGACGGGTAGGTAGGTAGTTATTGGTCAGGTAGATACCTGGGACAGACGGGTAGGTAGGTAGTTATTGGTCAGGTAGATACCTGGGACAGACGGGTAGGTAGGTAGTTATTGGTCAGGTAGATACCTGGGACAGACGGGGGTAGGTAGGTAGTTATTGGTCAGGTAGATACCTGGGACAGACGGGTAGGTAGGTAGTTATTGGTCAGGTAGATACCTGGGACAGACGGGTAGGTAGGTAGTTATTGGTCAGGTAGATACCTGGGACAGACGGGTAGGTAGGTAGTTATTGGTCAGGTAGATACCTGGGACAGACGGGTAGGTAGGTAGTTATTGGTCAGGTAGATACCTGGGACAGACGGGTAGGTAGGTAGTTATTGGTCAGGTAGATACCTGGGACAGACGGGTAGGTAGGTAGTTATTGGTCAGGTAGATACCTGGGACAGACGGGTAGGTAGGTAGTTATTGGTCAGGTAGATACCTGGGACAGACGGGTAGGTAGGTAGTTATTGGTCAGGTAGATACCTGGGACAGACGGGTAGGTAGGTAGTTATTGGTCAGGTAGATACCTGGGACAGACGGGTAGGTAGGTAGTTATTGGTCAGGTAGATACCTGGGACAGACGGGTAGGTAGGTAGTTATTGGTCAGGTAGATACCTGGGACAGACGGGTAGGTAGTAGTAGTTATTGGTCAGGTAGATACCTGGGACAGACGGGTAGGTAGGTAGTTATTGGTCAGGTAGATACCTGGGACAGACGGGTAGGTAGGTAGTTATTGGTCAGGTAGATACCTGGGACAGACGGGTAGGTAGGTAGTTATTGGTCAGGTAGATACCTGGGACAGACGGGTAGGTAGGTAGTTATTGGTCAGGTAGATACCTGGGACAGACGGGTAGGTAGGTAGTTATTGGTCAGGTAGATACCTGGGACAGACGGGTAGGTAGGTAGTTATTGGTCAGGTAGATACCTGGGACAGACGGGTAGGTAGGTAGTTATTGGTCAGGTAGATACCTGGGACAGACGGGTAGGTAGGTAGTTATTGGTCAGGTAGATACCTGGGACAGACGGGTAGGTAGGTAGTTATTGGTCAGGTAGATACCTGGGACAGACGGGTAGGTAGGTAGTTATTGGTCAGGTAGATACCTGGGACAGACGGGTATTGGTCAGGTAGTAGGTAGTTATTGGTCAGGTAGATACCTGGGACAGACGGGTAGGTAGGTAGTTATTGGTCAGGTAGATACCTGGGACAGACGGGTAGGTAGGTAGTTATTGGTCAGGTAGATACCTGGGACAGACGGGTAGGTAGGTAGTTATTGGTCAGGTAGATACCTGGGACAGACGGGTAGGTAGGTAGTTATTGGTCAGGTAGATACCTGGGACAGACGGGTAGGTAGATACCTGGTCAGGTAGGTAGATTGGTAGTTATTGGTCAGGTAGATACCTGGGACAGACGGGTAGGTAGGTAGTTATTGGTCAGGTAGATACCTGGGACAGACGGGTAGGTAGGTAGTTATTGGTCAGGTAGATACCTGGGACAGACGGGTAGGTAGGTAGTTATTGGTCAGGTAGATACCTGGGACAGACGGGTAGGTAGGTAGTTATTGGTCAGGTAGATACCTGGGACAGACGGGTAGGTAGGTAGTTATTGGTCAGGTAGATACCTGGGACAGACGGGTAGGTAGATACCTGGTCAGGTAGGTAGATGGGGCAGGTAGTTATTGGTCAGGTAGATACCTGGGACAGACGGGTAGGGTAGGTAGGTAGATTGGGATTGGTCAGGTAGATACCTGGGACAGACGGGTAGGTAGGTAGTTATTGGTCAGGTAGATACCTGGGACAGACGGGTAGGTAGGTAGTTATTGGTCAGGTAGATACCTGGGACAGACGGGTAGGTAGGTAGTTATTGGTCAGGTAGATACCTGGGACAGACGGGTAGGTAGGTAGTTATTGGTCAGGTAGATACCTGGGACAGACGGGTAGGTAGGTAGTTATTGGTCAGGTAGATACCTGGGACAGACGGGTAGGTAGGTAGTTATTGGTCAGGTAGATACCTGGGACAGACGGGTAGGTAGGTAGTTATTGGTCAGGTAGATACCTGGGACAGACGGGTAGGTAGGTAGTTATTGGTCAGGTAGATACCTGGGACAGACGGGTAGGTAGGTAGTTATTGGTCAGGTAGATACCTGGGACACGGGTAGGTAGGTAGTTATTGGTCAGGTAGATACCTGGGACAGACGGGTAGGTAGGTAGTTATTGGTCAGGTAGATACCTGGGACAGACGGGTAGGTAGGTAGTTATTGGTCAGGTAGATACCTGGGACAGACGGGTAGGTAGGTAGTTATTGGTCAGGTAGATACCTGGGACAGACAGGTAGGTAGTTATTGGTCAGGTAGATACCTGGGACAGACGGGTAGGTAGGTAGTTATTGGTCAGGTAGATACCTGGGGGGGTAGGTAGGTAGTTATTGGTCAGGTAGATACCTGGGACGGGTAGGTAGGTAGTTATTGGTCAGGTAGATACCTGGGACAGACGGGTAGGTAGGTAGTTATTGGTCAGGTAGATACCTGGGACAGACGGGTAGGTAGGTAGTTATTGGTCAGGTAGATACCTGGGACAGACGGGTAGGTAGGTAGTTATTGGTCAGGTAGATACCTGGGACAGACGGGTAGGTAGGTAGGGTACCTGGGACAGTAGGTAGTTATTGGTCAGGTAGATACCTGGGACAGACGGGTAGGTAGGTAGTTATTGGTCAGGTAGATACCTGGGACAGACGGGTAGGTAGGTAGTTATTGGTCAGGTAGATACCTGGGACAGACGGGCAGGTAGGTAGTTATTGGTCAGGTAGATACCTGGGACAGACGGGTAGGTAGGTAGGTAGATACCTGGGACAGACGGGTAGGTAGTTATTGGTCAGGTAGATACCTGGGACAGACGGGTAGGTAGGTAGTTATTGGTCAGGTAGATACCTGGGACAGACGGGTAGGTAGGTAGTTATTGGTCAGGTAGATACCTGGGACAGACGGGTAGGTAGGTAGTTATTGGTCAGGTAGATACCTGGGACAGACGGGTAGGTAGGTAGTTATTGGTCAGGTAGATACCTGGGACAGACGGGTAGGTAGGTAGTTATTGGTCAGGTAGATACCTGGGGACAGGCGGGTAGGTAGGTAGTTATTGGTCAGGTAGATACCTGGGACAGACGGGTAGGTAGGTAGTTATTGGTCAGGTAGATACCTGGGACAGACGGGTAGGTAGGTAGTTATTGGTCAGGTAGATACCTGGGACAGACGGGTAGGTAGGTAGTTATTGGTCAGGTAGATACCTGGGACAGACGGGTAGGTAGGTAGTTATTGGTCAGGTAGATACCTGGGACAGACGGGTAGGTAGGTAGTTATTGGTCAGGTAGATACCTGGGACAGACGGGTAGGTAGGTAGTTATTGGTCAGAGGTCTAGTTATTGGTCAGGTAGATACCTGGGTACGGGTAGGTAGGTAGTTATTGGTCAGGTAGATACCTGGGACAGACGGGTAGGTAGGTAGTTATTGGTCAGGTAGATACCTGGGACAGACGGGTAGGTAGGTAGTTATTGGTCAGGTAGATACCTGGGACAGACGGGTAGGTAGGTAGTTATTGGTCAGGTAGATACCTGGGACAGACGGGTAGGTAGGTAGTTATTGGTCAGGTAGATACCTGGGACAGACGGGTAGGTAGGTAGTTATTGGTCAGGTAGATACCTGGGACAGACGGGTAGGTAGGTAGTTATTGGTCAGGTAGATACCTGGGACAGACGGGTAGGTAGGTAGTTATTGGTCAGGTAGATACCTGGGACAGATACCTGGGGACGGGTAGGTAGGTAGTTATTGGTCAGGTAGATACCTGGGACAGACGGGTAGGTAGGTAGTTATTGGTCAGGTAGATACCTGGGACAGACGGGTAGGTAGGTAGTTATTGGTCAGGTAGATACCTGGGACAGACGGGTAGGTAGGTAGTTATTGGTCAGGTAGATACCTGGGACAGACGGGTAGGTAGGTAGTTATTGGTCAGGTAGATACCTGGGACAGACGGGTAGGTAGGTAGTTATTGGTCAGGTAGATACCTGGGACAGACGGGTAGGTAGGTAGTTATTGGTCAGGTAGATACCTGGGACAGACGGGTAGGTAGGTAGTTATTGGTCAGGTAGATACCTGGGACAGACGGGTAGGTAGGTAGTTATTGGTCAGGTAGATACCTGGGACAGACGGGTAGGTAGGTAGTTATTGGTCAGGTAGATACCTGGGACAGACGGGTAGGTAGGTAGTTATTGGTCAGGTAGATACCTGGGACAGACGGGTAGGTAGGTAGTTATTGGTCAGGTAGATACCTGGGACAGACGGGTACTAGGTAGTTATTGGTCAGGTAGATACCTGGGACAGACGGGTAGGTAGGTAGTTATTGGTCAGGTAGATACCTGGGACAGACGGGTAGGTAGGTAGTTATTGGTCAGGTAGATACCTGGGACAGACGGGTAGGTAGGTAGTTATTGGTCAGGTAGATACCTCAGTACTGGTAGGTGTCATTGGTCAGGTAGATACCTGGGACAGACGGGTAGGTAGGTAGTTATTGGTCAGGTAGATACCTGGGACAGACGGGTAGGTAGGTAGTTATTGGTCAGGTAGATACCTGGGACAGACGGGTAGGTAGGTAGTTATTGGTCAGGTAGATACCTGGGACAGACGGGTAGGTAGGTAGTTATTGGTCAGGTAGATACCTGGGACAGACGGGTAGGTATATACCTGGTCGGGTAGATGGGGCAGGTCAGGTAGGTAGATGGGGCAGGTAGATACCTGGTCAGGTAGGTAGGGCAGGGCCAGATGGTATGCGTGTGTCACCTAATACCCTTTTCACAGTATTAGTCTGACCAGAACCGCACTGTGCTGGCTTCAACATATTCCCTTTCTCATTGTCCTTTACAGTATGGTTCCAGGAACTATGTTGGATGTGTGTCAGGTCAGTAGAGTTCAGTCAGTCTCAGTACTGTGTGTCAGGTCAGTAGAGTTCAGTCAGTCTCAGTACTGTGTGTCAGGTCAGTAGAGTTCAGTCTCAGTACTGTGTGTCAGGTCAGTAGAGTTCAGTCAGTCTCAGTACTGTGTGTCAGGTCAGTAGAGTTCAGTCAGTCTCAGTACTGTGTGTCAGGTCAGTAGAGTTCAGTCAGTCTCAGTACTGTGTGTCAGGTCAGTAGAGTTCAGTCTCAGTACTGTGTGTCAGGTCAGTAGAGTTCAGTCTCAGTACTGTGTGTCAGGTCAGTAGAGTTCAATCAGTCTCAGTACTGTGTGTCAGGTCAGTAGAGTTCAGTCAGTCTCAGTACTGTGTGTCAGGTCAGTAGAGTTCAGTCTCAGTACTGTGTGTCAGGTCAGTAGAGTTCAGTCTCAGTACTGTGTGTCAGGTCAGTAGAGTTCAGTCTCAGTACTGTGTGTCAGGTCAGTAGAGTTCAGTCAGTCTCAGTACTGTGTGTCAGGTCAGTAGAGTTCAGTCAGTCTCAGTACTGTGTGTCAGGTCAGTAGAGTTCAGTCTCAGTACTGTGTGTCAGGTCAGTAGAGTTCAGTCTCAGTACTGTGTGTCAGGTCAGTAGAGTTCAGTTCAGTCTCAGTACTGTGTGTCAGGTCAGTTCAGTCTCAGTACTGTGTTCAGTTCAGTCTCAGTACTGTGTGTCAGGTCAGTAAAGTTCAGTCTCAGTACTGTGTGTCAGGTCAGTAGAGTTCAGTCTCAGTACTGTGTGTCAGGTCAGTAGAGTTCAGTCTCAGTACTGTGAGAAGGATGTGGTTCTGTGTGTCAGTGTGCTCCCGTCTGTCCGGAAGGTCTTACCAAAGAAAGGCACGCAGGGCGGGTTAATGGACTTGAGCTTGGCCAGGTACTTCTTGAAATGGTCCTGGCTCAGTTCCACTGCTTCCTCTAGGATCCTCTTCTTCCTCTCGGGGACCGCCTGAAAGACAAGAACAACATCTCTCGTTAACTTGCTGCTCGGTAAAGGATTGGGAGAATGTCAATTGCATTTTCTTGATTCTTCGCCTCCTTCTCCAAAACCCATTGGATGAGAAGCTCAGAGGGGAGGGAACTCTGACTCGCTCATCCAATGGGTTTTGGAGGAGGAGAATGGACGTGACGAATCAAATAAATGTATTGGCTTAGTGCTCAATAGGCACCAGACAATACACATTACATGCTGGCAGGATTGGGGGACAATTCTATTTCATTGTATGAAACAGAATATACCAGTTTACTACCGGATTGAAACAGAATATACCAGTTTACTACCGGATTGAAACAGAATATACCCGTTTACTACCGGATTGAAACAGAATATACCAGTTTACTACCGGATTGAAACAGAATATACCAGTTTACTACCGGATTGAAACAGAATATACCAGTTTACTACCGGATTGAAACAGAATATACCAGTTTACTACCGGATCGAAACTGAATTGACGTCAACCTTGCATCCAGGTTCTGCTACAAACAGTAATGTTAGGTTAAACTGCCCAAATGGCACCCTATTCCCTACATAGTGCACTACTTTTATCCTGAATTGGCAACCTATGCTCTCTATATAGGGAACAGTGTACCATTTGGGCCGTCACCCTACGGTACATGTCTGGGCTGTGTTCACCTTGACGGTGCGTCTGTTTGTGTATGTCTGGCTGTGCGATCACCTCGAAGGTGTGGTCGAGCCGGTAGACGGGGACAGAGTTGATGGCAGAGACCACCTCCAGAACACCATTGAAGTTGTTGAGCTCCTGAAACACCTGGAGGATCTCAATGACCCGCGTTAACACCGCTACTCTCTCATCCAGGTTCTCTGCTTCCACAATACACCTGAGACAGAGAGAGAGAGAGACAGTGAGAGAGAGAGACAGTGAGAGAGAGAGACAGTGAGAGAGAGAGAGACAGTGAGAGAGAGAGAGAGAGACAGTGAGAGAGACGGGAGACAGTGAGAGAGAGAGACAGTGAGAGAGAGAGACAGTGAGAGAGAGACAGTGAGAGAGAGACAGTGAGAGAGAGACAGTGAGAGAGAGAGACAGTGAGACAGTGAGAGACGGGAGACAGTGAGAGAGAAAGACAGTGAGAGAGAAAGACAGTGAGAGAGAGAGAGACAGTGAGAGAGAGAGAGACAGTGAGAGAGAAAGACAGTGAGAGAGAAAGACAGTGAGAGAGAAAGACAGTGAGAGAGAGAAAGACAGTGAGAGAGAGAGAGACAGTGAGAGAGAGAGAGAGAGAGAGACAGTGAGAGAGAGAGAGAGAGACAGTGAGAGAGACGGGAGACAGTGAGAGAGAGAGACAGTGAGAGAGAGACAGTGAGAGAGAGACAGTGAGAGAGAGACAGTGAGAGAGAGAGACAGTGAGACAGTGAGAGACGGGAGACAGTGAGAGAGAAAGACAGTGAGAGAGAAAGACAGTGAGAGAGAAAGACAGTGAGAGAGAAAGACAGTGAGAGAGAGAGAGACAGTGAGAGAGAGAGAGACAGTGAGAGAGAAAGACAGTGAGAGAGAAAGACAGTGAGAGAGAGAGAGACAGTGAGAGAGAGAGAGACAGTGAGAGAGAGAGAGACAGTGAGAGAGAGAGAGACAGTGAGAGAGAGAGAGACAGTGAGAGAGAGACAGTGAGAGAGAGACAGTGAGAGAGAGAGAGACGGGAGACAGTGAGAGAGACGGGAGACAGTGAGAGAGACGGAGACAGTGAGAGAGAGAGACAGTGAGTGAGAGAGACAGTGAGAGAGAGAGAGACAGTGAGAGAGAGAGGAGACAGTGAGAGAGAGGGGAGACAGTGAGAGAGAGGGGAGACAGTGAGAGAGAGAGGAGACATTGAGAGAGAGGGGAGACAGTGAGAGAGAGAGGAGACAGTGAGAGAGAGAGGAGACAGTGAGAGAGAGAGACAGTGAGAGAGAGAGACAGTGAGAGAGAGAGACAGAGAGAGAGAGACAGTGAGAGAGAGAGAGACAGTGAGAGAGAGAGAGACAGTGAGAGAGAGAGAGACAGTGAGAGAGAGAGAGACAGTGAGAGAGAGACAGTGAGAGAGAGAGAGACGGGAGACAGTGAGAGAGACGGGAGACAGTGAGAGAGACGGAGACAGTGAGAGAGAGAGACAGTGAGTGAGAGAGACAGTGAGAGAGAGAGAGACAGTGAGAGAGAGAGGAGACAGTGAGAGAGAGGGGAGACAGTGAGAGAGAGGGGAGACAGTGAGAGAGAGAGGAGACAGTGAGAGAGAGGGGAGACAGTGAGAGAGAGAGGAGACAGTGAGAGAGAGAGGAGACAGTGAGAGAGAGAGACAGTGAGAGAGAGAGACAGTGAGAGAGAGAGACAGTGAGAGAGAGAGACAGTGAGAGAGAGAGACAGTGAGAGAGAGAGACAGTGAGAGAGACAGTGAGAGACGGGAGACAGAGAGAGACAGTGAGAGACGGGAGACAGTGAGAGAGAGAGACGGGAGACAGTGAGAGAGAGACGGGAGACAGTGAGAGAGAGACGGGAGACAGTGAGAGAGAGACGGGAGACAGTGAGAGAGAGACGGGAGACAGTGAGAGAGAGACAGTGAGAGAAAGAAAGGAAATGGATCTCAGTATTAATGTTACTGAGTTCACAGCAGGGAGAATGTTCATTAGTCCACACCGTAGCAAAACTTTTTGGCAATAGAAAATGAAAATCTGTGTTCTTATTGGACAAATTCAGGTAGTATGGCTCTATTGGACTGTTTTTAAAAACGTTTCCCACCTACTGAAACGGATCCAGCTAACCTCTGAACCCCAGGGCTTGGGTGAGTGGTAGAACTACTCACTTCTCGAACCACAGCGTGAGGTTGGTGGTGTGACGGATCATCCTCAGCAGGTTGGGAGAGTTATTCTCCTTGTCCTCTTTAGTCCACACACTCCCCACCAGCTCAGACGGCCTCACAGCCCTGCAGAGGACACACACATCAATAATATTACCCATACAACATTACTGCCAATAACATTACCCGTACAACAACATTACTGCCAATAACATTACCCGTACAACAACATTACTGACAATAACATTACCCGTACAACAACATTACTGCCAATAACATTACCCGTACAACAACATTACTGACAATAACATTACCCGTACAACAACATTACTGCCAATAACATTACCCGTACAACAACATTACTGCCAATAACATTACCCGTACAACAACATTACTGACAATAACATTACCCGTACAACAACATTACTGCCAATAACATTACCCGTACAACAACATTACTGCCAATAACATTACCCGTACAACAACATTACTGACAATAACACTTGACAAGCACAGTACCACACTTCTCAGAATGGCCCCAGTACAGACAGAACATGGTCAGAGGGCTTCACCCCAGTACAGACAGAACATGGTCAGAGGGCTTCAGAATGGCCCCAGTACAGACAGAACATGGTCAGAGGGCTTCACCCCAGTACAGACAGTTACATGGTCAGAGTCCTTCAGAATGGCCCCAGTACAGACAGAACATGGTCAGAGGGCTTCACCCCAGTACAGACAGAACATGGTCAGAGGGCTTCACCCCAGTACAGACAGAACATGGTCAGAGGGCTTCACCCCAGTACAGACAGAACATGGTCAGAGGGCTTCACCCCAGTACAGACAGAACATGGTCAGAGGGCTTCACCCCAGTACAGACAGAACATGGTCAGAGGGCTTCACCCCAGTACAGACAGAACATGGTCAGAGGGCTTCACCCCAGTACAGACAGAACATGGTCAGAGGGCTTCACCCCAGTACAGACAGAACATGGTCAGAGGGCTTCAGAAAAGCAAAGATGTTTATAACAAACCCAAGATGGTTAATCTGTGTCATTTACAGTGGGAGAAAAATTAGCATATTGGGCAGAACAAGCAAGGAGGCGGGCAAAGCCAAAGCACGAGCTATCGAGATCCTATTGGCTTGTTGTAGCATGTATTTGCATATTTCCATTAGAAAGTTAGCATGTGCACAAACTCAATTGGACCACGCACTCCTAAACACACTTAAAAAATATATTTGGCAAAGTGTCAAGTCTATAACTCTTAGAGCACTGTGTTAGTAAGAGATTATAGTTTTGGGAACATATCACAGACTTCCTCAAACTACCAGATGTGTATGTGCTATAGGCGTCTCACCAGAAGACTAGACTCCAGCAGGGTGAGCTGGGTACTGTGGTAATGGGTAATATTATAGTAGTGGTAGAGTAATATTATAGTAGTGTTATAGTAATATTATAGTAGTGGAAGGTAGAGTAATATTATAGTAGTGGAAGGTAGAGTAATATTATAGTAGTGGAAGGTAGAGTAATATTATAGTAGTGGAAGGTAGAGTAATATTATAGTAGTGGAAGGTATAGTAATATTATAGTAGTGGAAGGTAGAGTAATATTATAGTAGTGGTATAGTAATATTATAGTAGTGGAAGGTAGAGTAATATTATAGTAGTGGAAGGTATAGTAATATTATAGTAGTGTTATAGTAATATTATAGTAGTGGAAGGTATAGTAATATTATAGTAGTGGAATAGTAATATTATAGTAGTGGAAGGTAGAGTAATATTATAGTAGTGGTATAGTAATATTATAGTAGTGGAAGGTATAGTAATATTATAGTAGTGGAATAGTAATATTATAGTAGTGTTATAGTAATATTATAGTAGTGGAAGGTATAGTAATATTATAGTAGTGGAAGGTATAGTAATATTATAGTAGTGGAAGGTAGAGTAATATTATAGTAGTGGAAGGTATAGTAATATTATAGTAGTGGAAGGTATAGTAATATTAGTAGTGGAAGTGGTAATATTATAGTAGGTATAGTAATATTATAGTAGTGGAAGGTAGTGGAAGTAATATTATAGTAGTGGAAGGTATAGTAATATTATAGTAGTGGAAGGTAATATTATAGTAGAGTAGTAATATTATAGTAGTGGTAATATTATAGTAGGTATAGTAATATTATAGTAGTGGTATAGTAATATTATAGTAGTGGAAGGTATAGTAATATTATAGTAGTGGAAGGTATAGTAATATTATAGTAGTGGAAGGTATAGTAATATTATAGTAGTGGAAGGTATAGTAATATTATAGTAGTGGAAGGTATAGTAATATTATAGTAGTGGAATAGTAATATTATAGTAGTGGAAGGTATAGTAATATTATAGTAGTGTTATAGTAATATTATAGTAGTGGAAGGTATAGTAATATTATAGTAGTGGAAGGTATAGTAATATTATAGTAGTGGAAGGTAGAGTAATATTATAGTAGTGGTATAGTAATATTATAGTAGTGGAAGGTATAGTAATATTATAGTAGCGGAAGGTATAGTAATATTATAGTAGTGGAAGGTATAGTAATATTATAGTAGTGGAAGGTATAGTAATATTATAGTAGTGGAAGGTAGAGTAATATTATAGTAGTGGAATAGTAATATTATAGTAGTGGAAGGTAGAGTAATATTATAGTAGTGGTATTGTAATATTATAGTAGTGGTATAGTAATATTATAGTATAGTAATATTATAGTAGTGGAAGGTATAGTAATATTATAGTAGTGGTAGGTATAGTAATATTATAGTAGTGGTAGAGTAATATTATAGTAGTGGTATAGTAATATTATAGTAGTGGTATAGTAATATTATAGTAGTGTATAGTAATATTATAGTAGCGGAAGGTATAGTAATATTATAGTAGCGGAAGGTATAGTAATATTATATTAGTGGTATAGTAATATTATAGTAGTGGTATAGTAATATTATAGTAGTGGTATAGTAATATTATAGTAGTGGAAGGTATAGTAATATTATAGAAGTGGTAGAGTAATATTATAGTAGTGGAAGTAATATTATAGTAGTAGAGTAATATAATAGTAGTGGAAGGTATAGTAGTGGAAGTAATATTATAGTAGTGGAAGGTAGAGTAATATTATAGTAGTGGAAGGTAGAGTAATATTATAGTAGTGGAAGGTAGAGTAATATTATAGTAGTGGAAGGTAGAGTAATATTATAGTAGTGGTATAGTAATATTATAGTAGTGGTATAGTAATATTATAGTAGTGGAAGGTATAGTAATATTATAGTAGTGGTAGAGTAATATTATAGTAGTGGAAGGTAGAGTAATATTATAGTAGTGGAAGGTAGAGTAATATTATAGTAGTGGAAGGTAGAGTAATATTATAGTAGTGGTATAGTAGTGGTATAGTAATATTATAGTAGTGGTAGAGTAATATTATAGTAGTGGTATAGTAATATTATAGTAGTGGTAGAGTAATATTATAGTAGTGGTATAGTAATATTATAGTAGTGGAAGGTAGAGTAATATTATAGTAGTGGAAGGTAGAGTAATATTATAGTAGTGGAATACTTAGGAGGTGTCACCATGGTAACAGTGGTCTCACCTGTACAGTTCAGACTCCAGAAGGGTGAGCTGACGGGCGATCTCTATGGGGTGAAGGGTCATGAGGTCAAAGGTGTCCGTCTGACCCAGGCGGCTGATGTGCCACTCGATGGGCGGGGGCGGGCTCTCGAAGGTGATGTTGTGGCTGACCCCGTTGGACTGAGTCTGCATCTTCCTCTTGATGATCTTGTTGATGGACTCCACCCACTTTCTCATCGACTTTCCTGGTCAAGAAAGAAGGACTTTTTCAGAGACAGGAAACGTGTCTCTGTGCAGGGTCAGCCGCGTGGTGCAGCACATATAAAACATGACCTTTGTCCCCATCTAGACTGGCAAGAGGTTAGAAGACAGAGAGTTTTTGAGAATATGTGACACACTTTCCAATGTATTCATTACAAAACGGCTAATAAAGGTCAATCTTTTTCTCCTCCCACAATAACAGTGTCTGGTAAATTAAACAAGTGTACATATTGGGGGGGAGGGGCCGACCTCGGAGTTGTAGAATGCTGCTGATGTACTCCTCCAGTTTGCCTCGTAGCTCGGGGTCGTTCTCAAAGTCATAAAAATGATGTTCCACCCACTGACGAAACACATTCAGAACCCTGAGAGAGAGATAGACAGAGACAAAGAGAGGAGAGAGTAATATTATAGAGAGAAGGGGGAGGAGAGCGCAAGAGAGAGAGAGGAGACCGAGAGACAGAGAGAGAGGAGAATTTAAGAAGAGGTTAAAATATCACAGACATGGTGATGGTGGAATTACTCTACTAGAAACCTGCCCAACCCTGGTGAGATGGAATCTGATTGGAGAGTGGTATGGTGGGATGGAATCTGATTGGAGAGTGGTATGGTGGGATGGAATCTGATTGGAGAGTGGTATGGTGGGATGGAATCTGATTGGAGAGTGGTATGGTGGGATGGAATCTGATTGGAGAGTGGTATGGTGGGATGGAATCTGATTGGAGAGTGGTATGGAATCTGATTGGAGAGTGGTATGGAATCTGATTGGAGAGTGGTATGGAATCTGATTGGAGATGGAATCTGATTGGAGAGTGGTATGGTGGGATGGAATCTGATTGGAGAGTGGTATGGTGGGATGTAATCTGATTGGAGAGTGGTATGGTGGGATGGAATCTGATTGGAGAGTGGTATGGTGGGATGGAATCTGATTGGAGAGTGGTATGGAATCTGATTGGAGAGTGGTATGGTGGGATGGAATCTGATTGGAGAGTGGTATGGTGGGATGGAATCTGATTGGAGAGTGGTATGGTGGGATGGAATCTGATTGGAGAGTGGTATGGTGGGATGGAATCTGATTGGAGAGTGGTATGGTGGGATGGAATCTGATTGGAGAGTGGTATGGTGGGATGGAATCTGATTGGAGAGTGGTATGGTGGGATGGAATCTGATTGGAGAGTGGTATGGTGGGATGGAATCTGATTGGAGAGTGGTATGGTGGGATGGAATCTGATTGGAGAGTGGTATGGTGGGATGGAGTCTGATTGGAGAGTGGTATGGTGGGATGGAATCTGATTGGTGGGATGAGTCTGATTGGTGGTATGGAATCTGATTTGGGATGGAGTGGTATGGTGGGATGGAATCTGATTGGAGAGTGGTATGGTGGGATGGAATCTGATTGGAGAGTGGTATGGTGGGATGGAATCTGATTGGAGAGTGGTATGGTGGGATGGAATCTGATTGGAGAGTGGTATGGTGGGATGGAATCTGATTGGAGAGTGGTATGGTGGGATGGAATCTGATTGGAGAGTGGTATGGTGGGATGGAATCTGATTGGAGAGTGGTATGGTGGGATGGAATCTGATTGGAGAGTGGTATGGTGGGATGGAATCTGATTGGAGAGTGGTATGGTGGGATGGAATCTGATTGAGAGTGGTATGGTGGGATGGAATCTGATTGGAGAGTGGTATGGTGGGATGGAATCTGATTGGAGAGTGGTATGGTGGGATGGAATCTGATTGGAGAGTGGGATGGAATCTGATTGGAGAGTGGTATGGTGGGATGGAATCTGATTGGAGAGTGGTATGGTGGGATGGAATCTGATTGGAGAGTGGTATGGTGGGATGGAATCTGATTGGAGAGTGGGATGGAATCTGATTGGAGAGTGGTATGGTGGGATGGAATCTGATTGGAGAGTGGGATGGAATCTGATTGGAGAGTGGGATGGAATCTGATTGGAGAGTGGTATGGTGGGATGGAATCTGATTGGAGAGTGGTATGGTGGGATGGAATCTGATTGGAGAGTGGGATGGAATCTGATTGGAGAGTGGTATGGTGGGATGGAATCTGATTGGAGAGTGGGATGGAATCTGATTGGAGAGTGGTATGGTGGGATGGAATCTGATTGGAGAGTGGTATGGTGGGATGGAATCTGATTGGAGAGTGGTATGGTGGGATGGAATCTGATTGGAGAGTGGGATGGAATCTGATTGGAGAGTGGTATGGTGGGATGGAATCTGATTGGAGAGTGGTATGGTGGGATGGAGTCTGATTGGAGAGTGGTATGGTGGGATGGAGTCTGATTGGAGAGTGGTATGGTGGGATGGAATCTGATTGGAGAGTGGTATGGTGGGATGGAGTCTGATTGGAGAGTGGTATGGAATCTGATTGGAGAATGGTATGGTGGGATGGAGTCTGATTGGAGAGTGGTATGGTGGGATGGAATCTGATTGGAGAGTGGTATGGTGGGATGGAATCTGATTGGAGAGTGGTATGGAATCTGATTGGAGAGTGGGATGGAATCTGATTGGAGAGTGGTATGGTGGGATGGAATCTGATTGGAGAGTGGTATGGTGGGATGGAATCTGATTGGAGAGTGGTATGGTGGGATGGAATTTGATTGGAGAGTGGTATGGTGGGATGGAATCTGATTGGAGAGTGGTATGGAGTCTGATTGGAGAGTGGTATGGTGGGATGGAGTCTGATTGGAGAGTGGTATGGTGGGATGGAATCTGATTGGAGAGTGGTATGGTGGGATGGAGTCTGATTGGAGAGTGGTATGGAATCTGATTGGAGAGTGGTATGGTGGGATGGAATCTGATTGGAGAGTGGTATGGTGCGATGGAATCTGATTGGAGAGTGGTATGGTGGGATGGAATCTGATTGGAGAGTGGTATGGTGGGATGGAATCTGATTGGAGAGTGGTATGGTGGGATGGAGTCTGATTGGAGAGTGGTATGGAATCTGATTGGAGAGTGGTATGGTGGGATGGAATCTGATTGGAGAGTGGTATGGTGGGATGGAATCTGATTGAGAGTGGTATGGTGGAATGGAATCTGATTGGAGAGTGGTATGGTGGGATGGAATCTGATTGGAGAGTGGTATGGTGGGATGGAATCTGATTGGAGAGTGGGATGGAATCTGATGAGTGGGATGGAATCTGATTGGAGAGTGGTATGGTGGGATGGAATCTGATTGGAGAGTGGTATGGTGGGATGGAATCTGATTGGAGAGTGGAATATTGGTGGGATGGAATCTGATTGGAGAGTGGTATGGTGGGATGGAATCTGATTGGAGAGTGGTATGGTGGGATGGAATCTGATTGGAGAGTGGTATGGTGGGATGGAGTCTGATTGGAGAGTGGTATGGTGGGATGGAGTCTGATTGGAGAGTGGTATGGTGGGATGGAGTCTGATTGGAGAGTGGTATGGTGGGATGGTGTCTGATTGGAGAGTGGTATGGTGGGATGGAGTCTGATTGGAGAGTGGTATGGTGGGATGGAATCTGATTGGAGAGTGGTATGGTGGGATGGAATCTGATTGGAAAGTGGTATGGTGGGATGGAATCTGATTGGAGAGTGGTATGGAATCTGATTGGAGAGTGGTATGGTGGGATGGAATCTGATTGGAGAGTGGTATGGAATCTGATTGGAGAGTGGTGGGATGGAATCTGATTGGAGATGGAATCTGATTGGAGAGTGGTATGGAATCTGATTGGAGAGTGGTATGGTGGGATGGAATCTGATTGGAGAGTGGTATGGAATCTGATTGGAGAGTGGTATGGAATCTGATTGGAGAGTGGTATGGAATCTGATTGGAGAGTGGTATGGAATCTGATTGGAGAGTGGTATGGTGGGATGGAATCTGATTGGAGAGTGGTATGGAATCTGATTGGAGAGTGGTATGGAATCTGATTGGAGAGTGGTATGGAATCTGATTGGAGAGTGGTATGGTGGGATGGAATCTGATTGGAGAGTGGTATGGAGGGATGGAATCTGATTGGAGAGTGGTATGGTGGGATGGAATCTGATTGGAGAGTGGTATGGAATCTGATTGGAGAGTGGTATGGTGGGATGGAATCTGATTGGAGAGTGGTATGGTGGGATGGAATCTGATTGGAGAGTGGTATGGTGGGATGGAATCTGATTGGAGATTGGTATGGTGGGATGGAAACTGATTGGAGAGTGGTATGTTGGGATGGAATCTGATTGGAGAGTGGGATGGAATCTGATTGGAGAGTGGTATGGAATCTGATTGGAGAGTGGTATGGTGGGATGGAATCTGATTGGAGAGTGGTATGGTGGGATGGAATCTGATTGGAGAGTGGGATGGAATCTGATTGGAGAGTGGTATGGAATCTGATTGGAGAGTGGTATGGAATCTGATTGGAGAGTGGTATGGTGGGATGGAATCTGATTGGAGAGTGGTATGGAATCTGATTGGAGAGTGGTATGGAATCTGATTGGAGAGTGGTATGGTGGGATGGAATCTGATTGGAGAGTGGTATGGTGGGATGTAATCTGATTGGAGAGTGGTATGGTGGGATGGAATCTGATTGGAGAGTGGTATGGTGGGATGGAATCTGATTGGAGAGTGGTATGGTGGGATGGAATCTGATTGGAGAGTGGTATGGAATCTGATTGGAGAGTGGTATGGAATCTGATTGGAGAGTGGTATGGTGGGATGGAATCTGATTGGAGAGTGGTATGGTGGGATGGAATCTGATTGGAGAGTGGTATGGAATCTGATTGGAGAGTGGTATGGAATCTGATTGGAGAGTGGTATGGTGGGATGGAATCTGATTGGAGAGTGGTATGGAATCTGATTGGAGAGTGGTATGGAATCTGATTGGAGAGTGGTATGGAATCTGATTGGAGAGTGGTATGGTGGTATGGAATCTGATTGGAGAGTGGTATGGTGGGATGTAATCTGATTGGAGAGTGGTATGGTGGGATGGAATCTGATTGGAGAGTGGTATGGAATCTGATTGGAGAGTGGTATGGTGGGATGGAATCTGATTGGAGAGTGGTATGGAATCTGATTGGAGAGTGGTATGGTGGGATGGAATCTGATTGGAGAGTGGTATGGTGGGATGGAATCTGATTGGAGAGTGGTATGGAATCTGATTGGAGAGTGGTATGGTGGGATGGTATGGTGGGATGGAATCTGATTGGAGAGTGGTATGGTGGGATGGAATCTGATTGGAGAGTGGTATGGTGGGATGGAATCTGATTGGAGAGTGGTATGGTGGGATGGAATCTGATTGGAGAGTGGTATGGTGGGATGGAATCTGATTGGAGAGTGGTATGGTGGGATGGAATCTGATTGGAGTGGGTGGAATCTATTGGTGGGATGGAATCTGATTGGAGAGTGGTAAGGTGGGATGGAATCTGATTGGAGAGTGGTATGGTGGGATGGAATCTGATTGGAGAGTGGTATGGTGGGATGGAATCTGATTGGGGAGTGGTATGGTGGGATGCAGGCTCATTGGACAATGGAATAGTGATCAAACCTGAGTTGGACAGGTTGGACGTACTCCCTGCGGAACCTCTGTAGCTCTGCAGCCATTGGCTGATCCCCATTCCATAGAGCCTGTTTGTCTGCCTCTGTGGGCTCTGGCTCAGGGATCTCAATCCTGGGAAAGATCAAATATTATTATTGCCAAACCAACAGTTGTACTCCCTGACGAAGGCCATGCTGCTGAAACCCATCAAGAGTTGTAAAATGTGTCCCAGTACCATACACTCAATATTAATTTAAGGATCAGAACTGAATCTAACTGCCTGTAGCTCAGGCTCTGAAGCAAGGATAAACATATTCTTGGTACCATTTGAAAGGAAACACTTTGAAGTTTGTGGAAATGTGAAATGAATGTAGGAGAATATAACACATTAGATCTGGTAAAAGATAAAACAAAGAAAAAAACAACGATTTTTTTGTATTGTATTTGTACCATCATCTTTGAAATGCAAGAGAAAGACCACAATGTATTATTCCAGCCAAGGTGCAATTTAGATTTTGGCCACTAGATGGCATTGCATTTGTTTTTAAAAAATGTGTCAAGACTGCCCAAATGTGCCTAATTGGTTTATTAATAACTTTTCAAGTTCAAAACTGTGCACTCTCCTCAAACAATAGCATGGTATTATTGGACTAATAGCTACTGTAAATTGGACAGTGCAGTTAGCTTAAATTCTTGTTAATCTTTCTGCCAATATCAGAGATGTCTATGTCCTGGGCAAGGTTCTTGTTACTTACAACCTCATGCTAATCACATTAGCCTACCTTAGCTAAACCATCCCGTGGGGGACCCACCGATAGCATAGCAGGTTTAAAATAAGCCTGACATTAACCTAACACAGCAGGTTTAAAATAAGCCTGACATTAACCTAACACAGCAGGTTTAAAATAAGCCTGACATTAACCTATCACAGCAGGTTTAAAATAAGCCTTTTTTCTCTTCTGCATTTTTCAACCAATCCAGTCAATGTGGAGGAGGAGTTAAAGACATGCTCCGGTACATTGGCGACTATTAAGTATTTTAAACCTCCCGCTTTGGGCTGGATGTGTCAATGTGTGTAGTTCATACATGCATAATCTATGAGAAGAAAATCCTAGTTTGAAAGCAGTTTTCTGGAAAATGTCCGGCGACATATACCCCCCACTTGGGCCCGCCCCCCCCCGGAACAATTAGAGTTATAGCCAATGAGCTTCAGCCCCTGGGCATTTGAGTGACAGCTCTTTACTTTGCTGCTCTTTTGCACACCAGTATCACTACTTGCACACCAGTATCACTACTTGCACACCAGTATCACTACTTGCACACCAGTATCACTACTTGCACACCAGTATCACTACTTGCACACCAGTATCACTACTTGCACCATATCACTACTTGCACACCAGTATCACTACTTACACACCAGTATCACTACTTACACACCAGTATCACTACTTGCACACCAGTATCACTACTTGCACACCAGTATCACTACTTGCACACCAGTATCACTACTTGCACACCAGTATCACTACTTGCACACCAGTATCACTACTTGCACACCAGTATCACTACTTGCACACCAGTATCACTACTTACACACCAGTATCACTACTTACACACCAGTATCACTACTTACACACCAGTATCACTACTTACACACCAGTATCACTACTTGCACACCAGTATCACTACTTGCACACCAGTATCACTACTTGCACACCAGTATCACTACTTGCACACCAGTATCACTACTTGCACACCAGTATCACTACTTGCACACCAGTATCACTACTTGCACACCAGTATCACTACTTGCACACCAGTATCACTACTTGCACACCAGTATCACTACTTACACACCAGTATCACTACTTACACACCAGTATCACTACTTACACACCAGTATCACTACTTACACACCAGTATCACTACTTGCACACCAGTATCACTACTTGCACACCAGTATCACTACTTGCACACCAGTATCACTACTTACACACCAGTATCACTACTTGCACACCAGTATCACTACTTACACACCAGTATCACTACTTGCACACCAGTATCACTACTTGCACACCAGTATCACTACTTACACACCAGTATCACTACTTGCACACCAGTATCACTACTTACACACCAGTATCACTACTTACACACCAGTATCACTACTTACACACCAGTATCACTACTTGCACACCAGTATCACTACTTACACACCAGTATCACTACTTGCACACCAGTATCACTACTTACACACCAGTATCACTACTTGCACACCAGTATCACTACTTACACACCAGTATCACTACTTACACACCAGTATCACTACTTGCACACCAGTATCACTACTTGCACACCAGTATCACTACTTGCACACCAGTATCACTACTTACACACCAGTATCACTACTTACACACCAGTATCACTACTTGCACACCAGTATCACTACTTGCACACCAGTATCACTACTTACACACCAGTATCACTACTTACACACCAGTATCACTACTTGCACACCAGTATCACTACTTGCACACCAGTATCACTACTTGCACACCAGTATCACTACTTACACACCAGTATCACTACTTACACACCAGTATCACTACTTGCACACCAGTATCACTACTTGCACACCAGTATCACTACTTACACACCAGTATCACTACTTACACACCAGTATCTGCTCATCATCATCGGCTCATCTATCACTCCAGTGTTAACCTGCTAAATTGTAATTACTTCACTACTATGACCTATTTATTGCCTCACCTCATCACTCCATTTGCACTCACTGTATATAGACTTTTTTCTATTGTATTATTGACTGTACATTTGTTCATGTGTAACTCTGTGTTGTTGTTTGTGTCGCACTGCTTTGCTTTATCTTGGCCAGGTCGCAGTTCTAAATGACAACTTGTTCTCAACTGGCCTACCTGGTTAAATAAAGGTGTTCTCAACTGGCCTACCTGGTTAAATAAAGGTGTTCTCAACTGGCCTACCTGGTTAAATAAAGGTGTTCTCAACTGGCCTACCTGGTTAAATAAAGGTGTTCTCAACTGGCCTACCTGGTTAAATAAAGGTGTTCTCAACTGGCCTACCTGGTTAAATAAAGGTGTTCTCAACTGGCCTACCTGGTTAAATAAAGGTGTTCTCAACTGGCCTACCTGGTTAAATAAAGGTGTTCTCAACTGGCCTACCTGGTTAAATAAAGGTGTTCTCAACTGGCCTACCTGGTTAAATAAAGGTGTTCTCAACTGGCCTACCTGGTTAAATAAAGGTGTTCTCAACTGGCCTACCTGGTTAAATAAAGGTGTTCTCAACTAGCCTACCTGGTTAAATAAAGGTGTTCTCAACTGGCCTACCTGGTTAAATAAAGGTGTTCTCAACTGGCCTACCTGGTTAAATAAAGGTGTTCTCAACTGGCCTACCTGGTTAAATAAAGGTGTTCTCAACTAGCCTACCTGGTTAAATAAAGGTGTTCTCAACTAGCCTACCTGGTTAAATAAAGGTGTTCTCAACTGGCCTACCTGGTTAAATAAAGGTGTTCTCAACTAGCCTACCTGGTTAAATAAAGGTGAAATCAAAAATCTAAAAAATAAACTGTAATTCTGTGGTACCATACCTGTCTATCAACAGCCTCAGGAGCTCCTGGGGCTTGCAGAATGACCGGTAGGTGGTCAGAAAGGTGCGTACAAAGTTGGGATCAGCGTACATGTGGTATGTAAGCCTCTCTATAAGCTTGACCACCGTCCCAGCCTTGATAATAGGTATCCCCGTCTTGCTCTGGACACTGTCCTCAAACACGATGTTCTCCTCGGAGTCGTGCACAGTGAAACGGTAAAGCTCGGGGGAGGGCAGGCGGAGGGGCTGGGCCTGCTCCTCGTGCTGTAGGACAGTGTCTAGCATACGGTCCAGTGTGGAGCGGTACTGCAGGGTGACCAGCGCCGCCATCCACGCCCCCTTGTCCTCCGCCGAGCGGGCACAGAACACCACACAGTTCTCGTCTTTACCGACGAGTTCGAAGGCGTGTTTTAACTCCGCCGAGTCCTCGCGGTCCACGATGCGGACTTTCCGCAGGACGAACTTCTCCTTGAGACGGAACTCGGCCCCGCTTCCGGAACCGGGGAGTCGGGAGCTCTGATTGGCCTTGCAGCTGATCATGAGGCCGTCGAACAGGAAGTTGTGTCGTTCGTGTTTGGCGCCGGCGCGGAGGAGCGCCCCCTCCAGGATGAACTCGGAACAGCACTGGCCGATGTCCTTCCCCTCCCAGCCGTCGATGCTCTTCTGGATCTCGTTCATCCGCTTGATGGCCAGCTGCTTGCTGCGCACCTGACGACTGTACAGACGGTACATGGGCTCACTGGAGCGAGACAGACACAGAGAGAGAGACAGACACAGAGAGAGAGACAGAGAGAGAGAGACACAGAGAGAGAGAGAGAGAGAGACAGAGAGAGAGACAGAGAGAGACAGAGAGAGACAGAGAGAGAGACAGACAGAGAGAGAGACAGAGAGAGAGACAGAGAGAGAGACAGAGAGAGAGACAGAGAGAGAGAGACAGAGACAGAGAGAGAGAGAGAGAGAGAGACAGAGAGAGAGAGAGAGAGAGAGAGAGAGAGAGAGACAGACACAGAAAGAGAGAGAGACAGACACAGAAAGAGAGAGAGACAGACACAGAAAGAGAGAGACACACAGAGACACACAGAGAGAGAGAGAGAGAGAGAGACAGAGAGAGAGAGAGACACACAGAGAGAGAGAGACACACAGAGAGAGAGAGACACACAGAGAGAGAGAGACACACAGAGAGAGAGAGACAGAGAGAGAGAGACAGACACAGAGAGAGAGAGAGAGACAGAGAGACAGAGAGAGAGACAGAGAGAGAGACAGAGAGAGAGACAGAGAGAGAGACAGAGAGAGAGACAGAGAGAGAGAGAGAGAGAGAGAGAGAGAGAGAGACACAGAGAGAGAGAGAGACACACAGAGAGAGAGAGACACACAGAGAGAGAGAGACACACAGAGAGAGAGAGACACACAGAGAGAGAGAGACACACAGAGAGAGACAGACAGAGAGAGAGACAGACACAGAGAGAGAGACAGACACAGAGAGAGAGACAGACACAGAGAGAGAGACAGACACAGAGAGAGAGACAGACACAGAGAGAGAGACAGAGAGAGAAAGGGTGGTGAGAAAAGTGAGGAATCAATCTCGTCTCTCAAGACCAGGGATGGAAAACTGGTGGCCACTGTTCTTTCAGAGGTGTGCGTGGCCAAAGATCTCTGTTTCCATGTAATCTGACCATAGCACCACCTGGAGTTCGCTAAACAGCATTGGTACTTGGACCGGAAACCGGTGCCATTTCGACACAGAAATATTATCCTTTGGCCACGCACACCAGCGATGGTTTTGGCCTCTGAAAGAACCACGCCTACAGTATGTAGAATATCCCTCATCCCTACTGTAAAACACGGTGGTGGATCTTTGATGTTATGGGGCTATTTTCCAACCACTGGTCCTGGGACTCTTGTTAAGGTCAACGGTATCATGAACTTTACCCAGTTCCAGGACATTCTAACCTCCCCCCAAAAAACCCTTGGCCACAAGTGGATCTTCCGGCAAGACATAATTTGTTATTATTATTATATTTGTTAATTTGTTAATTTGCCATAAATAAAAAAAAGTCTCCAGACTTGAACCCCATTGGAAACCTGTGGTTTTAATTGTTAGAGGGCAGATGAAGGATATCAATGATCTGGAAAGATTCTGTAGCGGAACGGTCTAAGATCTCTCTAAATGTGTTCTCCAATCTCATAAAACATGTTAGAAAAAGACTCAGGGCAGCGTGCTGGGGTATTGAAAACAGGGCAGAGTGCTGGAGTATTGAAAACAGGGTAGCATGCTGAAGTATTGAAAACAGGGTAGCATGCTGGGATATTGAAAACAGGGTAGCGTGCTGGAGTATTGTAAACAGGGCAGCGTGCTGGAGTATTGTAAACAGGGTAGCATGCTGGGGTATTGTAAACAGGGTAGCATGCTGGGATATTGTAAACAGGGTAGCATGCTGGG
Organism: Oncorhynchus gorbuscha; assembly: GCF_021184085.1. Classification (NCBI taxonomy): domain Eukaryota; kingdom Metazoa; phylum Chordata; class Actinopteri; order Salmoniformes; family Salmonidae; genus Oncorhynchus; species Oncorhynchus gorbuscha. The sequence continues at coordinate 94,661,175 of NC_060182.1, read as the reverse complement.
GTATTGTAAACAGGTTAGCGTGCTGGAGTATTGTAAACAGGGCAGCGTGCTGGGGTATTGAAAACAGGGTAGCATGCTGGAGTATTGTAAACAGGGCAGCATGCTGGGGTATTGTAAACAGGGTAGCATGCTGGGGTATTGTAAACAGGGCAGCGTGCTGGAGTATTGTAAACAGGGTAGCGTGCTGGGGTATTGTAAACAGGGTAGCATGCTGGGGTATTGTAAACAGGGTAGCATGCTGGGATATTGTAAACAGGGTAGCATGCTGGGATATTGTAAACAGGTTAGCGTGCTGGAGTATTGTAAACAGGGCAGCGTGCTGGGGTATTGAAAACAGGGTAGCATGCTGGGGTATTGTAAACAGGGTAGCATGCTGGGATATTGTAAACAGGGTAGCATGCTGGGGTATTGTAAACAGGGTAGCATGCTGGGGTATTGTAAACAGGTTAGCGTGCTGACTTGTAAACAGGGCAGCGTGCTGGCAATTGTATTGAAAACAGGGTAGCATGCTGGAGTATTGTAAACAGGGCAGCATGCCGGGGTATTGTAAACAGGGCAGCATGCCGGGGTATTGTAAACAGGGCAGCATGCTGGGGTATTGTAAACAGGGTAGCATGCTGGGATATTGAAAACAGGGTAGCGTGCTGGGGTATTGAAAACAGGGTAGCGTGCTGGAGTATTGAAAACAGGGTAGCATGCTGGGGTATTGAAAACAGGGTAGCATGCTGGGGTATTGAAAACAGGGTAGCATGCTGGGATATTGAAAACAGGGTAGCGTGCTGGGATATTGAAAACAGGGTAGCGTGCTGGGGTATTGTAAACAGGGTAGCATGCTGGGGTATTGTAAACAGGGTAGCATGCTGGGGTATTGAAAACAGGGTAGCGTGCTGGAGTATTGTAAACAGGGTAGCGTGCTGGGGTATTGAAAACAGGGTAGCATGCTGGGGTATTGTAAACAGGGTAGCGTGCTGGGGTATTGAAAACAGGGTAGCGTGCTGGGGTATTGAAAACAGGGGAATCCAATCATTTTGACACCCATCTTTTTCAAATGACTTGTTAAATGTATTTCTCTGAGCAATTGTATTCGTATATAATGTCAAATTGTTTTTGAATTTTTGTTTTTCCTCAGTATTTGTAAAATACATTTTTATATAGTATTATTTGCTCATCGAGGGATCCAATAATTCTGAACCCCTACTGCACGTGTATCAGCAGAGTGTTGTCCTGTGAAGACGTATGGTTCATACCCAGGCTTGCGTCGGGGCAGGTGTTTGGTGTAGATGCGTTCCACGCTACACTGGAGGTTGAGCAGAGCGGTCATGGCCTGCTTCAGGCCCTCTCTGTCGTCCTGCTCCTCACTGTGCTCCTGCAGCTGCTGCTCGCAGTAGAGACAAGGTGGACAGCGTTAGGGCCTTCAGGTACATGTTTTAACACAGAAGTAATGCATGTCATTTCCCCATGCAGGGAGGGTAATAAAGTCATTATCTCAGACAGAAGAGTGTCTATGGATGAATGAAAAGGACAGTTGTCCCCCATAAAGTATGGATAGAAACTAGTGATGTTCCCTGGTGCTGTCTGCACTACTCCCGGTAGAGCCCACCTGGTGCTGTCTGCACTACTCCCGGTAGAGCCCACCTGGTGCTGTCTGCACTACTCCCGGTAGAGCCCGCCTGGTGCTGTCTGCACTACTCCCGGTAGAGCCCGCCTGGTGCTGTCTGCACTACTCCCGGTAGAGCCCGCCTGGTGCTGTCTGCACTACTCCCGGTAGAGCCCGCCTGGTGCTGTCTGCACTACTCCCGGTAGAGCCCACCTGGTGCTGTCTGCACTACTCCCGGTAGAGCCCACCTGGTGCTGTCTGCACTACTCCCGGTAGAGCCCACCTGGTGCGGTCTGCACTACTCCCGGTAGAGCCCACCTGGTGCTGTCTGCACTACTCCCGGTAGAGCCCACCTGGTGCTGTCTGCACTACTCCCGGTAGAGCCCACCTGGTGCTGTCTGCACTACTCCCGGTAGAGCCCACCTGGTGCTGTCTGCACTACTCCCGGTAGAGCCCACCTGGTGCTGTCTGCACTACTCCCGGTAGAGCCCACCTGGTGCTGTCTGCACTACTCCCGGTAGAGCCCACCTGGTGCTGTCTGCACTACTCCCGGTAGAGCCCACCTGGTGCTGTCTGCACTACTCCCGGTAGAGCCCACCTGGTGCTGTCTGCAATACTCCCGGTAGAGCCCACCTGGTGCTGTCTGCAATACTCCTGGAACACATCTATAGAACTGTGGGGAGGGGCATGTGTGGAGGTGGGAGGGGCATGTGTGGAGGTGGGAGGGGCATGTGTGGAGGTGGGAGGGGCATGTGTGGAGGTGAGAGGGGCATGTGTGGAGGTGGGAGGGGCATGTATGGATGTGGGAGGGGCATGTATGGAGTGGGAGGGGCATGTATGGAGTGGGAGGGGCATGTCTTACACACAAGGGTTGGAAAGGCCTGAAGGCTGAAAGTGAGGCAGGAGAGAAACAGGACAGAGATACAGGTATGGTAGGACAGGGGTTCATCCTTAGGCAAAGTCTGTAAGACAGTCTATACTGGATCAGACAGAACGTGTGTGTGTGTGTGTGTGTGTGTGTGTGTGTGTGTGTGTGTGTGTGTGTGTGTGTGTGTGTGTGTGTGTGTGTGTGTGTGTGTGTGTGTGTGTGTGTGTGTGTGTGTGTGTGTGTGTGTGTGTGTGTATAAACACTCACCTGCAGTAGTTCAAAGTAGTGCAAACAGTGGTATACAGGAACCATCATGAGCTGTGGCAGGACGTACTGAACTGCCTCCTTGAAGCCTTCTGCTATGGACTGTAGAGAGACACCATTACATACTACTGTAGAGACAGACACCAACATTACATATTACTGTAGAAACAGACACCAACATTACATATCACTGTAGAAACAGACACCAACATTACATATCACTGTAGAGACAGACACCAACATTACATATCACTGTAGAGACAGACACCAACATTACATACTACTGTAGAGACAGACACCAACATTACATATTACTGTAGAGACAGACACCAACATTACATATTACTGTAGAGACAGACACCAACATTACATACTACTGTAGAGACAGACACCAACATTACATACTACTGTAGAGACAGACACCAACATTACATACAACTGTAGAGACAGACACCAACATTACATATTACTGTAGAGACAGACACCAACATTACATATTACTGTAGAGACAGACACCAACATTACATATTACTGTAGAGACAGACACCAACATTACATACTACTGTAGAGACAGACACCAACATTACATACTACTGTAGAGACAGACACCAACATTACATACAACTGTAGAGACAGACACCAACATTACATATTACTGTAGAGACAGACACCAACATTACATATTACTGTAGAGACAGACACCAGCATTACATACTACTGTAGAGACAGACACCAACATTACATACTACTGTAGAGACAGACACCAACATTACATACTACTGTAGAGACAGACACCAACATTACATACTACTGTAGAGACAGACACCAACATTACATACAACTGTAGAGACAGACACCAACATTACATATTACTGTAGAGACAGACACCAGCATTACATATTACTGTAGAGACAGACACCAGCATTACATACTACTGTAGAGACAGACACCAGCATTACATACTACTGTAGAGACAGACACCAACATTACATACTACTGTAGAGACAGACACCAGCATTACATACTACTGTAGAGACAGACACCAACATTACATACTACTGTAGAGACAGACACCAGCATTACATACTACTGTAGAGACAGACACCAACATTACATACTACTGTAGAGACAGACACCAACATTACATATTACTGTAGAGACAGACACCAACATTACATATTACTGTAGAGACAGACACCAACATTACATATTACTGTAGAGACAGACACCAACATTACACTGGGCAGAGTAACCCGAGTCAACATTGTCATAGCATCCAGCTCCCCCCTCCCGCCCAGAGAAGCAGGCCAGACAGAGGCTCTGAGGCAAGACAGCCCAGAGAAGCAGGCCAGAGGCTAACAACAAAGGACTAGAACCAGGAAGGACGTTTCCATCAGAACATAGAGCATCACAGGACCACAAAGAGGCTCACTCTTCAACTATATTTAAAAAAGGCAAGAGTTTTCCCAGTGACCTCACCTGGAAACACTACCAGCCTTACGCGTTATATAGCCCTGATTTATCCTGCCTGTCTCAACGCTCTCAGATGGAATACAACATCAAACACTGTCTTGAATAGGTGCCGGGCGGCATTAGTTTTTAGTATAATAATTGACTGCTGTTCCTGAGGGGAGGAATGTCCAGGTAACAACACAACAGATCAATGTGGATAACTAACTAAACTACAAAGGAAGCATGTTCTTCACAGGTATTTTAGGGAATTTAGCATCAGCTAGAATATCTCCTGTTACGCTCACGGAACATCCAATCAGAAAAAGGTAAGCCCGAGAACCTCGTTACGGACACGGAACATCCAATCAGAAAAAGGTTAAGCCCGAGAACCTAGTTACGGACACGGAACATCCAATCAGAAAGGAGTAAGCCCGAGAACCTAGTTACGGACACGGAACATCCAATCAGAAAAGGTAAGCCCGAGAACCTCGTTACGGACACGGAACATCCAATCAGAAAAAGGTTAAGCCCGAGAACCTAGTTACGGACACGGAACATCCAATCAGAAAGGAGTAAGCCCGAGAACCTCGTTACGGACACGGAACATCCAATCAGAAAGGAGTAAGCCCGAGAAGCTAGTTACGGACACGGAACAACCAATCAGAAAAGGGTAAGCCAGATAACCTTGTGTGCATTAACCATGCAACATGTTGGAAACCTCCATGTTAACTTCCAGTTGAGAGTTTAAGACACCAACGCAGTGTATATCTCTGAAATAATCTCTCTGTGTCAATGCCAGGTTGCATGTTTACCTAGAGGTACTATTGTGGGCCTGGCCATCCGGTACCATGTGTGTGTGTGTTACCTGGAAGTATAGTCCTACAGTAGGCCGGGCCATCAGGCTGCTGAAGTGCTCGTGGAACTGTCTGGACAGGATGTCCTGAGACAGGGTCTCATACGGATCAAACGCCTGCTCCTGGAGTTGAAAGAAGAGATCTAGGAGTAGGCTAGAAGTGTCCCTGAATGTGTGTAATGTAGAACTAAGTATTGTAGGTACCTATGACAGGCAGAACAACACCCGTTAACTGGAAATATATTCCCAATATAACCCTCTGGTACAGTATTGATGAACTAGATTCCCCATATAACCCTCTGGTACAGTATTGATGAACTAGATTCCCCATATAACCCTCTGGTACAGTATTGATGAACTAGAGTCCCAATATAACACTCTGGTACAGTATTGATGAACTAGATTCCCCATATAACCCTCTGGTACAGTATTGATGAACTAGATTCCCCATATAACCCTCTGGTACCGTATTGATGAACTAGCTGTGTATGATGTCCTACCTCTGCCAGGTCCTCGAAGCAGCTGCCCACCAGAGGATGAGGGCTAGTGTCAGCGGTCATTTCCACTGCGTCCTCTATCAGCCCCAGAAGTTTGACCGTCAGCTCATGAATGTCCGAAATGTTGCTGAAGATAACCTCAACATCCTGCAGGGAGCCAGAGAGGAACATAACGTTAGTTTAATATGGAAATACACGGCCCCATAAAACGGTACACCGCACAGTCCTTAAGAGATAAGGCATTAGATAGTGGATATCATCCTTCACATACGGAGGTTGTTGTCTCATTATTTGACCCGTTCCACTTCCTGGACATCTCAAAGCCATATTTGACCCGTTCCACTTCCTGGACATCTCAAAGCCATATTTGACCCATTCCACTTCCTGGACATCTCAAAGCCATATTTGACCCGTTCCACTTCCTGGACATCTCAAAGCCATATTTGACCCATTCCACTTCCTGGACATCTCAAAGCCATATTTGACCCGTTCCACTTCCTGGACATCTCAAAGCCATATTTGACCCGTTCCACTTCCTGGACATCTCAAAGCCATATTTGACCCGTTCCACTTCCTGGACATCTCAAAGCCATATTTGACCCGTCCCACTTCCTGGACATCTCAAAGCCATATTTGACCCGTCCCACTTCCTGGACATCTCAAAGCCATATTTGACCCGTCCCACTTCCTGGACATCTCAAAGCCATATTTGACCCGTTCCACTTCCTGGACATCTCAAAGCCATATTTGACCCATTCCACTTCCTGGACATCTCAAAGCCATATTTGACCCGTTCCACTTCCTGGACATCTCAAAGCCATATTTGACCCGTCCCACTTCCTGGACATCTCAAAGCCATATTTGACCCGTTCCACTTCCTGGACATCTCAAAGCCATATTTGACCCATTCCACTTCCTGGACATCTCAAAGCCATTTTCCAGGATATTTTTGCAGTCAGCTCTAAATGTATTTTGGCAGGAGCAACAGATGTGGCTATCTGTTAGTAGTTAATTATGTATATAGTCGTGCTCACTCAAACGATACACTGTCTGTCCCAAATAGGCAAAGCCACAGCAGACCATTAAGTAACACGAAACTCTCCACTCAGCACAGTTTTTCTTCAGCCAAGTGAAATGCAATCCAGTGTTTTAACAAAAAAAGGGGATTTTCTGTGTTTAAACCGGTGATTTGAACCTCAGTGTTTACGTTTGTTTCTTTTTTTTGGCAGCAGGACAATAATCTTTACTTCTCTGAAAAGTCTCAGAACAGAACAGTCTTCTAGGATACAATAGTGAATGTTCAGCCTGTTTGTGAAGCACAGGAAGGTTATGAAGGTGCACAGGAAGGTTATGAAGGTGCACAGGAAGGTTATGAAGGTGCACAGGAAGGTTATGAAGGTGCACAGGAAGGTTATGAAGGTGCACAGGAAGGTTATGAAGGTGCACAGGAAGGTTATGGAGCTGCACAGGAAGGTTATGAAGGTGCACAGGAAGGTTATGAAGGTGCACAGGAAGGTTATGAAGGTGCACAGGAAGGTTATGGAGCTGCACAGGAAGGTTATGAAGGTGCACAGGAAGGTTATGAAGGTGCACAGGAAGGTTATGAAGGTGCACAGGAAGGTTATCGAGCTGCACAGGAAGGTTATGAAGGTGACAGGAAGGTTATGGAGCTGCACAGGAAGGTTATGGAGGTGCACAGGAAGGTTATGGAGGTGCACAGGAAGGTTATGAAGGTGCACAGGAAGGTTATGGAGCTGCACAGGAAGGTTATGAAGGTGCACAGGAAGGTTATGAAGGTGCACAGGAAGGTTATGAAGGTGCACAGCAAAGTTATGAAGGTGCACAGCAAAGTTATGAAGGTGCACAGGAAGGTTATGAAGGTGCACAGGAAGGTTATGGAGGTGCACAGGAAGGTTATGAAGGTGCACAGGAAGGTTATGAAGGTGCACAGGAAGGTTATGAAGGTGCACAGGAAGGTTATGAAGGTGCACAGGAAGGTTATGAAGGTGCACAGGAAGGTTATGAAGGTGCACAGGAAGGTTATGAAGGTGCACAGGAAGGTTATGAAGTCAACCCAAGCATTTCACATCACAGCAGCATTGCAACTCCAGATTAGCCAGTTAGCTGATTACGGTACTTTAGCGGTAACGGTCTGACACAGGGGTTGGGTGAAAATGCCTTTGGTATACGGTCAAAGTGTTGGTAAACTTGACTGACTGTTTGTAAACAAGCCTCTGTCCTAATACATACACGACTTATAATATAATAATAATAATAATAATATATATGCCATTTAGCAGACGCTTTTATCCAAAGCGACTTACAGTCATGTGATTAGCCAGTTACATTCTACGTATGGGTGGTCCCGGGGATCGAACCCACTACCCTGGCGTTACAAGCGCCATGCTCTACCAACTGAGCTACACAGGACCACATGTCGACTGTTCTCTTGACCTGTGTGTACCTACGTTGTAAACTTTCGTTCGTAGGCTAGGTTGTATCAACCTCATGATGGGTATAGGGACAATTAGAGTATCATGCAGTATCCTAAACAGAGGTCGACCGATTAATTAGGGCCGATTTCAAGTGCTCAAAACAAAATAGTGAATCTGCCTTTTTGGACGCTGATCATGGCCCGATTACATTGCGATACACGAGGAGACTGAGTGGCAGGCTGACCACCTGTTACAAGAGTGCAGCGTCAAAAGGACCTTGTGGCAGCAAGGAGCCAAGGTAAGTTGCCAGCTAGCATTAAACTTATCTTCACATTATCACTAGTTAACTACACATGGTTGATGACATTACTTGGTTAACTAGCTTGTCCTGCGTTGCATATAATCGATGCGGTGCCTGTTAATTTATCATCGAATCACAGCCTACTTCAACTTCGCCAAAACGGGTGATTTAACAAAAGCACCTTCACAAAAAAAAGCACAATGTACAAATGTACCGAACCATAAACATCAATGCCTTTCTTAAAATCAATACACATGTATATATATATATATATATATATATATATATATATATATATATATATATATATCAAAGAAGAATCAAACATCTTAAGTATATTTTGATTTGCTTAACACTTTCTTGGTTACTAACGGATTCCATTTGTGTTATTTCATAGTTTTGATGTCTTCACTATTATTCTACAATGTAGAAAATAGTCAAAATAAAGAAAAACCCTTGAATGAGTAGGTGTCCAAACTTATGACTGGTACTGTATACGACTCAGACAACGTTTGAATTTTCAACTAAGACTATTCTAACATATGACTCAGCTGACTGTTCGAATATACGGTTGAAGGAGGATGTTTACATTCACCTTAGCCAAATACATTTAAACTGTATTATAATAATTGATTATGCTTGAGGTATTAATAGAAGAGGGGTTATAAGACCCCTCCCTCCTTACATTTATAGGGTCCTTAGACTACAGATTAACAATTTTTATATTCATTATATTCGGTTTATCTTTGTTCCACAGTACTTTTCTAGTCTCTCTGCTTCTTATGAAGAAACTGTCTGAGAAATGTGTGACTGTGAAGACAGAACTCTGCAGGGGAGACTAAGAGACAAGAGATTAGTCAGACATTCCACTATAAATCAACATGGACATTTACTGCTAAGCTTGTCGATAGCTCTATAAACTAAGAGTTTAAAAGTGTGGAGTAGGCATGGTTTTGGTCTCAGGAGTAGAAGATAACGACGTAGGCAGTGACATCACTAGGGCCGGACTTTGGGTTTAATAAAACGACTTGAGACCTCGTCTTTGATGCAGAACTTACTGGGAAACATGCGTTCATTGTTCCTGTTTTCAACTTCTGTCTGCAATTGCATTAATAAAGGGGTTTTGAATGATTTAATTAAAGATATTGTCATAATGCTATATGTCATCAATGAGCCAATGATTGACAAGGAACAAGGAAACGAACAAGGTGTTTTATAAGATGTTTCCACCCGAGGTGTCTATGCACTGTTTCCACCCGAGGTGTCTATGCACTGTTTCCACCCGAGGTGTCTATGCACCGTTTCCACCCGAGGTGTCTATGCACTGTTTCCACCCGAGGTGTCTATGCACCGTTTCCACCCGAGGTGTCTATGCACTGTTTCCACCCGAGGTGTCTATGCACTGTTTCCACCCGAGGTGTCTATACGCAGTTTCCACCCGAGGTGTCTATACACAGTTTCCACCCGAGGTGTCTATGCACTGTTTCCACCCGAGGTGTCTATGCACTGTTTCCACCTGAGGTGTCTATGCACTGTTTCCACCCGAGGTGTCTATACGCAGTTTCCACCCGAGGTGTCTATACGCAGTTTCCACCCGAGGTGTCTATACGCAGTTTCCACCCGAGGTGTCTATACACTGTTTCCACCCGAGGTGTCTATACACTGTTTCCACCCGAGGTGTCTATGCACAGTTTCCACCCGAGGTGTCTATACACTGTTTCCACCCGAGGTGTCTATGCACTGTTTCCACCCGAGGTGTCTATACACTGTTTCCACCCGAGGTGTCTATACACTGTTTCCACCCGAGGTGTCTATTATCTGTCACACTGTTTCCACCCGAGGTGTCTATGCACTGTTTCCACCCGAGGTGTCTATGCACTGTTTCCACCCGAGGTGTCTATTATCTGTCACACTGTTTCCACCCGAGGTGTCTATGCACTGTTTCCACCCGAGGTGTCTATACACTGTTTCCACCCGAGGTGTCTATACACTGTTTCCACCCGAGGTGTCTATGCACTGTTTCCACCCGAGGTGTCTATGCACTGTTTCCACCCGAGGTGTCTATGCACTGTTTCCACCCGAGGTGTCTATGCACTGTTTCCACCCGAGGTGTCTATGCACTGTTTCCACCCGAGGTGTCTATGCACTGTTTCGAGGTGTCACTGCACTGTTTCCACCCGAGGTGTCTATGCACTGTTTCCACCCGAGGTGTCTATGCACTGTTTCCACCCGAGGTGTCTATTATCTGTCACTCTGTTTCCACCCGAGGTGTATAAGCTGTTACACTGTTTTCACCTGAGGCGTGAAGATCTTGTTGTTGAACAGGAAGTGATGTCGGAACACCTTGATGATGAGGTCGAGCTCCCGCAGATACTGGCGCTCCTCTGCAATCTCCAGGCGCACTAGGTCATCGTAGGTCAGCTCTCCCGACGACGACGGCTCCTCCGTACACTGAGACACCAGACCGATGTCCTCGTCCTGGTCAAACATGTCCATTAGGACCTGCAACAGAGACATCAGGTCAGACATGTCCATTAGGACCTGCAACAGAGACATCAGGTCAGACATGTCCAACACCTGGGACGGACACAGAGACATCAGGTCAGACATGTCCAACACCTGGGACGGACACAGAGACATCAGGTCAGACATGTCCAACACCTGGGACAGACACAGAGACATCAGGTCAGACATGTCCAACACCTGGGACGGACACAGAGACATCAGGTCAGACATGTCCAACACCTGGGACGGACCAGAGACATCAGGTCAGACATGTCCAACACCTGGGACGGAGACAAAAACACACACAGACAGAGCCAGGACCAGATATAGCCAGACTTTGGAGTGGATTGGCATTGAAGGTGAGCGAGAGATGCAAAAACACACACAGACAGAGCCAGCTAGACGCAGACAGAGCCAGCTAGACGCAGACAGAGCCAGCTAGACGCAGAGACAGAGCCAGCTAGACGCAGAGACAGAGCCAGCTAGACGCAGAGACAGAGCCAGCTAGACGCAGAGCCAGCCAAACGGAGACAGAGACAGAGCCAGCTAGATGCAGAGACAGCTAGATGCAGAGCCAGCCAGACGCAGAAGAGACAGAGCCAGCTCGACGCAGAGCCAGAGCCAGCTCGACGCAGAGCCAGCCAAACGCAGACAGAGACAGAGCTAGCTAGATGCAGAGACAGAGCCAGCTAGATGCAGAGACAGAGCCAGCTAGATGCAGAGACAGAGCCAGCTAGATGCAGAGACAGAGCCAGCTAGATGCAGAGACAGAGCCAGCTAGATGCAGAGACAGCTAGATGCAGAGCCAGCCAGACGCAGAAGAGACAGAGCCAGCTCGACGCAGAGCCAGAGCCAGCTCGACGCAGAGCCAGAGCCAGCTCGACGCAGAGCCAGAGCCAGCTCGACGCAGAGCCAGCTCCACGCAGAGCCAGCTCGACACAGAGACAGAGACAGCTAGACGCAGAGACAGAGACAGCTAGACGCAGAGACAGAGACAGCTAGACGCAGAGACAGAGACAGCTAGATGCAGAGACAGCTAGACGCAGACAGACAGATGGTATGTTTCCTACCTTGTCTGCACACATGGACACCTTGATGTCTTGCTGGCTGATCTCATAGTGTCTGATGTTACCAACGTAGTTTCCTGCTAGCTTCAGGATGTCAGCTGATATGTACTCTAGAACCGCCACAATGTAGAGGCAGACGTGGTAGTCTATCTTATAACCCAGCACCTCCTGTTGACGGGACAAACAGAGAGGGGGTTAGAGGTAGTGAAGGAGAGGAGGTAGGGGGAGGAGAGAGGGGGTTTAGAGGTAGGGGAGAGGAGGAGAGGGGGGGGAGAGAGGGGTTTAGAGGTAGGGGGAGAGGAGGGGTTTAGAGGTAGGGGAGAGAGAGGGCTTAGAGGTAGTGAGGAGAGGAGGTAGGGGGAGGAGGGGTTTAGAGGTAGGGGAGGAGAGGAGGTAGGGGGAGAGGAGGGGTTTAGAGGTAGGGGAGAGAGGGTTTAGGGGTAGAGGTGAGAGAGAGAGGGTTTAGGGGTAGGGGTGAGAGAGAGGGGTTTAGGGGTAGGGGGAGAGGAGGGGTTTAGATGTAGGGGGGAGAGGGGGGGGTTTAGAGGTAGTGAGGAAAGGAGGTAGGGGAGGGAGAGGGGGTTTAGAGGTAGGGGGAGAGGGGGTTTAGAGGGGTTTAGAGGTAGGGGGAGAGGGGGTTTAGAGGTAGGGGGAGGGGGGGGAGGTAGGGGAGAGAGAGAGGGGTTTTAGGGGTAGAGGGTTTAGAGGTAGGGGGAGAGAGGGGGTTAGAGGTAGGGGGGGAGAGGGGGGGGTTAGAGGTAGAGAGAGGGTTTAGGGGTAGGGGGAGAGAGAGAGAGAGGGTTTAGGGGTAGGGGGGAGAGAGAGGGAGGGGTTTAGGGGGAGAGAGAGGGAGAGGGTCTAGGGGTAGGGAGAGAGAGGGAGAGGGTTTAGAGGTAGGGGGAGAGAGAGAGAGAGGGTTAGGGGTAGGGGGGAGAGAGGGAGAGAGTGGGGGAGAGAGAGAGAGAGGGGTTAGGGGTAGGGGGGGAGAGAGGGTTTAGAGGTGGGGGGGAGAGGAGAGATGGAGGTTTAGAGGTAGGGGGAGATGAGAGATGGGGGTTTAGAGGTAGGGGGAGAGGAGAGATGGGGGTTTAGAGGTAGGGGGGAGATGAGAGAGGGGTTTAGAGGTAGGGGGAGAGGAGAGACGGGGTTTAGAGGTAGGGGGGAGAGAGAGGGGTTTAGAGGTAGGGGGAGAGAGAGGGGTTTAGAGGTAGGGGAGAGGAGAGACGGGGTTTAGAGGTAGGGGAGAGGAGAGACGGGGGTTTAGAGGTAGGGGGAGAGGAGAGAGGGGGTTTAGAGGTAGGGGGAGATTTTCTGGAGCTCCTAAATGTCATGTGATGCCAGTGCTACCAATGACTTATTTATCATTTGAACCCTGGTAAGGGGGATATGTACCTTGAGTAGAGGGTGTATCTTATCCACAGGGAGCAGTAGGGGGTTCCTCCTCTTCCTCTTCTCGATGGCCGACTGGGCATCAGCTATGGCCCATTTATCTATGGGGTGGGGGAAGGTCTTCTGGACACGCTCCTCCACGTCCTGTACAGAGCGCGGCTGGGCCACACACAGCATGTTGAGCAGCTGCAGGATCAGCTCTTCGATGTGCTCCAGAGCTCCCTCCTTGGCTGACAGGGTGGGATGCACCTGCAGCTGCACCTGGAAGAGGCACAGAGACGCAGAGGGACAAACATCAGATACAGAGGGACAACGGGATCTAATTCTCTCGGAGGAGGAGGACCAGAGCCCTAGGACCGTGCCCCAGGACTACCTGACATGATGACTCCTTGCTGTCCCCAGTCCACCTGGCCGTGCTGCTGCTCCAGTTTCAACTGTTCTGCCTGCGGCTATGGAACCCTGACCTGTTCACCGGACCTGCAGGAGCTGTAGAGATACTCTTAATGATCGGCTATGAAAAGCCAACTGACATTTACTCCTGAGGTGCTGACTTGTTCCACCCTCCACAACTACTGTGATTATTATTATTTGACCCTGCTGGTCATTTATGAACATTTGAACATCTTGGCCATGTTCTGTTATAATCTCCACCCGGCACAGCCAGAAGAGGACTGGCCACCCCACATAGCCTGGTTCCTCTCTAGGTTTCTTCCTAGGTTCTGGCCTTTTTAGGGAGTTTTTCCTAGCCACTGTGCTTCTACACCTGCATTGCTTGCTGTTAGGGGTTTTAGGCTGGGTTTCTGTACAGCACTTTGATACATCAGCTGATGTAAGAAGGGCTTTATAAATTAATTTGATTTGAGTTACGTCATAAAGAAATACATCCTTGTGATGTGAGGATTGTAATGGCGTAGCCCCCCCCCATCAGTTCCTGTTCCATAACATATCAGTGAATAAAACTTCAAACTTCAAGAGATGCCTAGAAGAGGAGCGTGTTGGTAGAAAGGGGCCTAGAAGAGGAGTGTGTTGGTAGAAAGGGGCCTAGAAGAGGGGTGTGTTGGTAGAAAGGGGCCTAGAAGAGGGGTGTGTTGGTAGAAAGGGGCCTAGAAGAGGGGCGTGTTGGTAGAAAGGGGCCTAGAAGAGGGGTGTGGTCTGCCAAGTGGATCTGTGGGTGGAAACAGACTCCATCTCAGTCTGGTCGTCAGGAGGTGGTGTGGCCTATCACTGGAATGCGGTCTACTCTGTACAGATACTATTATGGGACTGGCAGTCTGCTAAACTGCTGTGACGAGAGAGAGGGAGAGAGAAAAACAAGCACAAGGCTGTGGTGTTCACATGGTACTGATGGAATTACCCTGGCTGGTAAATAAGAAATCCAGCTCTGATGACAAAACATGGCCCCCGGGCCCAGCATGAGGAATGTGTGGCTGACTGACCAACACTGCACCATAGACTCTGCCTGTCTGGGTGATAGTGACAGACGGGTCTCTATTAGATTCTGCCTGTCTGGGTGATAGTGACAGACGGGTCTCTATTAGATTCTGCCGGTCTGGGTGATAGTGACAGACAGGGCTCTATTAGATTCTGCCGGTCTGGGTGATAGTGACAGACAGGGCTCTATTAGGTCTGCCAAGTGGTCTGGGTGATAATGACAGACAGGGCTCCATCTCAGATTCTGCCGGTCTGGGTGATAGTGACAGTGGGCTCTATTGGATTCTGCCGGTCTGGGTGATAGTGACAGACAGGGTTCTATTATGGGACTGGCGGTCTGGTAAACTAGTGACAGACAGGGGGAGAGAGAAAAACTGCACAAGGTCTGTGGTGATAGTGACAGACATGGTACTGATGGAATTACCCTGGCTGGTAAATAGTGACAGACAGGGCTCTGATGACAAAACTGCCCCGGGCCCAGCATGGGTGATAGTGACAGACAGGGCTCTATTAGACTCTGCCGGTCTGGGTGATAGTGACAGACAGGGTTCTATTAGATTCTGCCGGTCTGGGTGATAGTGACAGACAGGGCTCTATTAGATTCTGCCGGTCTGGGTGATAGTGACAGACAGGGTTCTATTAGATTCTGCCGGTCTGGGTGATAGTGACAGACAGGGCTCTATTAGATTCTGCCGGTCTGGGTGATAGTGACAGACAGGGTTCTATTAGATTCTGCCGGTCTGGGTGATAGTGACAGACAGGGTTCTATTAGATTCTGCCGGTCTGGGTGATAAAAAAAACATGAATTAACCCATAGATCTTTACAGACAATTGAATGACTTAATCTAATTTAAGTTACCAGAAATGTTTCATTGCTCCATACACTACTATAGTACCGTTTCTACTTGGAATACACACAATCCTCTTTGCTTACGGTCACAATGTGCTCATCTGTTTAACCAAAGTCCAGAGAGACTAAATGGAAACTAAAGCCAAACCTCAAATGGAACATGAAACTGGAAAAACAGCAGAAGACAAAAATAAAAAATCATCTTCGCCTCAGATTCCACACGACACCATGCATTGTTAGGATTCTGAGTCACCACACAGAGAGACAGGAAGTACGGGGGTTTCCTTTCCTAAGCCTGGCTCCATTCACAAAACCCTACTGGTCCGCTTGTTAGTTTCATCAGTCAACAAGTGCTCGCTGTCCCACAGACAGGAAGAGGCGGTAGAGGGAGGAGACACATTTGAATCTACGGTGCATTCGGAAACGATTCAAACCCCTTCACTTTTTCCTCATTATTACGTTACAGCCCTGTTCTAAAATATGATTAAATTGTTATTTTTCCCCTCAGCCTACACACAGAGTACCCCATAATCACCAAGCAAAAGGAGGTTTAGAAATGTTTGCAAATTTATTAAAAATAAAACTGAAATATCACATTTACATAAGTATTCAGACCTTCTACTCAGTACTTTGTTGAAGCACCTTTGGCAGAGATTACAACCTTGAGTCTTCTTGGGTATGACGATACAGGCTTGGCACACCTGTATTTGGGGAGTTTCTCTGCAGATCCTCTCAAGCTCTGTCTGGTTGGATGGGGAGCGTCGCTGCACAGCTATTTTCAGGCCTCTCCAGAGATGTTGGATCAGGTTCAAGTCCGGGCTCTTGCTGGGCCACTCAAGGACATTCAGAGACTTGTCCCGAAGCCACTCTTGCTTTGTCTTGGCTGTGTGCTTAAGGTCATTGCCCTGTTGGAAGGTGAACCTCCGTCCCAGTCTGAGGTCCTGAGTGCTCTGGAGCAGGTTTTCATCAAGGATCTCTGAGTTTTCTCCGTTCATCTTTCTCTCGATCCTGACTAGTCTCCCAGTCCCTGAAAAACATCCCCACAGCATGATACTGCCACCACCATGCTTCACCGTAGGGATGGTGCCATGTTTCCTCCAGACATGATGCTGCCACCACCATGCTTCACCGTAGGGATGGTGCCAGGTTTCCTCCAGACATGATACTGCCACCACCATGCTTCACCGTAGGGATGGTGCCATGTTTCCTCCAGACATGATGCTGCCACCACCATGCTTCACCGTAGGGATGGTGCCAGGTTTCCTCCAGACATGATACTGCCACCACCATGCTTCACCGTAGGGATGGTGCCATGTTTCCTCCAGACATGATGCTGCCACCACCATGCTTCACCGTAGGGATGGTGCCAGGTTTCCTCCAGACATGATACTGCCACCATCATGCTTCACCGTAGGGAAGGTGCCAGGTTTCCTCCAGACATGATGCTGCCACCACCATGCTTCACCGTAGGGATGGTGCCAGGTTTCCTCAAGACGTGACGCTTGGCATTCAAGCCAGAATTCAATATCGGTGTCATCAGACCAGAGAGTCTTGTTTCTCATGGTCTGAGAGTCTTTAGATGCCTTTTGGCAAACCAAGCGGGTTGTCATGTGCCTTTTTACTGACAGATGTGTTCCTATCCAAATCATGTCCAACTAATTTAATGTACCACAGGTGGACTCCAATCAAGTTGTAGAAACATTAAGGATGATCAATGGAAACAGGATGCACCTGAGCTCAATATCAAAATTTCAGGTCTGATACTTCTGTAAGTTAAAAAAAAAAATGTTTTTACACATTTGCAAACATAAAAAAACATGTTTTCACTTTGTCATTATGGAGTATTGTGTGAAGATTGATGAGGATTTTATTTTTTAAATTAATTTTAGAATAAGAATGTAGTGTAATAAAATGTGGAAGAAGTCAGAAAGGGTCTGAATACTTTCCGAACGCACTGTGTACCATACTACCATAAAAGGCTACCATCTTTATTTACTTCTATTAGCAAGAGACATCCCTGAGTCGTCAACACCTTACCACTGTGTACCATACTACCATAAAAGGCTACCATCTTTATTTACTTCTATTAGCAAGAGACATCCCTGAGTCGTCAACACCTTACCACTGTGTACCATACTACCATAAAAGGCTACCATCTTTATTTACTTCTATTAGCAAGAGACATCCCTGAGTCGTCAACACCTTACCACTGTGTACCATACTACCATAAAAGGCTACCATCTTTATTTACTTCTATTAGCAAGAGACATCCCTGAGTCGTCAACACCTTACCACTGTGCCCATCCCTGGGTCGTGTGGTCCGTGTGGTCCGTGTGTGTGTGTGTGGTCCGTGTGTGTGTGTGTGGTCCGTGTGTGTGTGTGTGGTCCGTGTGTGTGTATGTGGTCCGTGTATGTGTGTGTGTGGTCCGTGTGTGTGTGTGTGGTCCGTGTGTGTGTGTGTGGTCCGTGTGTGTGTGTGTGGTCCGTGTGGTGTGTGTGGTCCGTGTGTGTGTGTGTGGTCCGTGTGTGTGTGTGTGTGGTCCGTGTGTGTGGTCCGTGTGTGTGTGTGTGGTCCGCGTGGTCCGTGTGTGTGGTCCGTGTGTGTGTGTGTGTGTGTGTGTGTGTGTGTGGTGTGTGTGTGGTGTGTGTGTGTGTGTGTGTGTGTGTGTGTGTGTGTGTGTGTGTGTGGTGTGGTGTGTGTGTGTGTGGTCCGCGTGGTCCGTGTGTGTGTGTGTGGTCCGTGTGTGTGTGTGTGTGGTCCGTGTGTGTGGTCCGTGTGTGTGTGTGTGTGGTCCGCGTGGTCCGTGTGTGTGGTCCGTGTGTGTGTGTGTGTGTGTGTGGTCCGCGTGGTCCGTGTGTGTGGTCCGTGTGTGTGTGTGTGTGTGGTCCGCGTGGTCCGTGTGTGGTCCGCGTGGTCCGTGTGTGTGTGTGTGGTCCGCGTGGTCCGTGTGTGTGGTCCGTGTGTGTGTGTGTGGTCCGCGTGGTCCATGTGTGTGGTCCGTGTGTGTGTGTGTGTGGTCCGTGTGTGTGGTCCGTGTGTGTGTGTGGTCCGCGTGGTCCGTGTGTGTGGTCCGTGTGTGTGTGTGTGGTCCGCGTGGTCCGTGTGTGTGGTCCGTGTGTGTGTGTGTGTGTGTGGTCCGTGGTGTGTGTGTGTGTGTGTGGTCCGTGTGTGTGGTCCGTGTGTGTGTGTGTGGTCCGCGTGGTCCGTGTGTGTGGTCCGTGTGTGTGTGTGGTCCGCGTGGTCCGTGTGTGTGGTCCGTGTGTGTGTGTGTGGTCCGCGTGGTCCGTGTGTGTGTGTGGTCCGCGTGGTCCGTGTGTGTGTGTGTGTGGTCCGCGTGGTCCGTGTGTGTGGTCCGTGTGTGTGTGTGTGGTCCGCGTGGTCCGTGTGTGTGGTCCGTGTGTGTGTGTGGTCCGCGTGGTCCGTGTGTGTGGTCCGTGTGTGTGTGTGTGTGTAACTATACAACTGTACTAAAAAGGCCACTAAAATTTTTAATATCGGTTACCGTTTTTTTTGGCAAAGAAAATATTGAATATCGGTATCAGCCAGAAATGTCATATCGAAGCATCACTAAGCCCTACTGTTGACCAATCCCAGATGCCTTACTGTTGACCAATCACAGATGCCTTACTGTTGACCAATCACAGATGAAGGGGTGTAGACTTCAGCTAGGAACATTGGCTTGCCTCAAGAAAAAAAAAAAAGTGTGCACGAACAGCCGAAAAAACCCTTGTCGAAGACCAAAACATTGTCATAATATATGCACCAACTGTTTCCAACAGGAAGCATGCAGGTGCCTTAAAACTATTTCCTCTTCCTGCCCAGTCAGCGAAGCCCCTCAGGACAGCTGTTAAAGATAGAGAGTGAGTCACAGTTAGGAGAGGTTTGTTATGGTTTTGACTATGTCAGTCAGTCTCCCTCTGTGTGTGTGTGTGACAGGCCGTATTCCACGCGGGACAGTGAAACAAACACCAAAACTTCACCCACCACATCTCTTCACCTCGGAGGGTCCTGTTCATTAGGGCATGCAACAGAAATCGCTTCTTTTAAGCATTTTGGAACCAATAAGAGCTTTTTTGTAGTCTTTTCCTGTTTTGAGTTCATTTTTCTTCTGTTTTGGTGTCTTAACAAACACCAGCCAGATTCACACCCTCCCCAGGATCATTCACACACAGCTTTGTGGAAAAAGGATGGTGCAGTTGTATTGGCTCATTTCCTTGTCGAACTTATCAGCTTTACAATCAGAAGCAGTTGGTTAACCAATCGGATGATTAGCTTCGACAGCAACCGTTACAAAACTGTTACAGGAATCTAACGTGCGCTGCTGACAAGGACAAAGCGGTACCACTTCAGTCTAGACATGTCCCTCATGTCCCTCTCAAATCAGAAGTGACTCAAAACACAAAAGTCACATCAGGGCCATGAGCCTCTATACATGGTCAGATATGTAGCTGTGACAGGCACACAGACAGGCAGGCAGGCACACAGGCAGGCACACACATACAGACAAGTACTAGAAGGGTGTACCTAATAAATTGTCAAGTGAGATGTGCATTTAAAACACGACAGAGAGCATGTGGTTTACTCAGCCGGTATACAAGTCCGTATAGGTCACAGGTTCAAACGAGAGAGAAACCAGCTCAACCCAGTGACGGACAGAGACCTGGGAAGAGACCGAAAAGAAGTGCGAGCGATATCGTGAAAGAGATGCATCGGCCACAGGGATACAGACTGCACACGTCCTCTTGGCTAAAAATGTTTGCCTCGTAAGCTTCAATTAGGTTTGTGAAAATCAAGTTGTCTATTTAGAGAAGGGGAAACCCACTACTCTACTCCGCGACAGCTGCAGCTCAGTCAGGACCAGATAAATACCCTGGACCAGGGCTCTCCAACCCTGTTCCTGGAGAGATACCCTCCTGTAGGTTTACACCAGGGCTCTCCAACCCTGTTCCTGGAGAGATACCCTCCTGTAGGTTTACACCAGGGCTCTCCAACCCTGTTCCTGGAGAGATACCCTCCTGTAGGTTTATACCAGGGCTCTCCAACCCTGTTCCTGGAGAGATACCCTCCTGTAGGTTTACACCAGGGCTCTCCAACCCTGTTCCTGGAGAGATACCCTCCTGTAGGTTACACCAGGCTCTCCAACCCTGTTCCTGGAGAGATACCCTCCTGTAGGTTTACACCAGGGCTCTCCAACCCTGTTCCTGGAGAGATACCCTCCTGTAGGTTTATACCAGGACTCTCCAACTCTGTTCCTGGAGAGATAACCTCCTGTAGGTTTACACCAGGACTCTCCAACCCTGTTCCTGGAGAGATACCCTCCTGTAGGTTTATACCAGGGCTCTCCAACCCTGTTCCTGGAGAGATACCCTCCTGTAGGTTTATACCAGGGCTCTCCAACCCTGTTCCTGGAGAGATACCCTCCTGTAGGTTTAAACCAGGGCTCTCCAACCCTGTTCCTGGAGAGATACCCTCCTGTAGGTTTAAACCAGGGTTCTCCAACCCTGTTCCTGGAGAGATACCCTGCTGTAGGTTTAAACCAGGGCTCTCCAACCCTGTTCCTGGAGAGATACCCTCCTGTAGGTTTAAACCAGGGCTCTCCAACCCAGTTCCTGGAGAGCTACCCTCCTGTAGGTTTAAACCAGGGCTCTCCAACCCTGTTCCTGGAGAGATACCCTCCTGTAGGTTTGCCATGGACTAAAATATGATGAAGACATGAATAAAAATGGCCACACAAATATGAAGTGTACTGACAGTTTGGCTGTGTCTTATTGGATTGGAATTGGGAGAGGGGGGATTTGAGCTAGGCTAAACCTGAAAGGGTATCGGCTGCTTTGGCTTGATCTCTACAGTGGACCTGGTTGGTTACTACTGTAGGAGGTTTGGCAAACCAATAGCCTAGTCACATCAGTGATTAAACTGTCATGTCAATCGCTAAGCAATGTGTTGACAGTACTATGCTGCTAGTCACGTAGAGAGATACTACCTCAAAACAAGACAGTGGAAAGAATCCATTTGAGACAAACCTTTGACTTCAGGAACAGACGAAAAAATTTGAATGCATATTGTATCTAATGCATATTGTTATGGGCTAAGGGATAGATATATGGTTTGTGACAACATTTTCCACAAGGCAAATGCGTGGTTGTAACGGAGTGTCAAGGAGCCATCACTCATTTCTGTTTGGCTCTGAACTCAACTAGGGATATAGATCAATGACGCTCTCTCGTTTTCACTTTTAGGCCTGCATCTGTATTGAGGGCGATGTGTTCCAAAACAAGAGAGGAAAACATGATCTTGTTGATAACAAGGGAGTACCAATATCAGGGCTAGGTTTATTACGTTTACCTTTAAAACAAACGGAAGCAAACAGAGCAAACGAAACGGGGAGGAACTACCCGAATTTGTCCAATAGAAACTCTCGTTTTCGTTCAATATTTTTCCGTTTGGAGTAAACTGTTTGTTGCAAAATGTTTTACAATAGAATAGGAGTAATGAACACACACCGGATTCTGCCTGCAACATGTTGACACGGACTCTGAGCCAAGTTGCAAGTTGTATATTGTTGGCCTGCAGTATATTTCACAGTGTGCATTTTGAAACATAAATCAAAATAAAGATAAGTCAGTAGCTACTCCATCACCTCGCCAATTAACAACCACGTTTGAGATGTGTTCATAGTTAAAGTTGATTAAAAAAAAAAAAAAGTTTTACCTTTCGCAACGCTTGCACGAAGAGGCCTCGCCATTTATGACTGTTCTCGTCACTTGAAAAGTCGTATATTTGCTGCGGCTGCATGGCTCCTTACTGTTGCCGTGATCCGGACCGTCAGCATCGGCCCCGGCTTGTCCTGGTGGGGTCGGTCAGTCCAGGCACGGTGGAAAAGTCAGCTAGCTAGCTACACCATACACCTAGTCGAGTAAGGTAATGTTAACTATTTAGAAATTAAAAACAAACAAAAAAAGTGTATATATATATATATTACCGTTAGCTAACGTTATTGGTAAGTTAACACAGTTAAAAAGTGAAAAGCCTACAGGCTTAACATTAGTTAGCTAGAAAGTGGTTGTCAAATTTGACACGAAAAAAGTGTTACTGTAGTTCGCTAACTGGCTAGCAACTCCAACGGTTAAATGGTCTCATTTACTGACCAGGATGCTATCTGAGCTAGCTGATTAGCTACCGTTAGCTAGCTCTATGCTCTCTGAGCTAGCTGATTAGCTACCGTTAGCTAGCTCTATGCTCTCTGAGCTAGCTGATTAGCTACCGTTAGCTAACTCTATGCTATCTAAACTAGCTGATTAGCTACCGTTAACTAGCTCTATGCTCTCTGAGCTAGCTGATTAGCTACCGTTAGCTAACTCTATGCTATCTAAACTAGCTGCTTAGCTACCGTTAGCTAGCTCGAGCGCTATCTAAACTAGCTGCTTAGCTACCGTTAGCTAGCTCGAGCGCTATTTTAAAAAAACAAGATTCGTCAGCTAGCTACGCTAACTGGCTAGCTCTATGCTATCTGAGCTAGCTAGCTACCAAAAATAAACATATAGCTAGCCAGCTAGCTACATATTTCAGTTAGATGTCATGACTAAAACGTATAGCTAGTATGACTGTAACTTTTTTTTAAAAGTTTGATAGCTATTATTACGGTAGCTAGAGACTGACAACACATCTGTATGTAAAATAAAAATAAAAAACTGCCTCTATCATGGCCTTGGTGGTGCACTTCGAGTTGCGTTGTGGCACAAGACTCTTCATTCAATTCCAAAGATGAGAGACTTCTTGTTAGTTTATAACCCGTCATTTTTCACGCGTCGGTTATTCTCGCAGACGCAGAACAATCCCACTTGAATAGTCCGATGCATGTTGAGCCAGTGTGTCCAGCGACACAAGAAGCGCTTGTTGATGTGTGGTAATCGTTGAATCTCGGCCCTTTCACTTGGCGTCGTCCTGCGTAGACAGTTAGTGCGTTTGCGTAAAAACACAGGGAGGTAAAATCGCCTCTTTTTGTCCAGTGAAAGTGTGGGGACCACAAGTTTGCACCTCATTTTACGGGGCTTCGATCAAAAGAAATAGGATACCTAGGTTATTAAAGTGAAATTTACAGTTTGAATAGCTTATAATTTTTAAAAAAATCAATGACTGTCTCAGATTTTTTTTGCATTTCTAAATCACTCGGCAACTAAATCTACATTTGTTCCACTTCATTGGGAACATATTCACAATGTATACTTATTCGATGGGGTTTAACAGCGGTTGACATCGAATGTTAATGGTGCATTATCGCCACCAGTTGGACAGGGTATAGAATTAAAAAATTACATTGCGGGAAACGGCATCATTCAAAATTAAACACATCAACTAACAAAACCAATCCCACTGCTTCAATCACTGTCCACTCCAAAATACATCTGTACACAGGCTCAGGGGCCTGTGATGGCGGAACATTCACTTGACATTATTTATTGCACGGCCTCGGCTGTGAAATCACGAAGACCCCCCCAAAACGCTCATCTGTGTTCATAATGATTGCATTCATCTTATCCCCTCGATCACACCGACAGTGCTTTTGCATTTAGGTACACCAGAAGTACTTTCATTTTACGTTGCGTTTGCCTTGCAGCGTTGCGTCGCAGAGTATTCTATGTGGTGCGCTGGGTTGGGTAGGTTACTTACTAAATGTAATCGGTTACTAGTTACCGGTCCAAAATTGTAATGAGTAAAGTAACCTTTGGATTATTCCAGACTCAGTAACGTAATCTGATTACATTCATTTACTTTTAGGTTACTTTCACCTTAAGAGGCATTAGAAGAAGACAAACATGTCCAATTGAATTATATCTATTGCAGGATAAATCAATGTTAAAGTTTACATAGCTGGTCATATATGGATGTTCATTTTAACTTTATGGGTTGGTTATGTAGGCTTCTTCTAACCCATCGCTTTCTACTACATATAATAATACGATTTAAATTATAACTTTACATTAAAAACTTAAGTAGGCGGTAGTGTACCCTAGTGGTTAGAGCGTTGGACTAGTAACCGAAAGGTTGCAAGTTCAAATCCACAAGTTGACAAGGTACAAATCTGTCGTTCCCTCCTTGAACAAGGCAGTTAACCCACTGTTCCTAGGCCGTCATTGAAAATAAGAATATGTTCTTCACTGACCTGCCTAGTTAAATAAAGGTAAAATTAAAATAAATACCAGAATTCAAGTAATTCCAATAAATGTCATACCCCTTGATCTTCAAGAATTGGAAATATGGAAGTACAGATTAGATTGAGCATAACTCTAAAACTCAAATCAAATAACATTTTATTGGTCACATGGTTAGCAGATGTTCATCTGAGTGTAGCGAAATGCTTCTGGTAATATCTAACAAGTAATCTAACAAATTCACTACCTTATACACACACAATGTAAGGCGATGGAATAAGAATATGTACATAGATGTCCTAACCGATATGGATGCGCAATGGCCGTGCGGCATAGGCAAGATGTAATAGATGGGAGAAAATACAGTATATACAGTTGAAGTCAGAAGTTTACATACACTTAGTTTGGAGTCATTAAAACTAGTTTTTCAACCACTCCACAAATTTCTTGATAACAAACTATAGTTTTGGCAAATCGGTTAGGACATCTACTTTTTCCAGCAATTGTTTACAAACAGATTATTTCACTTATAATTCACTGTCTGACAATTCCAGTGGGTCAGAAGTTTACATACACTAAGTTGACTGTCCTTTAAACAGCTTGGAAAATTCCAGAAAATGATGTCATGCTTCTGAAGCTTCTGATGGGCTAATTCACATAATTTGTTGGTGTCTGTCTGAATTCCATACTACTGTAGAGACAGACACCAACATTCCATACTACTGTAGAGACAGACACCAACATTCCATACTACTGTAGAGACAGACACCAGCATTACATACTACTGTAGAGACAGACACCAACATTACATACTACTGTAGAGACAGACACCAACATTCCAATACAGATTACCCTGGAGAGAAAGACTACGGAGGGTCTAGTACCTAACATAATACAGTGGGGCAAAAAGTATTTAGTCAGCCACCAATTGTGCAAGTTCTCCCACTTAAAAAGATGAGAGGCCTGTAATTTTCATCATTACAGACAAAATTAGAAAAAAAATGCAGAAAATCACATTGTAGGATTTTTAATGAATTTATTTGCAAATTATGGTGGAAGATCAGTATTTGGTCACCTACAAACAAGCAAGATTTCTGTCTCTCACATACCTGTAACTTCTTCTTTAAGAGGCTCCTCTGTCCTCCACTCGTTACCTGTATTAATGGCACCTGTTTGAACTTGTTATCAGTATAAAAGACACCTGTCCACAACCTCAAACAGTCACACTCCAAACTCCACTATGGCCAAGACCAAAGAGCTGTCAAAGGACACCAGAAACAAAATTGTAGACCTGCACCAGGCTGGGAAGACTGAATCTGCAATAGGTAAGCAGCTTGGCTTGAAGAAATCAACTGTGGGAGCAATTATTAGGAAATGCAAGACATACAAGAGCATAATCTCCCTCGATCTGGGGCTCCACGCAAGATCTCACCCCGTGGGGTCAAAATTATCACAAGAACGGTGAGCAAAAATCCCAGAACCACACGGGGAGACCTAGTGAATGACCTGCAGAGAGCTGGGACCAAAGTAACAAAGCCTACCATCAGTAACACACTACGCCACCAGGAACTCAAATCCTGCAGTGCCAGACGTGTCCCCCTGCTTAAGCCAGTACATGTCCAGGCCCGTCTGAAGTTTGCTAGAGAGCATTTGGATGATCCAGAAGAAGATTGGGAGAATGTCATATGGTCAGATGAAAGCAAAATATAACTTTTCGGTAAAAACTCAACTCGTCGTGTTTGGAGGACAAAGAATGCTGAGTTGCATCCAAAGAACACCATACCTACTGTGAAGCACGGGGGTGGAAACATCATGCTTTGGGGCTGTTTTTCTGCAAAGGGACCAGGACGACTGATCCGTGTAAAGGAAAGAATGAATGGGGCCATGTATCGTGAGATTTTGAGTGAAAACCTCCTTCCATCAGCAAGGGCATTGAAGATGAAATGTGGCTGGGTCTTTCAGCATGACAATGATCCCATACACACCGCTCGGGCAACGAAGGAGTGGCTTCGTAAGAAGCATTTCAAGGTTTTGGAGTGGCCTAGCCAGTCTCCAGATCTCAACCCCATAGAAAATCTTTGTAGGGAGTTGAAAGTCTGTGTTGCCCAGCAACAGCCCCAAAACATCACTGCTCTAGAGGAGATCTGCATGGAGGAATGGGCCAAAATACCAGCAACAGTGTGTGAAAACCTTGTGAAGACTTACAGAAAACGTTTGACCTCTGTCATTGCCAACAAAGGGTATATAACAAAGTATTGAGATAAACTTTTGTTACTGACCAAATACTTATTTTCCACCGTGCAAATAAATTCATTAAAAATCCTACAATGTGATTTTCTGGACTTTTTTTCTCATTTTGTCTGTCATAGTTGAAGTGTACCTATGATGAAAATTACAGGCCTCTCTCATCTTTTTAAGTGGGTAAACTTGCACAATTGGTGGCTGACTAAATACTTTTTTGCCCCACTGTATATATAATTTCCAAGTCCAAAAATGGATGTAGCAACTACAGATTTGAAAAAAATGGATGTAGCAAGTGTGCTAGTTTGAGCATGTGTCCATTAGGCCTATGGATTTATTTATTTGTTATTGATCAACATGAATTAGATTGAGCAATAAAAAGCCCCACTTTTATTCCATAGGCTGGGATCCACACTGTGCAGCTGTTATTCCATAGGCTGGGATCCACACTGCAGCTGTTATTCCATAGTCTGGGATCCACACTATGCAGCTGTTATTCCATAGGCTGGGATCCACACTATGCAGCTGTTATTCCATAGGCTGGGATCCACACTATGCAGCTGTTATTCCATAGGCTGGGATCCACACTATACAGCTGTTATTCCATAGGCTGGGATCCACACTATGCAGCTGTTATTCCATAGGCTGGGATCCACGCTATGCAGCTGTTATTCCATAGGCTGGGATCCACACTATGCAGCTGTTATTCCATAGGCTGGGATCCACACTATGCAGCTGTTATTCTATAGGCTGGGATCCACACTATGCAGCTGTTATTCTATAGACTGGGATCCACACTATGCAGCTGTTATTCCATAGGCTGGGATCCACACTATGCAGCTGTTATTCTATTGGCTGGGATCCACACTATGCAGCTGTTATTCTATAGGCTGGGATCCACACTATGTAGCTGTTTTCTATTGGCTGTGATTCACACTATGCAGCTGTTGCAAGAGCTCATCTTTCACTGGCTTTCCACTGGTTTAAAAAACAATGATTGATAGGCAGCTTAAACGTCTTGAATTCAACCATTCAAATACACATTTAGATTTGGGAACAGCCATCCACAACCACAATCCGCGCAAATAGCTAAATGAGAGAGCACCAGTGTGATTCACATCAATGTGCTATGGAGATATCAATCATAGGTTATATCCGTATCCTCGTATACTCCACCACCGCTGTCGTCCTTACCTCCGAGCATTTATTCAAATTGGATCATCTTTGGATGCCGACAGCAGTCACACCATTGGAAGACATAGATTGGACTGTATAGCCTACAAAAACCTATTCCTGCTATTTTCCCCGCGATCCATCAAACATATTTGGTGTGTCATCACAGTGGTCTCTGATTGGTGGTCATCATTTGGTGTGTCATCACAGTGGTCTCTGATTGGTGGTCGAACTCGCTCAGGTGGAACATACATGTGCCTTCTTTTCAAATGCTGATTTGAATGTCATTAAGAGAACAGAGAAGTATCAACTATATATTTTTCGCAAACATCCTTTCTAAATGTCAAAGGAATCATCTAGTTTTTCAAAAGTACCTGTAATGTGATTACAATATATATCCCTTAACATATAATCCGTTACTCCCCAACCCTGGAGGTGTGGACATTAGATGTATGGACGGTATGCGTCAAACTGCAGGCTAAATTAAGGTGGCTTGACAGAAACGGTAGCAGGTGAATGTTGAACGTTTGTTGCGTACATATCCAGATGCTGTTGCGTAGATATCCAGATGCTGTTGCGTTTCATTTTCGCGCAATGACACTGTCGGTTTGATCGAGGCGTTCACCGCTTCTTACTGTACATTTTTTATGACCATTGCAATACATGGTCCATCTTTTTAACATGTAGCATGTCACTATCCCTCGGTTTGATGAGAAACCTTCACTGTGGCCTCTACTACCATTGTTTCTTCCCCGCCACTCGTTCTTTCCAAACTTCTCACCGCCTCCAGATCGGAGACACGCGGGACACTCCTTGCCAACTCAGTCTCCTTCACAATAACGGTGCATTCCAGGAATTCAAGCGAATGTTATGGCCACGTTTGAACAACAACTAATAATATAATTGCACATTCATCTTCTGTCGATCTAGCATTCCAGTGTTTAATTGCTAGACTGTAATTACTTCGCCACCATGGCCTATTTATTTCCTTTAATTTACCTCATTTCCACTCACTGTATATTGACTTTTTGTTTTCTTTCATTCTACTGTATTATTGACTGTATGTTTTGTTTATTCCATATGTAACTCTGTGTTGTTGTATGTGTCGAATTGCTATGCGTTTATCTTGGCCAAGTCGCAGTTGCAAATGAGAACTTGTTCTCAACTAGCCTACCTGGTTAAAGAAAGGTGACATTTTAAATCATAGGCCTACATGATTTCGCTGAGCCAACTTCTATCATTGCGCAGTTTGGGTAGTATACTGGAAGAACCTGCCCCTACGTGGACATACAGTGACCTTGCATACAAATTCAACATAGCCAAAAATAATCATACAAAACATGTCAACAGATATATTACTGAATAAAAAATATAAAAGCAACATGCAACAATTTCAAAGATTTTATTGAGTTAGTTCATATAAGGAAAATCAATCAATCAATAAATTCAGTAGGCCCTAATCTATGGATTTCACATGACTGCAGTCAAGGGTGGAACTGGGAGGGAGGGGGAGGGCCCATCCGCATCGAGGGTGGAACTGGGAGGGACACCCGCATCGAGGGTGGAACTGGGAGGGAGGGGGATGGCCCATCCGCATCGAGGGTGGAACTGGGAGGGACCACCCACTGGGTAGCAAGGCCCAGCCAATCAGAATGAGTTTTTCCCCACAAAGAGGGCTTTATTACGGACAGAAATAGTCCTCAGCATCACACCCATCCACCCTCTGACGATCCCGCAGGTGAAGAAGCCGGATGCGGAGGTCCTGGGCTGGCGTGGTCGAGGCCGGTTGGACGTACTGCCAAATTCTCTAAAACGACGTTGGAGGCAGGTTATGGTTTATGGTAGAGAAATGAACATGCAACAGCTCTGGTGGACATTCCTGCAGTCAGCATGCCAATTACACACTTCCTCACAACTTGGGAGACATCTGTGGCATTTGTGACGAGAAAATGCACATTTGAGAGTGGCCTTTTAAATTGTCCTCAGCACAAGGTGCACCTGTGTAATGATCATGCTGTTTTTTAAAATCATGTTCTCACGTTACATGTTGCTTTTATAGGTGATATTTGTGTTCCGTATAATATCATCTCTTCTCTCACTTTAATAACTTTGTAAAAAGTAACTGACTTTAACATGACCCAATAAATACTGTATCAGTTCTTTCCATACAACTAGTCTGCTCTGGTCCCAGATCAGTTTTTTTGCTAACTTCCATGGTCATTATCATTCAAGCCAAACAGATCTGGGACCAGGCTAGTACACAGCAGGGTGTAGCCTACGTATTCTGGTAGTGTATCAACATCTGGCTGTGATTGGCAGGCCCATAGGGCGACGCACAATTGGCCCCAGTGTCATCCGTGTTTGGTCATTCTAAATAAGAATTTGTTCTTAACTGACTTGCCTCGTTGAATGAAGGTTAAATTCATACAATTTTTTTTACAAATAATAATAAGTAGAATGACAGCAAGTGTATATGGTTAACAATAGCTTTGTTTATTACAAAAACTGCATACATTAAAAGTTTTGCAAAGGGAAAGCCAATAATGTCACAAACTAAAGCATTTCCCTTTTCTGTCATTTAAATAAAAAACAGAAAATGTACAAAAGTGCTAACATGGTGCAAATATTGAACAAAACAAAAAAATGAAGGAAAAAAAACCAAACTACATTTTACACTATAGTCTACTTTCTAAAATGCAACCAAGCGGGAGACAGAGGAATATGACTGTGACCAAATGGCACCCTATTCCCTATTTAGTGCACTACTTTTTGACCAGGGACCGTGCACTACATAGGGAATAGGGTGCCATTTCAGATAAACTTAATTGCATTTCAGTAACCCAAAGCTGCATAGCAACCTCTGGATAGGAAGGTAGTTCAGCTTAGCCTGGATGCCAGTCTGTTTCTGCTCTCTTGCCAACTCCATGCATGACAATCTCAAAGAGTTGGCAAGAGAGCAAAAAACGACCGGCACCCAGGCTAAGGTCATCCCTGGCCTGGCTGAGCTGGATCCCACTGTCAGCATGACTACAGCAACAGTGTCTCTCTCTGCTTAAAGGGGACAGTTCACCCTATCTCTCTCTGCTTAAAGGGGACAGTTCACCCCATCTCTCTCTCTCTGCTTAAAGGGGACAGTTCACCCTATCTCTCTCTCTCTGCTTAAAGGGGACAGTTCACCCTATCTCTCTCTCTGCTTAAAGGGGACAGTTCACCCTATCTCTCTCTGCTTAAAGGGGACAGTTCACCCTATCTCTCTCTGCTTAAAGGGGACATTTCACACTTTCAAAGTTCTCTTATTTTCAACTTTAAACGTCAACCTTTATCTCGTTTCATCCTAAAAGGTTTTATAATGTGTCTGCTATTAACATCAGTCTGACAGTGACATCATGCCATGTAAAACCACTTTATATAAACCTTTAAATCTGGCAGTCATCCTTGGGTTAAATTTCCTTTATAACCCGGTGGGTTTCATGGGTGATGAAACCGTATAGCCATCCCCGACATTGAATCCCTTGACTGTAACCAAGACATTAGTTGTGATGACCTCCTAACCATAGATAGGATTTGACCAGAGACCCAGGGAAGTGTTCCATTCGGGACGAAGATGACATCAGATGTCTATGAAGTAAATAAAACAAATATATTTTTTTTAAATCAACGATGCAAGGCAGATTAACCAACTGTCCAAACGTTTGGATGATACGACAACACCTCAAGTGTATTGAAAATAATATAAAAACTGAACTCTCTCTCACGGCTAGTAAATCCAACATACCCGAATATTGCTTCGAGATTAATAAATAAAGTTGAAACGATTTTCTTTGGGAACCATTCTATAATTAGTTAAACTAGAGCTGGAAAATCAACCAACTAGTCAAGGCTCAGCGTTAGCAAGCCGCACTATCGTCCTAGACCAGAGCTAATCGGCAACCAGACCTTTGACAAAAAGATACAACACTCCCATTTGCTACCAGACCTAAATATCTGAATTATTATAGTAGTCGTTTTCAGTAACCCCTCTAGATATAGTCTTGTCATATTGCAGTATTTCAGCTGATATGAAACAGGTCGAGAGAAGAAGTGGAGGCTCCAGAGTAAGACTGTCCATTGGTCTGAACCTTTCCTGCCTACATTCTGCTCCACCAGTCCAGTCGATCAGTTTTTAGCCCATTCTGAGCAGAGGACTCAGGGCTGCAGAGGTGGTGAACGGGGCTTGAGAAGAGAGGAGGTGAACGGGGCTGGAGGAGGGGGTGAACTGGGCTGGAGGAGGGGGTGAACTGGGCTGGAGAGGTGGTGAACGGGGCTGGAGAGGAGAGGAGGTGAACGGGGCTGGAGGAGGGGGTGAACGGGGCTGGAGGAGGGGATGAACGGGGCTGGAGGAGGTGGTGAACTGGGGCTGGAAGAGGTGGTGAACGGGGCTGGAGGAGGTGGTGAACGGGGCTGGAGAGGAAGAGAGGTGGTGAACGGGGCTGGAGAAGAGAGGTGGTGAACGGGGCTGGAAAAGAGCGGTGGTGAACGGGCCGGAGAAAGTGAACGGGGCTAGAAAAGAGAGGTGGTGAACGGGGCTGGAGGAGGTGGTGAACGGGGCTGGAGAGGAAGAGAGGTGGTGAACGGGGCTGGAGAAGAGAGGTGGTGAATGGGGCTGGAGAAGAGAGGTGGTGAACGGGGCTGGAAAAGAGCGGTGGTGAACGGGCCGGAGAAAAGAGCGGTGGTGAATGGGGCTGGATAAGGGGAATGGTGAACAGGGCTGGAGAGGTGAATGGGGCTAGATAAGGGGAATGGTGAACAGGGCTGGAGAGGTGAATGGGGCTAGATAAGAGCAATGGTGAACGGGGCTGG
The DNA here is from genome assembly GCF_021184085.1 of Oncorhynchus gorbuscha. Classification (NCBI taxonomy): domain Eukaryota; kingdom Metazoa; phylum Chordata; class Actinopteri; order Salmoniformes; family Salmonidae; genus Oncorhynchus; species Oncorhynchus gorbuscha. The sequence goes on along the minus strand of NC_060182.1, from coordinate 94,628,260 downwards.
AGAAAGTGAACGGGGCTGGAAAAGAGTGGTGGTGAACGGGGCTGGAGCAGAGAGGTGGTGAAGGGGGCTGTCAAAAGTAGTTCACTATAACAACCCTCGTCTGACATGTTTATTTCACTGGACAGAGAGGTTGAGTGAAGGGTTACTGGTGATCAGAGAGGCTGAGTGAAGGGTTACTGGTGATCAGAGAGGCTGAGTGAAGGGCTACTGGTGATCAGAGAGGTTGAGTGAAGGGTTACTGGTGATCAGAGAGGCTGAGTGAAGGGTTATTGGTGATTAGAGAGACTGAGTGAAGGGTTACTGGTGATCAGAGAGGCTGAGTGAAGGGCTACTGGTGATCAGAGAGGCTGAGTGAAGGGTTATTGGTGATCAGAGAGGCTGAGCCAGACAGGGCTACCGGTCTTTAGCAACTGTTCTGGGGTCAGGGCTGGGGTCAGGGCTAGTAACTGTTCTCAGGGACAGTGCTGGGGTCAGGGCTAGTAACTGTTCTCAGTAACAGGGACAGGGCTGGGGTCAGGGCAAGTAACTGTTCTCAGTAGCGGGGACAGGGCTGAGGTCAGGGCTAGTAACTGTTCTCAGTAGCGGGGACAGGGCTGGGGTCAGGGCTAGTAACTGTTCTCAGTAGTGGGGCTGAGGTCAGGGCTACTAACTGTTCTCAGTAACAACAGGGCTGGGGTCAGGGCTAGTAACTGTTCTCAGTAACAACAGGGCTGGGGTCAGGGCTAGTAACTGTTCTCAGTAACAACAAGGCTGGGGTCAGGGCTAGTAACTGTTCTCAGTAACAACAGGGCTAGGGTCAGGGCTAGTAACTGTTCTCAGTAACAACAGGGCTGGGGTCAGGGCTAGTAACTGTTCTCAGTAACAACAAGGCTGGGGCCAGGGCTAGTAACTGTTCTCAGTAACAACAGGGCTAGGGTCAGGGATAGTAACTGTTCTCAGTAACAACAGGGCTGGGGTCAGGGCTAGTAACTGTTCTCAGTAACAGGGATGGGGTCAGGGCTAGTAACTGGTCTCAGGGACAGGGCTGGGGTCAGGGCTAGTAACTGTTCTCAGTAACAACAGGGCTGGGGTCAGGGCTAGTAACTGTTCTCAGTAACAACAGGGCTGGGGTCAGGGCTAGTAACTGTTCTCAGTAACAGGGCTAGCAGTCAGCACATCAGTAACACATTAACACTGCAGGTTATAGCTGCCAGCCAGGTCCAATTTATACAATAGAATTGCTAGAATATCATGAATAGAGTCAGAGAGAGTAGCAGGCAGAATTATAAGAGGACTGGCTACATTTTAAAATGGGACTAAGTTAATATGACACTACAGATCATGAGATGAGATGAGGTAGGTGCCATCCTTCCAGCAGTGTGACAGATGAGCTGGGGTCAGGGCCATCTGTTCTCAGGTGACAGATGGCTGGAGGTAGGTGCCATCCTGTTCTTCTGGGGTCAGGGGTGACAGATGGCTGGGGTCAGGTGCCATCCTTCGGTCAGGGTGACAGATGAGATGAGGTCAGGTGCCATCCTTCGGGTCAGGTGACAGATGAGATGAGGTCAGGTGCCATAACCTTCGGTCAGGGTGACAGATGAGATGAGAGGTAGGTGCCATCCTTCAGGGTCAGGGTGACAGATGAGATGAGGTAGGTGCCATCCTTCGGTCAGGGTGACAGATGAGAGGAGGTAGGTGCCATCCTTCGGTCAGGGTGACAGATGAGATGAGGTAGGTGCCATACTTCGGTCAGCGTGACAGATGAGATGAGGTAGGTGCCATCCTTCGGTCAGGGTGACAGATGAGATGAGGTAGGTGCCATCCTTCGGTCAGGGTGACAGATGAGATGAGGTAGGCCATCCTTCGGTCAGGGTGACAGATGAGATGAGGTAGGTGCCATCCTTCGGTCAGGGTGACAGATGAGATGAGGTAGGTGCCATCCTTCGGTCAGGGTGACAGATGAGATGAGGTAGGTGCCATCCTTCGGTCAGGGTGACAGATGAGATGAGGTAGGTGCCATCCTTCGGTCAGGGTGACAGATGAGATGAGGTAGGTGCCATCCTTCGGTCAGGGTGACAGATGAGATGAGGTAGGTGCCATCCTTCGGTCAGGGTGACAGATGAGATGAGGTAGGTGCCATCCTTCGGTCAGGGTGACAGATGAGGTAGGTGCCATCCTTCGGTCAGGGTGACAGATGAGGTAGGTGCCATCCTTCCAGCAGAGTGACAGATGAGATAGGTGCCATCCTTCGGTCAGGGTGACAGACGAGATGAGGTAGGTGCCATCCTTCGGTCAGGGTGACAGATGAGATGAGGTAGGTGCCATCCTTCGGTCAGGGTGACAGATGAGATGAGGTAGGTGCCATCCTTCGGTCAGGGTGACAGATGAGATGAGGTAGGTGCCATCCTTCGGTCAGGGTGACAGATGAGATGAGGTAGGTGCCATCCTTCCAGCAGCGTGACAGATGAGATGAGGTAGGTGCCATCCTTCGGTCAGGGTGACAGATGAGATGAGGTAGGTGCCATCCTTCGGTCAGGGTGACAGATGAGAAGAGGTAGGTGCCATCCTTCGGTCAGGGTGACAGATGAGATGAGGTAGGTGCCATCCTTCCAGCAGCGTGACAGATGAGATGAGGTAGGTGCCATCCTTCGGTCAGGGTGACAGATGAGATGAGGTAGGTGCCATCCTTCGGTCAGGTGACAGATGAGGTAGGTGCCATCCTTCCAGCAGAGTGACAGATGAGATAGGTGCCATCCTTCGGTCAGTGTGACAGATGAGATGAGGTAGGTGCCATCCTTCGGTCAGGGTGACAGATGAGATGAGGTAGGTGCCATCCTTCGGTCAGGGTGACAGATGAGATGAGGTAGGTGCCATCCTTCGGTCAGGGTGACAGATGAGATGAGGTAGGTGCCATCCTTCGGTCAGGGTGACAGATGAGATGAGGTAGGTGCCATCCTTCGGTCAGGGTGACAGATGAGATGAGGTAGGTGCCATCCTTCGGTCAGGGTGACAGATGAGATGAGAGGGGTGTCTCTGCCCACAGAGGGTACAGTCCAAGACCATAGAGTTTGATCCATCAGATGGAATTACAGAGGATCAGAGAGACACTCCAACCAGGCTGGCGTGGCAGTGCCCAGGTGCCAGTCTGAATAAAACATGCAGGTTGGTAGAGCAGAGGCTGTTTCAGGGGATAGGAATGGTGCTGGGCTCCTGCCCTCCAGGGGGGCTCCTGCCCTCCAGGGGGGCTCCTACCCTCCAGGGGGGCTCCTACCCTCCAGGGGGGCTCCTGCCCTCCAGGGGGCTCCTGCCCTCCACCAGGGGGGCTCCTACCCTCCAGGGGGGCTCCTGCCTTGTGTCTGAGCCAGATTTAGTGGTTTCTATAGTTGAGGAGAACTGATTGCTGCACTCACTGTCTGACAGTGCGTGGGGTCTAGGGACTTTCCTGCCACAGCGCCCACTCTGCTGCATTCTTGGGTAGGGAATGGGATAGTGTAACCAACCAGTGGGTGGATCATGTAAGTTGTAATGTGTGACTCACATGTGTAATATGTGGAGGTTTTCAAAGCCTCTTCTGATAACGTTGAGATTACAATGACTTTTCCCACTCAGGATCTTATCATACTGAATGATCAAAGACTGTTGATTTGATCTGAGGCACCTGCCTCGTCATAGGAATGGAAGCAAACCGGGAGAAAGAGATGGAATCTCTCCGTAGAGAGGTCTGAAGAGGACTCTGAAGAGGAGTTGGATGTTTGGTGGTTCCCAGGCAATGAACAATGAGATCCTGTGCAAGGACACTGGAGATAACGGCTAGCTACCAGCCCTGACCTCTACGGCTTAAGAGGTCAAAAGGACACTACCTCATCTAACTAGAGGTGGAGAGGAAAAACAATGTAGAGAGAGAATATAGAGATGAGAGAAAATAAGGGAGATAAAAAAAGCAATGGATATGAGAGAACGAGGGGAGAGGGATATGAGAGAAAGGGGGGGAGAGAGAGATACGATGGATATGAGAGAAAGGGGGGAGAAGATGGATATGAGAGAAAGGGGGGGGAGAAGATGGATATGAGAGAAAGGGGGGGGGGAGAAGATGGATATGAGAGAAAGGGGGGGGAGAGAAGATGGATATGAGAGAAAGGGGAGAGGGATATATGAGAGAAAGGGGGAGAGGGACATAAGATGGATAGAGAGAAGGGGGAGAGAGAGAGGGGGAGAGAAAGAGGGGAGAGAGGGAGAAGATGGATATGAGAGAAGGGGGGAGGGAGATAAGAGAGAAAGGGGGAGAGGGATGGATATGAGAGAAAGGGGGAGAGGGGAGAGAAAGGGGGGAGGGGAGAGAAAGGGGGAGAGAGGATAAGAGAGAAAGGGGGAGAGAGGGGGATGGATATGAGAGAAAGGGGGGGAGAGAAGATGGATATGAGAGAAAGGGGGAGAGGGAGATAAGATGGATATGAGAGAAAGGGGGAGAGAGGAGAGGGAGAAGATGGGGGAGAGAAGGGGGAGAAGATGGATAGAGAGAAAGGGGGAGAGAGGGAGAAGATGGATATGAGAGAAAGGGGGAGAGAGGGGAAGATAAGAGAGAAAGGGGGAGAGAGGGAGAAGATGGATATGAGAGAAAGGGGGGAGGGAGAGGGAGAAGATGGATATGAGAGAAAGGGGGAGAGGGAGAGAGAGAAGATGGATATGAGAGAAAGGGGGGAGAGGGAGATCAGATGGATATGAGAGAAAGGGGGGGAGAGAGAGGGAGAAAAGGAGAGCAAAAGAGTGGGGGGGGGACGTAAGAGACGACGGGTAAGAGAGGACAGGAAGAAGAGTGACGAGTTAAAGACAGAGAGAGTCACTTCCAGCACCACCCACCTGTCAGATCCTAGGAGGCGGAAGACTCTGCTGGGATCAGAAATCTCCTGGGTGACCTGCACATGAATGAACATGGTAACATACACAGTATTCCACACAGGGAATTGTTGAGGAACTACATTGAAAAAACCCATCTGTACCCAAAGTTAGACCCACACCGTCACCCCAGTAGACCCACACCGTCACCACAAACCGTCACCACAGTAGACCCACACCCTCACCACAGTAGACCCACACCGTCAACCCAGTAGACCCACACCGTCACCCCAGTAGACCCACACCGTCACCAAAAACCGACACCACAGTAGACCCACACCAGTAGTCACAACCCAGTAGACCCACACCGTCACCCCAGTAGACCCACACCGTCACCCCAGTAGACCCACACCGTCACCACAAACTGTCACCACAGTAGACCCACACCGTCACCACAGTAGACCCACACCGTCACCCCAGTAGACCCACACCGTCACCCCAGTAGACCCACACCCCAGTAGACCCAAACCGTCACCACAGTAGACCCACACCGTCACCACAGTAGACCCACACCGTCACCCCAGTAGACCCACACCGTCACCCCAGTAGACCCACACCGTCACCCCAGTAGACCCACACCGTCACCACTGCAGACCAAAGTTGTGATCAAGGCAAAGGGTGTCTACGTTGAAGAATCTCAAATATATTTTGATTTGTTTAACACTTTTTATGGTGACTACATGATTCCATTGGTGTTATTTCAGTGATTTGATGTCTTCACTATTATTCTACAATGTAGAAAATAGTAAAAATAATGAAAAACCCTGGAATGAGTAGATGTGTCCAAACTTTTGACTGGTGCTGTATATCAGTGGTGTAAAGTACTTAAGTCGTTTTTTGGGGGGGATATCTGTACTTTACAATTTATATTTTTGACAACTTTTACTTCACTACATTCCTAAAGAAAATAATGTACTTTTTACTCCATACATTTTCCCTGACAGTCAAAAGTACTCGTTACATTTTGACAGTAAAATGGTCCAATTTAGTCACTTATCAAGAGAACATCCCTGGTCGTCTCTACTGCCTCTGATCTGGAGGACTCACTAAACAGAGAACATCCCTGCTCATCCCTACTGCCTCTGATCTGGAGGACTCACTAAACAGAGAACATCCCTGGTCATCCCTACTGCCTCTAATCTGGAGGACTCACTAAACAGAGAACATCCCTGGTCATCCCTACTGCCTCTGATCTGGAGGACTCACTAAACAGAGAACATCCCTGGTCATCCCTACTGCCTCTGATCTGGAGGACTCACTAAACAGAGAACATCCCTGGTCATCCCTACTGCCTCTGATCTGGAGGACTCACTAAACAGAGAACATCCCTGGTCATCCCTACTGCCTCTGATCTGGAGGACTCACTAAACAGAGAACATCCCTGGTCATCCCTACTGCCTCTGATCTGGAGGACTCACTAAACAGAGAACATCCCTGGTCATCCCTACTGCCTCTGATCTGGTGGACTCACTAAACAGAGAACATCCCTGGTCATCCCTACTGCCTCTGATCTGGAGGACTCACTAAACAGAGAACATCCCTGGTCATCCCTACTGCCTCTGATCTGGAGGACTCACTAAACAGAGAACATCCCTGGTCATCCCTACTGCCTCTGATCTGGAGGACTCACGAAACAGAGAACATCCCTGGTCCTCCCTACTGCCTCTGATCTGGTGGACTCATGAAACACAAATGCTTCGTTTGTAAATGATATCCGAGTGTTGGAGTGTGGCCCTGCGCTCCGTCAATAAATAATAATTTAAAAAATGAAGGCGTCTGGTTTGTTTAACATAAGGAATTTGAACTTTTAGTACATTTGATCAATTCCAATTACTTTTGATAATTATGTATATTTAAAACCAAATACTTAGACTTTTACTCAAGTAGGATTTTACTGGGTGACTTTTACTTGAGTCATTTTCTATTAAGGTATATTTACTTTTACTCAAGTATGAGATTTGGGTACTTTTTCCACCACGGCTGTATATTATGGACATTTTCTGAAATGACAACGCAAAAATACAAAAAAAAAAATATTTAGAGTCTGGTTGTATATAGTTAACGAAGTGACTGAATGGTTGTGTTACTACGGTAATAACTACCTCGTTGGATTTGAAGCTCTTTCCCTGCATGCCGTGCTTCCAGAAGGCCAGAACACTGTCCTGAAGGCACACTGGAGCAGGAGGAGAGGAGGGTAGAGGGACGTCAGACAGGAAGGATATCAGCATTGGTCTTTTCATTTACATTATATTTTGATCATTTAGCAGACACTCTTATCAAGAGTATCAGTCAGTGTTTTCAACTAGGTAGTAAAACAACCACAAGTAAACCTTTCCTTAATAAAGCAGATATCATATACATTATTACACAGTTACTATACATATGCTATAACACTTACTATGCATATTATAACTCTGTTACTATACACCAGGGAACATCAAATTGATTCAGCCGTGGGTCAATTTCTTCTGGAACGGATGGTCAAGGGGTCGGAACATAATTACAATTAATTACATAATTAATTAATTACATAATTATTTAATTTGTAGACAGAAAATTGACCGCAAGAAACCCAAACATTTTGGGGACTATTCAGAGGAGGAAACTTTCCGTGGGAATTAACGGAAATATATGGGAATTAACGGGAATATATGCAAATGAATATTAATACCATTTAAATGGAGACAGAAACATAAACCTTTTACCTTATCATAAGTAGACATATTTGGAAATGATTAAAACCTTCCAATAGAAACATAAACCTTTTACCTTCTCATAAGTAGACATATTTGGAAATGATTAAAACCTTCCAATAGAAACATAAACCTTTTACCTTATCATAAGTAGACATATTTGGAAATGATTAAAACCTTCCAATAGAAACATAAACCTTTTACCTTATCATAAGTAGACATATTTGGAAATGATTAAAACCTTCCAATAGAAACATAAACCTTTTACCTTATCATAAGTAGACATATTTGGAAATGATTAAAACCTTCCAATAGAAACATAAACCTTTTACCTTATCATAAGTAGACATATTTGGAAATGATTAAAACCTTCCAATAGAAACATAAACCTTTTACCTTATCATAAGTAGACATATTTGGAAATGATTAAAACCTTCCAATAGAAACATAAACATTTTACCTTAAGTAGACCATATTTGGAAATGATTAAAACCTTCCAATAGAAACATAAACCTTTTACCTTATCATAAGTAGACATATTTGGAAATGATTAAAACCTTCCAATAGAAACATAAACCTTTTACCTTATCATAAGTAGACATATTTGGAAATGATTAAAACCTTCCAATAGAAACATAAACCTTTTACCTTATCATAAGTAGACATATTTGGAAATGATTAAAACCTTCCAATAGAAACATAAACCTTTTACCTTATCATAAGTAGACATATTTGGAAATGATTAAAACCTTCCAATAGAAACATAAACCTTTTACCTTATCATAAGTAGACATATTTGGAAATGATTAAAACCTTCCAATAGAAACATAAACCTTTTACCTTATCATAAGTAGACATATTTGGAAATGATTAAAACCTTCCAATAGAAACATAAACCTTTTACCTTATCATAAGTAGACATATTTGGAAATGATTAAAACCTTCCAATAGAAACATAAACCTTTTACCTTATCATAAGTAGACATATTTGGAAATGATTAAAACCTTCCAATAGAAACATAAACCTTTTACCTTATCATAAGTAGACATATTTGGAAATGATTAAAACCTTCCAATAGAAACATAAACCTTTTACCTTATCATAAGTAGACATATTTGGAAATGATTAAAACCTTCCAATAGAAACATAAACCTTTTACCTTATCATAAGTAGACATATTTGGAAATGATTAAAACCTTCCAATAGAAACATAAACCTTTTACCTTATCATAAGTAGACATATTTGGAAATGATTAAAACCTTCCAATAGAAACATAAACCTTTTACCTTATCATAAGTAGACATATTTGGAAATGATTAAAACCTTCCAATAGAAACATAAACCTTTTACCTTATCATAAGTAGACATATTTGGAAATGATTAAAACCTTCCAATAGAAACATAAACCTTTTACCTTATCATAAGTAGACATATTTGGAAATGATTAAAACCTTCCAATAGAAACATAAACCTTTTACCTTATCATAAGTAGACATATTTGGAAATGATTAAAACCTTCCAATAGAAACATAAACCTTTTACCTTATCATAAGTAGACATATTTGGAAATGATTAAAACCTTCCAATAGAAACATAAACCTTTTACCTTATCATAAGTAGACATATTTGGAAATGATTAAAACCTTCCAATAGAAACATAAACCTTTTACCTTATCATAAGTAGACATATTTGGAAATGATTAAAACCTTCCAATAGAAACATAAACCTTTTACCTTATCATAAGTAGACATATTTGGAAATGATTAAAACCTTCCAATAGAAACATAAACCTTTTACCTTATCATAAGTAGACATATTTGGAAATGATTAAAACCTTCCAATAGAAACATAAACCTTTTACCTTATCATAAGTAGACATATTTGGAAATGATTAAAACCTTCCAATAGAAACATAAACCTTTTACCTTATCATAAGTAGACATATTTGGAAATGATTAAAACCTTCCAATAGAAACATAAACCTTTTACCTTATCATAAGTAGACATATTTGGAAATGATTAAAACCTTCCAATAGAAACATAAACCTTTTACCTTATCATAAGTAGACATATTTGGAAAATGATTAAAACCTTCCAATAGAAACATAAACCTTTTACCTTATCATAAGTAGACATATTTGGAAATGATTAAAACCTTCCAATAGAAACATAAACCTTTTACCTTATCATAAGTAGACATATTTGGAAATGATTAAAACCTTCCAATAGAAACATAAACATATTTTTTACCTTATCATAAGTAGACATATTTGGAAATGATTAAAACCTTCCAATAGAAACATAAACCTTTTACCTTATCATAAGTAGACATATTTGGAAATGATTAAAACCTTCCAATAGAAACATAAACCTTTTACCTTATCATAAGTAGACATATTTGGAAATGATTAAAACCTTCCAATAGAAACATAAACCTTTTACCTTATCATAAGTAGACATATTTGGAAATGATTAAAACCTTCCAATAGAAACATAAACCTTTTACCTTATCATAAGTAGACATATTTGGAAATGATTAAAACCTTCCAATAGAAACATAAACCTTTTACCTTATCATAAGTAGACATATTTGGAAATGATTAAAACCTTCCAATAGAAACATAAACCTTTTACCTTATCATAAGTAGACATATTTGGAAATGATTAAAACCTTCCAATAGAAACATAAACCTTTTACCTTATCATAAGTAGACATATTTGGAAATTATTAAAACCTTCCAATAGAAACATAAACCTTTTACCTTATCATAAGTAGACATATTTGGAAATGATTAAAACCTTCCAATAGAAATGTTCAAAAAACAATTTAGTTACGAAGTGAACTTTAATGAAATGAGTTGACTCTTCACTGAACAACTGAAAACAAAAGGGAAAATTGAATGATCCATCGCATCTCCTAAAACGTTTTCAACGTACAGTTGAAGTCGGAAATTTACAAACACCTTAGCCAAATACATTTAAACTCAGTTTTTCACAATTCCTGACATTTAATCAGAGTAAAAATTCCCTGTCTTAGGTCAGTTAGAAACCACTTTATTTTAAGAATGTGAAATGTCAGAATAATAGATGAGAGAATGATTTAGTTGAGCTTTTATTTCTTTCCTCATATTCCCAGTGTGTCAGAAGTTTACATACACTCAATTAGTATTTGGTAGCGTTGCCTTTAAATTGTTTAACTTTGGTCAAACGTTTCGGGTAGTCTTCCACAAGCTTCCGACAATAAGTTGGGTGAATTTTGGCCCATTCCTCCTGACAGAGCTGGTGTAACGGAGTCAGGTTTGTAGGCCTCCTTGCTTTTTCAGTTCTGTCCACAAATTTTCTATGGGATTGAGGTTAGAGCTTTGTGATGGCCACTCCAATACCTTGACATTTTTGTCCTTAAGCCATTTGTCCTTAAGCCAACTTTGGAAGTATGCTTGGGGTCATTGTCCATTTGGAAGACCCATTTGGCTTGCAAGCCTCCCACCTTTTCGTCCAAACATAACGACGGTCATTATGGCCAAACAGTTCTATTTTTGTTTTATCAGACCAGAGGACATTTCTACAAAAAGTACCATCTTTGTCCCCATGTGCAGTTGCAAACCGTGGTCTGGCTTTTTGTATGACTGTTTTGGAGCAGTGGTTTCTTCCTTGTTGAACGGCCTTTCAGGTTACGTCGATATGGGACTTGTTTTTACTGTGGATATAGTCTCCCCTCCAGGAGACTGTCAAAAATGATGACAACACCACCCCAACAAGTGTTGCTGGGCAGCTTCAATATGGTCCTCTTATTCTTCTCACTTTGCTTGGTGAGGTAGATTGCTGCTATAACTTGATGACCCTTCACATACCTAACTATTTCCTTGGCTCTCTTGTAGAGGGTATCCATTGTTTTCAGTGCCATTATGTCCTTGTGGAGCAGCTTCAACACATGAGCAGCGCAGCCAATGGGTGTGAGGGTAGGACTCCTCCCACTTTACACCAAGCAGCCTTCATGTTCGCAGCATTGTCTGTCACCAGTGCAAATACCTTCTGTGGTCCAAGGTCATTGATGACTGCCTTCAGCTCATCTGCAATGTAGAGACCAGTGTGTCTGTTGTCCCTTGTGTCTGTGCTCTTGTAGAATACTGGTTGAAGGGTGGAGATGATGTAGTTAATTATTCCTGGCCCACAAACATTCGACCACCCATCGGAGATGATTGCAAATACAGTCTGCTTTCTCTATGATTTGCTTGACCTTCACTTGAACTCTGCATCCAGCAAATGAGTAGATAAAGCATGTCTGGTTGGAGGGGTGTATGCTGGGAAAAGAACATTCAGAAATCTCTTCCAATAGACATTGCCTGTGAGCGTCAGAGGTGAACCAGTTGCATACACAGCTCGAGCAAGACCTTCATCAGCATTTCTCGGACTACATTCCTCCATTGAGAGAAAAAAACTTGAGTTTTTTCTAGACCATGAGCTTTTGCTATCGATAAGGTGTCTGATTCATCATTTTCACCTCGATTAGAAGTAGAGGAACTTAAATCAGAGGTTGCTTGTTGTGAGGGCTGAGGGAACTTTATGCACTTGGCCAGATGATTCCGCAAGAATGCACTGTTGATGCAGAGGGTTGGAATTCCATTGAATTGGGGAAGTTTAACCAAAATATGCCACAAGACCTAGAATTGCCTTATGTGTGTCCCACAAAAAAAGTTGACCTTTACAAGCTAACTTTTTGATGAATTTAAGCAACATTCCCAGGCTCAACTTCTAATGGAAAATTTCCAGGAAAGTTTCCGACCCTAATCACGTGTCTCTCTATTATACGTGAATAGCCGGGAACAGATTTCTTAATTTAAAATAACTTGGAGCTGATTTCCGGGTGTTTTTACAGGTCTTCTATGTCCAACATTGAAAATTCTACACACAAAAAATAAAGTTGGGGGCCCAAATAAAACCAGTTGGGGAACGTCATAATACTTCCTGTACACCTTATAACACTTCCTGTACACGTCATAACACTTCCTGTACACGTCATAACACTTCCTGTACACGTCATAACACTTCCCGTACACGTCATAACACTTCCTGTACACGGTATAACACTTCCTGTACACGGTATAACACTTCCTGTACACGGTATAACACTTCCTGTACACATTAAAACACTTCCTGTACACATTAAAACACTTCCTGTACACGTCATAACACTTCCTGTACACGTCATAACACTTCCTATACACGTTACAACACTTCCTGTACAAGTCATAACACTTCCTGTACACGTTATAACACTTCCTATACACGTTATTACAATGGATGTACAGTAGAAGGTGAATAAGAGAGCACATCTTACCAACGGATCCAATGGTGAAGTCAAAGCTGAGCTCCGAGGCTAGCTTCTTGTTGGACTTCAGTCTTCCCTGGAGGTTAACGATCTTGAGCTTTTCTAGAAGAGGAAGAGAATCCTTTAGAATAGTGGGTTGAATAAAAGCAGACATTCACAGTATATCACAAAACTGAGTATATCTTTTCAGTACAACACTGAAGAAATGACATTTTTGTAAATATTTGAGTATATCTTTTCATGTGACAACACTGAAGAAATGACACTTTTTGCTACAAGGTTTAGCCATTAATGGCTGTGTGTTGTTATTTTGAGGGGACAGCAAATTTACACTGTTATATGCTGTACACTCACTACTTGGGATTTCTTCAGTGTTGTCATTTGAAAAGACAAATATTTACAAAAATTAGGGGTGTACTCACTTTTGTGATATACTGTACATGAGCAGTGAGGGCAGTGCAGGAAACTTTTCTCAGAGGGCAGTCTCTGGCAGGACAACAGAACACATTTTAAGACTGGGGGGAGGTGGCAGGGGCCTAGTGGTTAGAGTGTAGAGGTGGTAGGCAGCCTAGTGGTTAGAGCGTAGAGGTTTAAACCAGGAGCCCAGGGTAGCCGGTGACCAGAAAACTAGTGGTTATGGTCTCTGGTCAAAAGTAGTGCACTGCACAGGGAATAGGGGTGCCATTTGGAACACATTTTGGGGACAGGGGCGGCAGGGTAGCCTAGTGGTTAGAGTGGTAGAGGAGGCAGGGTAGCCTAGTGGTTAGAGTGTAGAGGTGGCAGGGTAGCCTAGTGGTTAGAGTGTAGAGGTGGCAGGGTAGCCTAGTGGTTAGAGTGTAGAGGCGGCAGGGTAGCCTAATAATGGTTAGAGTGTAGAGGGGGCAGGGTAGCCTAGTGGTTAGAGTGTAGAGGGGCAGGGTAGCCTAGTGGTTAGAGTGTAGAGGCGGCAGGGTAGCCTAGTGGTTAGAGCGTAGAGGTGGACTAGTAACCAGGGAAGTGGTTAGAGTGCAGAGGTGCAAGTTCAAAGTTCCCCCAAGCCGACAAAGTACAAATCTGTCGTTCTGCCCCTGAACAATGCAGTTCCTGTTCCTAGGTCGTCATTGAAAATAAGAATTTGTTCTTAACTGACTTGCCTGGTTAAATAAAGGTAAAAATAAAATAAAAATCTTGAGTGCAGGTCAAGAGGTCATCATTTCTATGGGTTCAGAGGTCATACTTACTGTCCAGGCACACTAGCAACGTGTCCCTCTCCAGCTGGGTCACATGGATGGCGTCCACTGCTCGACCAGCTAGGGGAGAGACAAATAGAGCGGTCACCGTGGAGATATCCCTTCTGGCATCCAATAGAAACGGTTTGTTTCAATATGCAAATACCAGTGACGGGTCGGTGCCTTTTAGAGAGGGAGGACGATTATTTCCTTAATGAGCATATTGGATGACTTGTTGTTCGTATTCCATTCACCCGGTTCAATGTTAACATGGATAGGTTTAGGCTGGTGTAGCCTACAGTCATTTAGCATCGTCAGATCAGGACCTAACATAAGGATAACTCAGGAGTATGATATTCTGGTCCTTCTGAAATAAGACTACATTTTCACATTATCATGTTTCTTTAGACCTGTCTAAAATAAATAATGGATTCATTGTGATGGTGTAGACTATATTACATGGAGATTTATGTACTTTTTAAACTGTGATGGTGATGTTCCAAAGGTCTGCATCAGTGGCTGGTAGGATAGACTATATTACATGGATTTATTATACTTTTTTAAACTGTAGGAAGCCAGTGGCTGGAGATGAGCCAGGAACGTTAATTAACGGTCGATCACCGTGAGACCGGCCGGCAGTTATTTGCTTGACAATCACCGGCTGACAAAATGTCATGACGACCACAGTTCTGAGTGTCAATAGCAATATGTTGAAGTCATGACGACCACAGCCCTAGTTGAGGTTGATTGTTTCTCTGTGTAGAGCAGGGGTAGGCTGGTCCTGGAGTGCCGCAGTTCTTGATTTTACTGACCTTGAAGACCAGGTGTGTTGAATTGAATCAATGTCTGACCTGATCAATTAGCTCAGTTGGTCAGGTGTGGTGCCTCGTTGGGGACAACACCTGCAGGACCTGTGGCTCTCCAGGATCAGGGTTGTGGTGATGTGCGGGTAAGATGTTTTTTCACTATACGACGGGGAAAAGCCCCCTGACTATATGACGGGGAAAAGCCCCCTGACTATATGACGGTGAAAAGCCCCCTAACTATATGACGGTGAAAAGCCCCCTGACTATATGACGGTGGAAAGCCCCCTGACTATATGACGGTGGAAAGCCCCCTGACTATATGACGGTGAAAAGCCCCGTGACTATATGACGGTGAAAAGCCCCCTGACTATATGACGGTGGAAAGCCCCTGACTATATGACGGTGGAAAGCCCCTGACTATATGACGGTGGAAAGCCCCTGACTATATGACGGTGAAAAGCCCCTGACTATATGATGGTGGAAAGCCCCTGACTATATGACGGTGGAAAGCCCCTGACTATATGACGGTGAAAAGCCCCCTGACTATATGACGGTGGAAAGCCCCTAACTATATGACGGTGAAAAGCCCCCTGACTATATGACGGTGGAAAGCCCCTGACTATATGACGGTGGAAAGCCCCTGACTATATGACGGTGGAAAGCCCCTGACTATATAAACGGTGAAAAGCCCCTGACTATATGACGGTGGAAAGCCCCCTGACTATATAAACGGTGAAAAGCCCCTGACTATATAAACGGTGAAAAGCCCCTGACTATATAAACGGTGAAAAGCCCCTGACTATATGACGGTGAGAAGCCCCCTGACTATATGACGGTGAAAAGCCCCTGACTATATGACGGGGAAAAGCCCCTGACTATATGACGGTGGAAAGCCCCTGACTATATAAACAGTGGAAAGCCCTCTGACTATATAAACAGTGGAAAGCCCTGACTATATGACGGTGGAAAGCCCCTGACTATACGACGGTGGAAAGCCCCTGACTATATGACGGTGAGAAGCCCCTGACTATATGACGGTGGAAAGCCCCTGTGGAAAGCCCCTGACTATATGACGGTGGAAAGCCCCTGACTATACGAAAACGGTGGAAAGCCCCCAAAGCCCCTGACTATATGACGGTGAAAAGCCCCTGACTATATAAACGGTGAAAAGCCCCCTGACTATATGACGGGGAAAAGCCCCCTAACTATATGACGGTGTAAAGCCCCCTGACTATACGACGGTGGAAAGCCCCCTGACTATACGACGGTGGAAAGCCCCCTGACTATACGACGGTGAAAAGCCCCCTGACTATACGACGGTGGAAAGCCCCCTGACTATATGACGGTGGAAAGCCCCCTGACTATATGATGGTGAAAAGCCCCCTGACTATACGACGGTGAAAAGCCCCCTGACTATATGACGGTGGAAAGCCCCCTGACTATATGACGGTGGAAAGCCCCTGACTATATGATGGTGAAAAGCCCCCTGACTATATGACGGTGAAAAGCCCCCTGACTATACGACAGTGAAAAGCCCCCTGACTATATGACAGTGAAAACCTGAGGCCCTCACCCGTCCCTAACCCACAAATATAGAAAATACGCCATCCAGTCAGATGGTTGAATGATTGTTTGACAAGCCTTTTCTAGATAGGCCTATGTTTCTGCTTATAACATCATAAATCAATAGAAGGAATGCTTCAATATCGTCCACATTGGTGAAGTTTGTTTCCTCTTTCATCTCTGCTTCTCTCAAGCAGCAAAGACATTTAGGGACCGGGGAGAAAGTGCAAAAAAACAACAACAAAAAAAAGCATTTTTTTCCCCCAAATGACGTAAATTTGCCCAGGTATAAGGAAATTAAAAGCTGTTAAAACAAACCAACATGCTTTTGATAAGATTTCAGTTTGGCTGGATGCATATTTTATGTGGATGAAATTGTACAAATCAGCTTGTATAATGCTGATAAAGATAGCATCATACAAAAACGGTCCCTAACTAACTACAGATTCATTCTGTCAAGATGCTAAAAGAAATTAAATCACATTTCTCCTCTCCTGTTCCAGAGTAAAAACAAACATTTGATGGATCATTTCACTACACTGCCGGGGCGGCAGGTAGCCTAGTGGTTAGATTGTAGAGGTGGCAGGGCAGCCTAGTGGTTAGAGTGTAGAGGTGGCAGGGTAGCCTAGTGGTTAGAGTGTAGAGGTGGCAGGGTAGCCTAGTGGTTAGATTGTAGAGGTGGCAGGGTAGCCTAGTGGTTAGAGTGTAGAGGTGGCAGGTAGCCTAGTGGTTAGAGTGTAGAGGTGGCAGGGTAGCCTAGTGGTTAGAGTGTAGAGGTGGCAGGGTAGCCTAGTGGTTAGAGTGTAGAGGTGGCAGGTAGCCTAGTGGTTAGAGTGTAGAGGTGGCAGGGTAGCCTAGTGGTTAGAGTGTAGAGGGAGGCAGGTAGCCTAGTGGTTAGAGTGTAGAGGTGGCAGGTAGCCTAGTGGTTAGAGTGTAGAGGTGGCAGGGTAGCCTAGTGGTTAGAGTGTAGAGGTGGCAGGTAGCCTAGTGGTTAGAGTGTAGAGGAGGCAGAGTAACCTAGTGGTTAGAGTGTAGGGGCGGCAGGGTAGCCTAGTGGTTAGAGTGTAGAGGTGGTAGGTAGCCTAGTGGTTAGAGTGTAGGGGCGGCAGGGTAGCCTAGTGGTTAGAGTGTAGAGGCGGTAGGGTAGCCTAGTGGTTAGAGTGTAGAG
The DNA here is from genome assembly GCF_021184085.1 of Oncorhynchus gorbuscha. NCBI lineage: Eukaryota > Metazoa > Chordata > Actinopteri > Salmoniformes > Salmonidae > Oncorhynchus > Oncorhynchus gorbuscha. The sequence continues at coordinate 94,610,618 of NC_060182.1, read as the reverse complement.
GCGGCAGGGTAGCCTAGTGGTTAGAGTGTAGACAGGCAGGGTAGCCTAGTGGTTAGAGTGTAGAGGCGGCAGGGTAGCCTAGTGGTTAGAGTGTAGAGGTGGCAGGGTAGCCTAGTGGTTAGAGTGTAGAGGCAGCAGGGTAGCCTAGTGGTTAGAGTGTAGAGGTGGCAGGGTAGCCTAGTGGTTAGAGTGTTGGACTAATAACTGGAAGGTTGCAAGTTCAAATCCCCGAGCTGACAAGGTACAAATCTGTCGTTCTGCCCCTGAACAGGCAGTTAAACCACTGTTCCCAGGCAGTCATTGAAAATAAGAATTTGTTCTTAACTGACTTGCCTGGTTAAATAAAGGTAAAATAAAATAAATAAATAAAACATGAAATGCTTAATTCAGCAGGAGTTAATATTAAGGCTGCGTGAGATGTTACAGACAGACAAGTCAGTGTCCATATTTCAGTCGGGATACTATTCCGTTTAAACCCCATCTCAAACAGTAGCCTACAGTTCCCTTGACGTTGCATTTTGAAAAATCCCCGTCTTGTTTGCGACTGAAGAATTCGTAGAGCGCCTCACAATCATCGCGTCATAACACACAGTCGACACTGCTAGTGTCCTCTTTTACAACGTCTCTCTCCCAAAAAGTTCTGGCCCCGCCTCCTTTCTCTTTTCAACGTCTCTCTCCCAAACAGTTCTGGCCCCGCCTCCTTTCTCTTTTCAACTTCTCTCTCCCAAACAGTTCTGGCCCCGCCTCCTTTCTCTTTTCAACTTCTCTCTCCCAAACAGTTCTGACCCCGCCTCCTTTCTCTTTTCAACGTCTCTCTCCCAAAAAGTTCTGACCCCGCCTCCTTTCTCTTTTCAACGTCTCTCTCCCAAAAAGTTCTGACCCCGCCTCCTTTCTCTTTTCAACATCTCTCTCCCAAACAGTTCTGACCCCGCCTCCTTTCTCTTTTCAACTTCTCTCTCCCAAACAGTTCTGGCCCCGCCTCCTTTCTCTTTTACAACTTCTCTCTCCCAAACAAACTGTTCAGGCCCTGCCTCCTTTCTCTTTATTTTCAACTTTACATTATACGCAGCTTTTCTCTTGAATGAAACTCCCAACGTTGTCATTTTTGCCCCAGTGGATCACCTTAACGTTTTCCTAAAAGCATTTGACAATTGGCGTGCATTGGGCGAGCGTACAGTTAAGCCCTAAAGCATAGGCTATACGCACTAACGCCATACGAATGAAGAAAATAACTCAATGTAGCCTATAGATGTGAATGTAGTGCTACTGTGTGTGTGAATTCCTTACTTGATCCCATCTCAGTGAACCAGGAAGAGCAGGAGTTGAGGTTGATGGTCTCAAAGCGAACCACCTGGCCTGGCTCCGTGGCCTGGCTGACAGCTATACACACCATGGGGTATTCCTGCTCTGGAACCACCAACATCTCAAACACCTTCAGAGGGCTGGGTAAGGGGAAGTCAAAGTGCTGAGGGACAGAACACCAGAGAGGAGAGGGAGAGAGCAAGGAGAGAGAGAGAAGAGAGAGAGAGATCGGAGAGAGAAAGCAAGGAGGGAGAGTGAGGAGAGGGATGAGAGAGGAGAGAGAGTGAGGAGAGGGATGAGAAAGAGATGAGGGAGAGTGAGGAGAGGGAGGAGAGGGATGAGAGAGAGATGAGGGAGAGTGGGGAGAGGGATGAGAGGGAGAGATGAGGAGAGAGAGAGGGAAGAGAGAGAGAGATGAGGGAAGAGAGAGAGATGAGGGAAGAGAGAGATGAGGGAAGAGAGAGAGATGAGGGAAGAGAGAGAGATGAGGGAAGAGAGAGAGATGAGGGAAGAGAGAGATGAGGGAAGAGAGAGAGATGAGGTAAGAGAGAGATGAGGGAAGAGAGAGAGATGAGGGAAGAGAGAGTGAGGAGAGAGAGTGAGGAGAGGGAGTGACGAGAGGGAGTGACGAGAGGGAGAGAGGGAGTGACGAGAGGGAGTGACGAGAGGGAGTGACGAGAGGGAGTGACGAGAGGGAGTGACGAGAGGGAGTGACGAGAGGGAGAGGAGAGTGATGAGGCTCTGGAAGTAATGCTGAGGAAGTAAAGTGGGTCGTACTAAAGCATGACATGATTCTTTGTCTGTTTGAAAGGTGCCTTGCATCACAATGGTCCATTATCACAAAAAACAGGTCCAGAGAAATGTCTGTTTTAAAACAAGTAAACGATTCATGCTGTTGGATGTAGAAAATATAACATTAAAGAAAAATCTATATGATATATATATATATATTATCGATTTGTCGTGCTAATCCTCACAGTCCATCTAACAGAACCTTTGGTACCCAGTGGGACAAACGAACACTGAACAAAAATATAAACGTAACATCGAAAAAATGTAAGATTTTACATGTCATATAACGAAATAGTCAATTGAAATGGATTAATTAGGCCCTAATCTATGGATTTCATATGACTGGGAATACAGATATGCATCTTGTTGGTCACAGATACCTTTAGAAAAAGGTCAGTATCTGGTGTGACCACCATTTGTCTCATGCAGCGCGACACATCTCCTTCACACAGAGTTGATCAGGCTGTTGATTGTGGCCTATAGAATGTTGTCCCAGTCCTCTTTAATGGCTGTGTGAAGTTTCTGGATATTGGTGGAAACTGGAACACGCTGTTGTACACACCGTTCCACAGCATCCCAAACATGCTCAATGGGTGACGTGTCTGGTGAGTATGCAGGCCATGGAAGAACCTGGACATTTTCTGCTTCCAGGAATTGTGTACAGATCTTTGCGACATTGGGGCCTTGCATTATCATGCTGAAACATGAGGTGATGGTGGTGGATGAATGGCACGACAATGGGCCTCAGGATCCCGTCACGGTATCTCTGTGCATTCAAATTGCCATCGATAAAATGCAATTATGTTCATTGCCTGTAGCGTATATCTGCCTATACCATAACCCCACCTCCACCATGGGACACTCTATTCACAACGTTGACGTCAGCAAACCTCTCGCATAAACAACTCCACACACACTGTCTGCCATCTGCCCGGTTCAGCTGAAACCGGGATTCGTCCGTGATGACCACACTTCTCCAACGTGCCAGTGGCCATCAGAGGTGAGCATTTACCCACTGAATTCGGTTACAACGCTGAACTGCAGTCGGCTCAAGACCCTGGGGAGGACGACGAGCACACAGATGAGCTTCCCTGAGACAGTTCCTGACAGTTTATGCAGAGATTATTTGGTTGTGCAAACACACAGTTTCATCTGCTGTCCAGGTAGCTGGTCTCAGACGATCCCACAGTTTCATCAGCTGTCCGGGTGGCTGGTCTCAGACGATCCCACAGTTTCATCAGCTGTCTGGGTGGCTGGTCTCAGACCATCCCACAGTTTCATCAGCTGTCTGGGTGGCTGGTCTCAGACCATCCCACAGTTTCATCAGCTGTCTGGGTGGCTGGTCTCAGACCATCCCACAGTTTCATCAGCTGTCCGGGTGGCTGGTCTCAGACCATCCCACAGGGAAAGAAGCCGGATATAGAGGTCCTGGGCTGGCGTAGTTGCACATGGTCTATAGTTGTGAGGCCGGAAGAATGTACTGCCAAATTCCCTAAAACGACGTTGGAGGCAGTTTAAGGTAGAGAAATTAACATTCCATTTGCACGCCCCCTCAAAACTTGATACATATGTGGCTTGGTCTTGTGTGACAAAACTGCACATTTTAGAGTGGCCTTTTATTGTTCCCAGCACAAGGTGCACCTGTGTAATGATCATGCTGTTTAATCAGCGTCTTGACATGCCACACCTGTCAGGTGGATGGATTTTCTTGGCAAAGGAGAAATACTCACGAACAGAGATGTAAAACACATTAGTGAGATTCAGAGAAATACGCTTTTTGTGTGCTTATGAAACCAACAACTTTACATGTTGCGTTTGTGTTTTTGATCAGTATAGATAAAGGACTGACCTTGATAAGCATGAACCTCTGCATGGGCTCATACCACTGTAGCAGGATTATCCCAAACTGGAGCGCTCCACACAGGTACTTATGGCCCGTATAGGGGTTCCTCACTGCGAGGGGAAGAGAGAGAGAAACCCAGGGGAAGAGAGAGAGAAACCCAGGGGAAGAGAGAGAGAAACCCAGGGGAAGAGAGAGAGATACCCAGGGGAAGAGAGAGAGATACCCAGGGGAAGAGAGAGAGATACCCAGGGGAAGAGGGAGATACCCAGGGAAAGAGAGAGATACCCAGGGAAAGAGAGAGAGATACCCAGGGGTAGAGAGAGATACCCAGGGGTAGAGAGAGAAACCCAGGGGAAGAGGGAGAGAAACCCAGGGGAAGAGGGAGAGAAACCCAGGGGAAGAGGGAGAGATACCCAGGGGAAGAGAGAGAGATACCCAGGGGAAGAGAGAGAGAAACCCAGGGGAAGAGAGAGAGATACCCAGGGGAAGAGAGAGAGATACCCAGGGGAAGAGAGAGAGATACCCAGGGGAAGAGAGAGAGATACCCAGGGGAAGAGAGAGAGATACCCAGGGGAAGAGAGAGAGATACCCAGGGAAAGAGAGAGATACACAGGGAAAGAGAGAGAGATACCCAGGGGTAGAGAGATACCCAGGGGTAGAGAGAGAAACCCAGGGGTAGAGAGAGAAACCCAGGGGAAGAGGGAGAGAAACCCAGGGGAAGAGGGAGAGAAACCCAGGGGAAGAGAGAGAGAAACCCAGGGGAAGAGAGAGAGAAACCCAGGGGAAGAGAGAGAGATACCCAGGGGAAGAGAGAGAGATACCCAGGGGAAGAGAGAGAGATACCCAGGGGAAGAGAGAGAGATACCCAGGGGAAGAGAGAGAGATACCCAGGGGAAGAGAGAGAGATACTCAGGGGAAGAGAGAGATATACCCAGGGGAAGAGAGAGATATACCCAGGGGAAGAGAGAGAGATACCAAGGGGAAGAGAGAGAGATACCCAGGGGAAGAGAGAGAGATACCCAGGGAAAGAGAGAGAGATACCCAGGGAAAGAGAGAGAGATACCCAGGGGTAGAGAGAGAGATACCCAGGGGTAGAGAGAGAAACCCAGGGGAAGAGGGAGAGAAACCCAGGGGAAGAGAGAGAGAAACCCAGGGGAAGAGAGAGAGATACCCAGGGGAAGAGAGAGAGAAACCCAGGGGAAGAGAGAGAGAAACCCAGGGGAAGAGAGAGAGATACCCAGGGGAAGAGAGAGAGATACCCAGGGGAAGAGAGAGAGATACCCAGGGGAAGAGAGAGATACCCAGGGGAAGAGAGAGAGATACCCAGGGAAGAGAGAGAGATACCCAGGGAAGAGAGAGAGATACCCAGGGGAAGAGAGAGAGATACCCAGGGAAGAGAGAGAGATACCCAGGGGAAGAGAGAGAGATACCCAGGGGAAGAGAGAGAGATACCCAGGGGAAGAGAGAGAGATACCAAGGGGAAGAGAGAGAGATACCAAGGGGAAGAGAGAGAGATACCCAGGGGAAGAGAGAGAGATACCCAGGGGGAAGAGAGAGATACCCAGGGAAGAGAGAGATACCCAGGGGTAGAGAGAGAAACCCAGGGGAAGAGGGAGAGAAACCCAGGGGAAGAGAGAGAGAACCCAGGGGAAGAGAGAGAGAAACCCAGGGGAAGAGAGAGAGAAACCCAGGGGAAGAGAGAGAGATACCCAGGGGAAGAGAGAGAGATACCCAGGGGAAGAGAGAGATACCCAGGGGAAGAGAGAGATACCCAGGGGAAGAGAGAGATATACCCAGGGGAAGAGAGAGAGAACCCCAGGGGAAGAGAGAGAGAACCCCAGGGGAAGAGAGAGAGAACCCCAGGGGAAGAGAGAGAGAACCCCAGGGGAAGAGAGAGAGAAACCCAGGGGAAGAGAGAGAGATACCCAGGGGAAGAGAGAGAGATACCCAGGGGAAGAGAGAGAGATACCCAGGGAAGAGAGAGAGATACCCAGGGAAGAGAGAGATACCCAGGGAAGAGAGAGATACCCAGGGAAGAGAGAGAGATACCCAGGGGAAGAGAGAGATACCCAGGGGAAAGAGAGAGATACCCAGGGAAGAGAGAGATACCCAGGAAAGGAAGATACCCAGGGAAGAGAGAGATACCCAGGGGAAGAGAGAGATACCCAGGGGAAGAGAGAGATACCCAGGGGAAGAGAGAGACACCCAGGGGAAGAGAGAGGCACCCAGGGGAAGAGAGAGGAGGTTGAGGTAAGTCAAAGCATAGGACTTGATATTTGCTCTGTCCAGGACCATGGGGGATGTGGAACTCACCAATGCAACACTTGTGACAGCCCTTTGTGTCAGGGATCTTCGTTGTCAAGGCAAACCTCCTGCAGAGAGAAAACTGTCAGCCTGAACCAATACAGCCTGGCCCAACACACAGTCAGTACTACAGCCTGAACCAACACACAGTCAGTCATACAGCCTGAACCAACACACAGTCAGTCATATAGCCTGAACCAACACAGTCATACAGCCTAAACCAACACAGTCATACAGCCTGAACCAACACACAGTCAGTCATACAGCCTGAACCAACACACAGTCAGTCATACAGCCTGAACCAACACACAGTCAGTCATACAGCCTGAACCAACACAGTCAGTCATACAGCCTGAACCATCATACAGCCTGAACCAATACACACAGTCAGTCATACAGCCTGAACCAACACAGTCAGTCATACAGCCTGAACCAACACACAGTCAGTCATACAGCCTGAACCAACACAGTCAGTCATACAGCCTGAACCATCATACAGCCTGAACCAATACACACAGTCAGTCATACAGCCTGAACCAACACAGTCAGTCATACAGCCTGAACCAACACACAGTCAGTCATACAGCCTGAACCAACACAGTCAGTCATACAGCCTGAACCATCATACAGCCTGAACCAACACAGTCAGTCATACAGCCTGAACCATCATACAGCCTGAACCAACACACAGTCAGTCATACAGCCTGAACCAACACAGTCATACGGCCTGGGTCCTGCAGGCCGCACCGTAGCAAAATGTTTTGAAATTGAAGTTTCTTATTGGACAAGTTCAGATCGTACAGGGCCTTGCAAAAGTATTCAGCTCCTTTGGCGTTTTTCCCATTTTGTTGCAAAAGACCAAAGATAACCCTGAAGTGTCTGCGCATAGGACCACAAAGCTGTACCACTCCACAAAGTTGGGCTTTACGGAAGAGTGTCCAAAAAAAGCCATTGCTAAAAGAAAGAAAATAAGCAAACACATTTGGTGTTCACCAAAAGGCATGTGGGAGACTCCCCAAACATATGGAAGAAGGTTCTCTGGTCAGATGAGACTAAAATTGAGCTTTTTGTCCATCAAGGAAAACACCATGTCTGGCGCAAACCCAACACCTCTCATCACCCCGAGAACACCATCCCCACAGTGAAGCATGGTGGTGGCAGCATCATGCTGTGGGGATGTTTTCCATCAGCAGGGACTGGGAAACTGGTCAGAATTGAAAGAATGATGATTGGCTCTAAATACAGGGACATTTTTGAAGGAAACTTGTTTCAGTCTTCCAGAGATTTGAGACTGGGACGGAGGTTCACCTTCCAGCAGGACAATGACCCTAAGCATACTGCTAAAGCAACACTCGAGTGGTTTAAGGGGAAACATTTAAATGTCTTAGAATGGCCTAGTCAAAGTCCAGACCTCAATACAATTGAGAATCTGCGGTATGACTTAAAAAGATTGCAGTACACCAGCAGAACCCATCCAACTTGAAGGAGCTGGAGCAGTTTTGCCTTGAAAAATGGGCAAAAATCCCAGTGAATAGATGTGCCAAGCTTATAGAGACGTACCCCAAGAGACTTGCAGCTGTAATTTCTGCAAAAGGTGTCACTACAAAGTATTGACTTTGGGGGAGGTGAATAGTTTTGCACGCTCAAGTTGAGTTTTTTGTTATACTTATTTCTTGTTTATTTCACAATAAAACATATTTTGCATCTTCAAAGTGGTCGGCATGTTGTGTAAATCAAATGATACAAACCCCTCAAAAAATCAATTTTAATTCCAGGTTGTTAGGCAACAAAATAGGATAAAATGCCAAGAGGGATGAATAGTTTCGCAAAAGACACTGTATCTTCCCGTTTCTCTCTGTTTCATGCCTACTGAACACGACACAGTCATATACAGCCATATAGTGTCAACACAGCCTCTGTTGAGGACAATAGAATAGACCCTGTGTCTCTCACTTGGGTGAGATATTGTCTGGGAAGCAGTGTGTGTGTGTGTCACCTTGGTAACATCTTGTCTGGGAAGCGGAGTGTGTGTGTGTCACCTTGGTAACATCTTGTCTGGGAAGCGGAGTGTGTGTGTGTGTGTGTGTCACCTTGGTAACATCTTGTCTGGGAAGCGTGTGTGTGGAACTGAGAGGCCAGGCCAGGCTTCTTCAGCTGCTCAAACAGCCCAATCAGGTTGTGTGAGTAGAGCTGGAAGGTCTTCCCTGCGATCACATAATCACATTATAGGAAAAACAGGGATGTGACGCACCCTATTCCCTATGTAGGGAACTACTGTTGACCAGGGGGGGAGTGCACTATATAGAAGAATAGAATGTAATTTGGGACGTAGACATGACATTGTTTCTGGGGGTCACATCTCTTACAGTGGTCATGACATCTCCCCCCAAAACATTCCTGTATAGTTAAACAGACAAACGACAACACGGAGATAGATTGAAGGACTCAGGAAACTAGATCAAAAGAGGATACCTGGCAGAAACACTTGGTATTATTATTATTAGTGTAGATGTATTCACCATCAACAGCAATTTGGTTTTAAGGAGCTGATCTCTCATATGAACTTTTATCTGAACATGTGGCTGCGATGGAGTTAGCTTGATGTTGAAAAGGGTAGGGGGTAAGGAGGGTCATTTTACCCCAAAATCCCTCGGTTTTCTAGAAATCCCGATGGGAGAATTCCTGGATTTCCTGCTTATTCCATAGTGATTCCAGGAATATTCTAACTAGGATTTCTTGGGGAAAAACCCAGGAATTTTGGGACAGTAACCAAAAGGTTGCATCCCTGGATGAGGGGTGAACAAGGGTGGGATTAAAATATGGGTATGACGATGAGGGGTGATGATGACTGCGATGATGATGATTTGTGAATGTGATGATTACCTTCTGATGAAGCCGGTTAGTAGAATACCAAATCAAGCCAGACCAGAGGAAGAGGAGGAGGAAGAGGGACAGAGCCCAAGAGGAAGAGAAGAAAGAAACCAGAGATTAGATATTCTCTGAGCCGGGGCATAGGGTCTACTCTTCAGTAGGAACGACGCTACACATCACACTGAACTTTGACCTAGGCTACATCCCAAACGCTCTCTCTCCTGCCTCCTAAAGTGTGTCTACTCTTCAGTAGGAACGACGCTACACATCACACTGAACTTTGACCTAGGCTACATCCCAACTCTCTCTCTCTCTCCTGCCTCCTAAAGTGTGCACTTGTTCACTTCCCTTCACCGATTTCAAATGAAATGACTGGAATAAGAAACATGTTAAAGCTCTGAGGAAAGTCGTGAGGCCCGATATGTAAAACTTAATAAAGAGCAGTGTTTACTACCAGTCATTCTTTTCTCTCTCATTTTATTAAACTGTTACCAGTCAACAAAGATCACTCAGATGTGCGAATGCCTTGTGAATAAGAAATAGGGTAGAAACTCACATTAGCTTGACCTCCACCAACCCAACGCTTTTAAAAACATTTTTGGGGGAGTAGTAGCGAACGAGTGTACACTTCAGAAGAAAGTATTGGGGACGTACTCCAAGGGTAGCCTAGTGGTTAGAGTGTTGGACTAGTAACCAGAAAGGTTGCAAGTTCGAATCCCCAAGCTGACAAGGTACAAATCTGTCGTTCTGCCCCTGAACAGGCAGTTAACCCACTGTTCCTAGGCCGTCATTGAAAATTGAAAATAATAAGAATTTGTTCTTAACTGACTTGCCTAGTAAAATAAAGGTACAATTTAAAAATATATATATATATATTTTTTAATTCCAATAAATTAGAAATGTTTACTTTCACTTTATTACAACAGAGAAATTCAACAACCAAGTGGTTAAAACCCAGATATACAGTATTTTTTTTAACCTCGATTAAACCAGGAAGTGCTCAGTGTGCTGATACGCTATACATTTGGGACATGCATCATCTAGCTACAATTAAGAATTCTTCTTCTCTCACGGCAGGGTAGCCTAGTGGTTAGAGTGTAGAGGTGGCAGGGTAGCCTAGTGGTTAGAGTGTAGAGGTGGCAGGGTAGCCTAGTGGTTAGAGTGTAGAGGCGGCAGGGTAGCCTAGTGGTTAGAGTGTAGAGGTGGCAGGGTAGCCTAGTGGTTAGAGTGTAGAGGTGGCAGGTAGCCTAGTGGTTAGAGTGTAGAGGAGGCAGGGTAGCCTAGTGGTTAGAGTGTAGAGGTGGCAGGGTAGCCTAGTGGTTAGAGTGTAGAGGTGGCAGGGTAGCCTAGTGGTTAGAGTGTAGAGGTGGCAGGGTAGCCTAGTGGTTAGAGTGTAGAGGTGGCAGGGTAGCCTAGTGGTTAGAGTGTAGAGGTGGCAGGGTAGCCTAGTGGTTAGAGTGTAGAGGTGGCAGGGTAGCCTAGTGGTTAGAGTGTAGAGGTGGCAGGGTAGCCTAGTGGTTAGAGTGTAGAGGTGGCAGGTAGCCTAGTGGTTAGAGTGTAGAGGAGGCAGGGTAGCCCAGTGGTTAGAGTGTAGAGGTGGCAGGGTAGCCTAGTGGTTAGAGTGTAGAGGTGGCAGGGTAGCCTAGTGGTTAGAGTGTAGAGGTGGCAGGGTAGCCTAGTGGTTAGAGTGTAGAGGTGGCAGGGTAGCCTAGTGGTTAGAGTGTAGAGGTGGCAGGGTAGCCTAGTGGTTAGAGTGTAGAGGTGGCAGGGTAGCCTAGTGGTTAGAGTGTAGAGGTGGCAGGGTAGCCTAGTGGTTAGAGTGTAGAGGCGGCAGGGTAGCCTAGTGGTTAGAGTGTAGAGGAGGCAGGTAGCCTAGTGGTTAGAGTGTAGAGGTGGCAGGGTAGCCTAGTGGTTAAAGTGTAGAGGTGGCAGGGTAGCCTAGTGGTTAGAGTGTAGAGGCGGCAGGGTAGCCTAGTGGTTAGAGCGTTGGGCTAGTAACCGGAAGGTTGCAAGTTCAAATCCCGAGCTGACAAGGTACAAAATCTGTCGTTCTGCCCCTGAACAAGGCAGTTAACCCACTGTTCCCAGGCCGTCATTGTAAATAAGAATTTGTTCTTA
>NC_060182.1:94546888-94591888 GCF_021184085.1 Oncorhynchus gorbuscha | reverse complement strand
CGCCGCCCTATGGGACTCCCAATCACGGCCGGGTGTGATACAGCCTGGATTCGAACCAGGGACTGTAAGCCTAGTGCTGGTCCGCATTTTGACTGTTTACTTCAAGCACCCTTTCATCGTCTGCGTCTCCAATTACACACCGTTCCTATACAGTTATCCCCTTTATAGTGAAGAGGTTACCATTTTGGGATGAAGACTCGGTGTCATTATGTTAGCATAGTCTTCTACGTTCTTCGTTTTAACAAGATCCACCATCATATTTCACAGTATGTATGTTTTTATTTCCCCCCCCCCATCTGCTTTTATGCGTTTTCATTTCGACGCCAAATCCACCACTGGTTTGCTTGGCCAAAGAGCTTTATTTTCTGTGTCATCCGACAAAATGTAAGACGCCCGGAGTTGACTAAAAACGACATCGACACTTGGATTGAAAACTGGTTTCTTTTGGTCGGATGACATAAAAATAGAGCTCTTTCTCCAAGCGCAACACCAGGGGTAGAAACACGTCACCAGGGGTAGAAACACGTCACCAGGGGTAGAAACACGTCACCAGGGGTAGAAACACGACACCAGGGGTAGAAACACGACACCAGGGGTAGAAACACGACACCAGGGGTAGAAACACGTCACCAGGGGTAGAAACACGTCACCACGGGTAGAAACACGTCACCAGGGGTAGAAACACGTCACCAGGGGTAGAAACACGTCACCAGGGGTAGAAACACGTCACCAGGGGTAGAAACACGACACCAGGGGTAGAAACACGACACCAGGGGTAGAAACACGTCACCAGGGGTAGAAACACGTCACCAGGGGTAGAAACACGTCACCAGGGGTAGAAACACGTCACCAGGGGTAGAAACACGACACCAGGGGTAGAAACACGTCACCAGGGGTAGAAACACGTCACCAGGGGTAGAAACACGTCACCAGGGGTAGAAACACGTCACCAGGGGTAGAAACACGTCACCAGGGGTAGAAACACGACACCAGGGTAGAAACACGTCACCAGGGGTAGAAACACGTCACCAGGGGTAGACACACGTCACCAGGGGTAGAAACACGACACCAGGGGTAGAAACACGTCACCAGGGGTAGAAACACGTCACCAGGGGTAGACACACGTCACCAGGGGTAGAAACACGACACCAGGGGTAGAAACACGTCACCAGGGGTAGAAACACGTCACCAGGGGTAGACACACGTCACCAGGGGTAGAAACACGACACCAGGGGTAGAAACACGTCACCAGGGGTAGAAACACGTCAGCAGGGGTAGAAACACGTCACCAGGGGTAGAAACACGTCACCAGGGGTAGAAACACGTCACCAGGGGTAGAAACACGTCACCAGGGGTAGAAACACGTCACCAGGGGTAGAAACACGACACCAGGGGTAGAAACACGTCACCAGGGGTAGAAACACGTCACCAGGGGTAGAAACACGTCACCAGGGTTAGTTTTTAATTATTCACATTTACACCAGGGGTAGAAACACTGTGACACCAGGGGTAGAAACATCTGATTCACCAGGGGTAGAAACACGTCACCAGGGGTAGAAACACGTCACCAGGGGTAGAAACACGTCACCAGGGGTAGAAACACGTCACCAGGGGTAGACACACGTCACCAGGGGTAGAAACACGTCACCAGGGGTAGAAACACGTCACCAGGGGTCAGAAACATCATCACAAGTGGGAGGGGGGTAGAAACACGTCATAGAAAGGGGTTAGAAACAGTCACCAGGGGTAGAAACACGTCACCAGGGGTAGAAACACAAACACCAGGGGTAGAAACACGTCACCAATGGGGTAAAAATAAACATTTGTCACCAGGGGTAGAAACACTGTCACCAGGGGTAGAAACACGTCACCAGGGGTAGAAACACGTCACCAGGGGTAGAAACACGTCAACAGGGGTAGAAACACGTCACCAGGGGTAGAAACACGTTGCCAGGGGTAGAAACACGTCACCAGGGTATAAACACAGACACCAGGGGTAGAAACACGTCACCAGGGGTAGAAACACGTCACCAGGGGTAGAAATCACGACACCAGGGGTAGAAACACGACACCAGGGGTAGAAAGACGTCAGCAGAAGATGCATCAGATTCCTACTGTTAAAATATGTTATTTCTGTTTTAATTATTCATACATTTACAACCAAATTATATAAACATGTTTTTTGCTGTGTCCTTATGGGATGTGTGTAGATGACATGGAGCCAGTGGGTTTGGAGTACCCCAGATCATGAGGCGAGGGCCAGCCAACGGGATGCGTTTACAGGTCCCAGATGGTGGGTAGTATACCAGGGGCTTTGGTGACAAAACGGATTGCACTGTCCAGATAGACTGCATGACCAATTTGTTGAGTCCCCCAGATAGGGTATTGGAGGCTATTTTGTAAATGACAGATCGGCAAAGTCCAGGATTGTTTAGTGAGGATGGTCAGTTTTACAAGGGTATGTTTGAGCAGCAGGCAGTGATGGGATGTGTGTAGATTTATGAGGAACATGTTTTTTTGCTGTGTCCTTATGGGATGTGTGTAGATTTATGAGGAACATGTTTTTGTTACATCTGATTCATTTCTAGAATAAATTGTAACGTAGCAAAATGTGGAAACAGTCAATGGCGTTTGAATACTTGCTGAAAAGACGTTCGCCCAGGAAGTATGTACTCACAAGGTAGATCTTTCTTCTCCGTCCTCTGTGGTCGGCTGGGGAGAGCACTAATGTTGATTCTCTCCGTTCACGCCGTCATCGGGATCTGGTGAAAGTCAAACAAAGTCACATTTACATTTGAGTCCTTTAGCAGATGTCCTTAACCAGAGTCACAAGAACAACCACATATCATCATCATCATCATCATCATAGCAAGTGGGAGGGGGGGGTTAGAGTTATATTCTAGCATAGAAATCTCTGAGGGTTAAATTTGAGCAGTTAGGCCCAGGTGGTATGGTATATGGCCAATATACCACGGGCAAGGGCTATTCTTACGGGATACAGCCCTTAGCCGTGGTATATTAGCCATATATCTCACAAGCACAAAGTGCCTATTAGGAACTTGTTACCAATGTAATTAGAGCAGTAAAAATAAATGATTTGTCATACCCAATGGTATACGGGTTGGATATAGCGTAGCTGTCAGACAATCAGGGCATTGGCGGCAGCGTAGCCTAGTGGTTAGAGCGTTGGACTAGTAACCAGAAGGTTGCGTCAGTTCAAACCGGGATTCTGACAAGGTACAAATCTGTCGTTCTGCCCCTGAACAGGCAGTTAACCCACTGTTCCTAGGCCGTCATTGAAAATAAGAATGTGTTCTTAACTGACTTGCCTGGTTAAATAAAGGTAAAATTAAAAATTAAAAATTTTCCGAGGGTCATATCTTGAACCACCCAGTTTATAATCTAGCAGAGAACTCTGAGGGTGAAAGTCCCGGGTCGATATTCAAGGAATATCCGAGGGTCAACTAGCGGCAGTGAGTCCTCCAGATCAGAGGCAGTAGAGACGACCAGGGATGTTCTCTGTTTAGTGAGTCCTCCAGATCAGAGGCAGTAGGGATGACCAGGGATGTTCTCTGTTTAGTGAGTCCTCCAGATCAGAGGCAGTAGGGATGACCAGGGATGTTCTCTGTTTAGTGAGTCCCCCAGATCAGAGGCAGTAGGGATGACCAGGGATGTTCTCTGTTTAGGAGTCCCCCAGATCAGAGGCAGTAGGGATGACCAGGGATGTTCTCTGTTTAGTGAGTCCCCCAGATCAGAGGCAGTAGGGATGACCAGGGATGTTCTCTGTTTAGTGAGTCCCCCAGATCAGAGGCAGTAGGGATGACCAGGGATGTTCTCTGTTTAGTGAGTCCCCCAGATCAGAGGCAGTAGAGATTCGACCAGGGATGTTCTCTGTTTAGTGAGTCCTCCAGATCAGAGGCAGTAGGGATGACCAGGGATGTTCTCTGTTTAGTGAGTCCCCCAGATCAGAGGCAGTAGGGATGACCAGGGATGTTCTCTGTTTAGTGAGTCCCCCAGATCAGAGGCAGTAGGGATGACCAGGGATGTTCTCTGTTTAGTGAGTCCCCCAGATCAGAGGCAGTAGGGATGACCAGGGATGTTCTCTGTTTAGTGAGTCCCCCAGATCAGAGGCAGTAGGGATGACCAGGGATGTTCTCTGTTTAGTGAGTCCCCCAGATCAGAGGCAGTAGGGATGACCAGGGATGTTCTCTGTTTAGTGAGTCCCCCAGATCAGAGGCAGTAGAGACGACCAGGGATGTTCTCTGTTTAGTGAGTCCTCCAGATCAGAGGCAGTAGGGATGACCAGGGATGTTCTCTGTTTAGTGAGTCCTCCAGATCAGAGGCAGTAGGGATGACCAGGGATGTTCTCTGTTTAGTGAGTCCTCCAGATCAGAGGCAGTAGGGATGACCAGGGATGTTCTCTGTTTAGTGAGTCCCCCAGATCAGAGGCAGTAGAGACGACCAGGGATGTTCTCTGTTTAGTGAGTCCTCCAGATCAGAGGCAGTAGGGACGACCAGGGATGTTCTCTGTTTAGTGAGTCCTCCAGATCAGAGGCAGTAGGGATGACCAGGGATGTTCTCTGTTTAGTGAGTCCTCCAGATCAGAGGCAGTAGAGAGGATCAACGATGTTCTCTGTTTAGTGAGTCCTCCAGATCAGAGGCAGTAGGGATGACCAGGGATGTTCTCTGTTTAGTGAGTCCTCCAGATCAGAGGCAGTAGGGATGACCAGGGATGTTCTCTGTTTAGTGAGTACCCCAGATCAGAGGCAGTAGAGATGACCAGGGATGTTCTCTGTTTAGTGAGTCCTCCAGATCAGAGGCAGTAGAGACGACCAGGGATGTTCTCTGTTTAGTGAGTCCTCCAGATCAGAGGCAGTAGGGATGACCAGGGATGTTCTCTGTTTAGTGAGTCCTCCAGATCAGAGGCAGTAGGGATGACCAGGGATGTTCTCTGTTTAGTGAGTCCCCCAGATCAGAGGCAGTAGGGATGACCAGGGATGTTCTCTGTTTAGTGAGTCCTCCAGATCAGAGGCAGTAGAGAGGATCAACGATGTTCTCTTGATAAATGTGTGAATTGGACCATATTACTGCCCTGCTAAGTATTTCAAATGTAACAAGAACTTTTTGGGTGTCAGGGAAAATGTATGGAGTAAAAAAGTACATTGTTTTTGTTAGGAATGTAGAGAAGTCAAAGGTGGCAAAATATAAATAGTAAAGTACAGATATCCGCCCCTACTTAAGTAGTACTTTACACCACGTCCCTACAAATTGGGTTAAACAAAGATGACATTTTCTAAGTAGTGAGAACTATCGGGAGAAAGTAATGTTGAAAAGTAATCTTCAGACATGTCGCACTTTTTTAAATGTCGTTTTGTAATTGACTAAAACAACGAGGACGACAAGAAAATGGTGTTTTAAAAAGGTCAAGTTTTTGCTGTGAGCCAACGGGGTAACCTAGGTAACCACAGGTTGCTTTCCTCACAGACGGGCAGAGCTGGGACCTTATATCTATCAAATACAGACTAGGACTATATTATAGAATAAAACTCAGAGGGTCATATCTCTAGCGTACGTGATTCTATCGGAGGGTCATATCTCTAGCGTACGTGATTCTATCGGAGGGTCATATCTCTAGCGTACGTGATTCTATCCGAGGGTCATATCTCTAGCGTACGGGATTCTATCCGAGGGTCATATCTCTAGCGCACGGGATTCTATCCGAGGGTCATATCTCTAGCGTACGGGATTCTATCCGAGGGTCATATCTCTAGCGTACGGGATTCTATCCGAGGGTCATATCTCTAGCGTACGGGATTCTATCCGAGGGTCATATCTCTAGCGTACGGGATTCTATCCGAGGGTCATATCTCTAGCGTACGGGATTCTATCCGAGGGTCATATCTCTAGCGTACGGGATTCTATCCGAGGGTCATATCTCTAGCGTACGGGATTCTATCCGAGGGTCATATCTCTAGCGTACGGGATTCTATCCGAGGGTCATATCTCTAGCGTACGGGATTCTATCCGAGGGTCATATCTCTAGCGTACGGGATTCTATCCGAGGGTCATATCTCTAGCGTACGGGATTCTATCCGAGGGTCATATCTCTAGCGTACGTGATTCTATCCGAGGGTCATATCTCCAGCGTACGGGATTCTATCCGAGGGTCATATCTCTAGCGTACGGGATTCTATCAGAGGGTCATATCTCTAGCGTACGTGATTCTATCCGAGGGTCATATCTCCAGCGTACGGGATTCTATCCGAGGGTCATATCTCTAGCGTACGGGATTCTATCCGAGGGTCATATCTCTAGCGTACGGGATTCTATCCGAGGGTCATATCTCTAGCGTACGGGATTCTATCCGAGGGTCATATCTCTAGCGTACGGGATTCTATCCGAGGGTCATATCTCTAGCGTACGGGATTCTATCCGAGGGTCATATCTCTAGCGTACGGGATTCTATCCGAGGGTCATATCTCTAGCGTACGGGATTCTATCCGAGGGTCATATCTCTAGCGTACGGGATTCTATCCGAGGGTCATATCTCTAGCGTACGGGATTCTATCCGAGGGTCATATCTCTAGCGTACGGGATTCTATCCGAGGGTCATATCTCTAGCGTACGGATTCTATCCGAGGGTCATATCTCTAGCGTACGGGATTCTATCCGAGGGTCATATCTCTAGCGTACGGGATTCTATCCGAGGGTCATATCTCTAGCGTACGGGATTCTATCCGAGGGTCATATCTCTAGCGTACGGGATTCTATCCGAGGGTCATATCTCTAGCGTACGGGATTCTATCCGAGGGTCATATCTCTAGCGTACGGGATTCTATCGGAGGGTATTGAACCACAGTTAGATACACCTTCTTTCCTTTGAATACTTTTGAATTACTGACAAATACATTGTTTGAATAACTGATAGCTTGGAATAGAAGAGATTGTTTCTATTTTCGAGTAGTCGTATCCTCAATCAATTCAACAAGTGACCAAGACATACTGTAAGAGGACATGGTGAGGACATGTCCTTCTGTGTGTGTGTGTGTGTGTGTGTGTGTGTGTGTGTGTGTGTGTGTGTGTGTGTGTGTGTGTGTGTGTGTGTGCACGTGCGCGTGCGACAGTCTGTGTGTCCTTACCAGGGTCTGAGGCTGTGGACGTAGATAGCAGATTGGGGCTACTGCCACTGGCTGACAGGTAGTCCAGACCAGAATGCTCCGCCTTACAATTAAAATACCTTTATTATTATTTCCTATTACCTCAAACTTGGGGAATTCCTTTAACATTTTAAGCTTCATAAATGTCATTTAAAAAACACACAGAATATAATAAATATTCAAACATTGTAATAGAAAAAGATATACATGAACACATGCCTTGTTGCCCTGCTCTGGGGTGCTCAGCCTCCGGGGGAACAGGCCTGGACCTGGGCTGTCCTCTGAGCCTGGAAATCTCCTCACTGTCAGACACCGCTCATCACTCACATCTGCCTCATCTGACAAACTGCTCAGATGAGGCTAAGAGTGAGAGGAGGAGAGGGAGAGGAAGGAGAGAACAGAGGAGAGGAAGAGGGAAGGAGGCGAGGCAGTGGAAAAGAGGAGAGGAAGAGGGAAGGAGTGGAGGCGGCAGAGGAAGAGGGAAGAGGCGGCAGAGGGAGGGAAGGAGAGAAGGAGAGGAAGAAGAGAACAGAGGAGAGGAAGAGGGAAGGAGGAGGAGAGGCAGAGGAAGAGAACAGAGGAGGAAATGAAGAGGGAAGGAGAGAAGGAGAGGAAGAAGAGAACAGAGGAGAGGAAGGAAGGAGAGGGAGAGAAGAAGAGAACAGAGGAGAGGAAGAGGGAAGGAGGAGAGAGGCAGAGGAAGAGAACAGAGGAAAGGAAGAGGGAAGAGAGAAGGAGAGGAAGAAGAGAACAGAGGAGAAGAAGAGGGAAGGAGAGGAGGAGAGGCAGAGGAAGAGAGGCAGAGATGAGGAGAGGCAGAGGAAGAGAGGCAGAGATGAAGAGAACAGAGCAGAGGAAGAGGAGGGAGAAGGAGGAAAACAAGGGGTTATGTACATGCCTGTTTGTCAGGTATATTCAGAACAGTGGCTGCAGTTCAAACACTTAAAAAGACACACCCTATCCCCTCAGCCCTCAAATGAAGTGGACACTTCAGATGACGTGTCATGACGTCTGACGAGTATACACTTGCAGGGCGAGGGGTGAGGCAGGGGCGAGGGGTGAGGCAGGGCGAGGGGTGGGGGAGGGCGAGGGGTGAGGCAGGGCGAAGGGTGAGGGAGGGCGAGGGGTGAGGGAGGGCGAGGGGTGGGCGAGGGGGAGGGAGGGCTAGGGTGAGGGAGGGCTAGGGGTGAGGGAGGGGAGGGTGAGGGAGGGCTAGGGGTGAGGGCGAGGGCGAGGGGTGAGGGAGGGCGAGGGGTGAGGAGGGCGAGGGGTGAGGCAGGGCGAGGGGTGAGGCAGGGCGAGGGGTGAGGAGGGCGAGGGGTGAGGGAGGGCGAGGGGTGAGGGAGGGCGAGGGGTGAGGGAGGAAGGAATTATTTTTAATGATTAAATGGACTGCCCTTGCCCGGAAATCACTCATCCACTGGTGGCTTGTGGGTTCTTTATATGTGCTACAGTCAATTATAATTGCATGTCTACTTATTAATAATTATATAGTTAATATATACACCTACTGTATGATAGCTAGCTGTATGATAAATTAATTAGCTAACTAACGTTAGCCTGCCTACTGTATGATAGCTAGCAAATTAATTAGCTAACTAACGTTAGCCTGCCTAGCTAGAACTTCTGAAGGAAAAATGTTTTATTTCTACAACTTCCAAAATAAGTGTTTCTGCATTAGTAGCACAATTTCTAATTTATTTGCATTTGTTTTTATTTACACTTGTGTGAAAACTTCTCCATTAATGTTGTTTTTATAGTTTTGGTTTTATGGTTTCTTAGCGGATGTGAATTGAATTATGGGGAGTTTCAGGGCCCGGAGTGAACATAATTATACACTCACACACTCGACTAAAAAACGAGGGTTGAGGGACTTACGTTACAAACTCCCCTTGATTGGCTAATCATTTGGACCACCCTCCAAGATGGCAACGGGGATTCCCCCAAGGGCATAAGGTAGACGAGGGTATGTCTTTTAAGTGTTTCCTTTGGAAAAATGTGTAGCAGTGGGGGTAAACCCTCCTTGTTTTAGGGGACAAGGGTCCCTCCCTTGGATCATATTTATGTAGGAGGACTGAGAGGCTCAGTTCTAGTGACTTTAGAGGACATTCTACTCCAAAAATAATTAAAATAAAATGATGCTGATTCCACCTAAATGATACTTTTCCACCTCCAGAAATGAGCTGTATAACATATTGATCAAATGTTTAAAATATTTTCTTCTTTCTTTTTAACATATTTGACCATCCATCATATTATTATTGACTATTTAACTTAAAAAAAAAAAATAGTAATAAAAACATATATTCGGTTTGCTGTTAGCAGTAAGCATTATCACCTGTAGCCCAACTGATGCACAGTGTTAGTAAATAAACAAGCTGAAATATGGGGTTGCTGTCAGCATTTTATTTATTTATTTAACCTTTAATTAACTAGGCAAGTCAGTTAACGACTAATTCTTATTTACAATGACGGCCTACACCGGCCAAACCCGGGACGATGATAGGGCCAATTGTGCGCCGCCCTAAGGGACTCCCAATCACGGTCGGTTTTGACACCGCCTGGAATCGAACCAGAGTGTCTGTGGTGACGCCCACTAGCACTGAGATGCAGTGACTTAGACCGCTGCGCCACTCGGGAGCCCAATAGGCCATTTACCCTTTTGGGCTAATCATTAGTCAGATCTCAAATTTGATCTTTAAACTAGTTTGCATCATATTGATGAATTTGATGTCACAAAAAAACCTTGCATAAACACAGTGAATATAATGTAACCTGGAGTAACCTGTTGGCAAGGTAACCTGAAGTAACCTGTAACCTGTAACCTGGAGTAACCTGGGTAACCTGGAGTAACCTGGGTAACCTGGAGTAACCTGGGTAACCTGGAGTAACCTGGGTAACCTGGCACCTGGAGTAATACTGGCACCTGGGGTCTCACAGAAACCACTTCATGTCACAACCTTTTCCCTGGTAACCTGGGTAACCTGGAGTAACCTGGAGTAACCTGGAGTAACCTGGCACCAACCCCAAAATATAACCTCGGTAACCTGATCCCACCTTTTTTTTTTAATCACTAACCCCCAAAATTATTTTGAGGTAGGGTGGGTGTGTTAGTCCAGGTTACCCAGGATACGAGAAATAAATCAAGTAGGAATGGAAAGCTGGGATCCTCCTCTTTTTAACAAAGGCCATTTGGTTGTTTTCCCCATGATTGCAAGAATTGCTGTGCACTGACTGCTTGTCTCAAAATGGCACTTCAATGCGCCTCGAGAGGAAGATCTATCTATCTCACACAGAACAACAAGCCGACTAGGTGCTACTAGCTACTAGGTGCTTGTCAGATTGTTCTATTCATTACTCACTTTTGTTTGCAGAGGGAAAGTAAGCATCTCCTAAGTGCGATTCGGCAAAAACATGTTTTGTTACATATTTTCTGGGCCGTGGCGGCAACGCCACAGCTCAATGACTGCAGCCGTAAACACCGATGCAGAAAACTCAAAGCATATGCAGTGAATTAGGCTGTACCTCAAAGTAGAGGTACATTGGGCTTTACCTTTGGGGGTAGAGGAGGTGGGATTCCGTGCTTGAGGGTCGACCTAGAATGGGAAGAGACCAAAACAGTCAGGCAGCTGGCAGGGGATATTTGTGCGTCTGTGTGTGTGTGTGTGTGTGTGTGTGTGTGTGTGTGTGTGAGCAGCACTTACAGCTCCACGTCTTCAAAGGCGTCCTCCAGATGGGCCATGTGTCCCCTGGGAGCAGAGAGAGAAGGGACAGATCAGAGAGAAGAGAGGAGAGGGATCAGAGAGGACAGGTACAGGGTGTTCAGGGCTGGGTTGAAGTGAGGGACGTAATGTTACCATCGGGGTCAACTGTACTGAACAAAAATAGAAACGCAACATAAAAAATAAATGTCATTGATTTTTACTGAGTTACAGTTCCTATGAGGAAATCAATACATTAGAGCTTAATTCATTTATGGATTTCACATGACTGGGAATACAGATATGAATCTATTGGTCACTGTTACCTTTAAAAAAGTAAAAAATAAACAAAATTAAAAAATGCCCTCACAGCCGGCCTCAGGATCCCGTCACGGTATTTCTGTGCATTCAAGTACATTTCCATCGAGAAATTGCAAATATGTTCGTTGTCCGTACCTTATGTCTGCCCATACCATAACCCCCCCACCACCACTGAGCACTCGGTTCACAACGTTGACATGAGGAAACCGCTCGTCCACACAACACCAAACACGGTTGTGTGGTAGGTTAGATGTACTGGAGGCGGCTTATGGTAGAGAAATGCACATTCAATTCTCTGGCAACAGCTGTGGTGGACATTCCTGCAGTCAGCATGCCAACTGAACGCTCCGTCAAAACTTGAGACATCGGTTGCATTGTGTTGTGTGACAAAACTGCAGTTTAAAGTGGCCTTTTATTGTCCCCAGCACGAGGTGCACCTGTGTAACGATCATGCTGTTTAATCAGCTTCTTGATATGCCACACCTGTCAGGTGGATGGATTATCTTGGCGAAGGAGAAATGCTCACTAACAGGGCGTCAGAGAGAACAGGAGTCTGGACTCTGTATGATCCCGGGGTAAAGGGCAGGGGTCAGAGAGAACAGGAGTCAGGACTCTCAGAGGAACATGAGTCAGGACTCATATGATCCCGGGGTAAAGGGCAGGGGGTCAGAGAGAACAGGAGTCAGGACTGTATGATCCCGGGGTAAAGGGCAGGGGGTCAGAGGAACAGGAGTCTGGACTCTGTATGATCCCGGGGTAAAGGGCAGGGGGTCAGAGAGAACAGGAGTCAGGACTGTATGATCCCGGGGTAAAGGGCAGGGGGTCAGAGGAACAGGAGTCTGGACTCTGTATGATCCCGGGGTAAAGGGCAGGGGGGGTCAATGATTCATCTGAAAAATGTACCACAAAAGCAGTAGCCTGTGGCGGAAAGAAACACACATTGATTAGCTAATTTGTTTGTTTCGTAAATCAATAGTAAAGCACGAAAACGCACAAAACAGAGCAACTACTGGTTCTCAAGACGACGTACACATACCATTCTCAGTAAATATTGAACTCTAGTGCACGGGGAAACAAGTCTATGTCAAACAAAACAAAACCCTGCAGGGCTCGCTGGTTTAGGTTTAAGTTATTTACAATGTAGCTGTCGGTCGCCATGGTGAAATGGTGCTGGAGGTTACAACTCGTTTAAGAGCCCTGTCTGAGCTTGTTAAAACCTGGCTATTAACGACACTTCCTGTTTGTGTCCGTCTTAAAAGGCTTACAGCATGAATAGCAGTTAAATTCACAGCCTCTATGTCTGTCCATCCGTCTGTTTCCCCACTGTCTACCTGCACCTCAATTAGTGTCAACAGCTATATCACAGCCCACATGGGAGGGTATGAGGAAGGGTATGAACGGAGCACGGCAGGGTGGCACACATCACTGCACTGCACGCAGCCAGACCACAGCAGCTGCCTCTACCCATCGGCCGGGCTGCCACGCAACAGTTAGCGGAGGGGTAGAGCGCGTCGTGGGCATTGTTTTACCACGGGGTGTTAAGCGTTACCGTTGAAACAACTCATCCTCAACACTTTTCAGAAGGCTCCTTTGGAAAGAGAGAAGAAGAAGCGAGCAACAGAAAGGAGGCAGAAGGAAAGAGAGAAGAAGAAGCGAGCAACAGAAACGAAGCAGAAGGAAAGAGAGAAGAAGAAGCGAGCAACAGAAACTAAGCAGAAGGAAAGAGAGAAGAAGAAGCGAGCAACAGAAACTAAGCAGAAGGAAAGAGAGAAGAAGAAGCGAGCAACAGAAAGGAGGCAGAAGGAAAGACAGAAGAAGAAGCGAGCAACAGAAAACAGAAAAAGAAGAAGGCAGCAACAGAAGCAGAAGGAAAGAGAGAAGAAGAAGCGAGCAACAGAAACTAAGCAGAAGGAAAGAGAGAAGAAGAAGCGAGCAACAGAAACTAAGCAGAAGGAAAGAGAGAAGAAGAAGCGAGCAACAGAAACGAAGCAGAAGGAAAGAGAGAAGAAGAAGCGAGCAACAGAAAGGAGGCAGAAGGAAAGAGAGAAGAAGAAACAAAAATAAAGAAAAGGACAGGACAGTCAAGAGATACTAGATACTAGATACTACCTGATCAGGGAGGGAGGTGGTGGGAGAGAGAGAGAGGGTGGGGAGGGAGAGGGTGGGAGGGGAGAGGGAGGGAAAGAGAGGGTGGGGAGGGAGGGAGGGAAAGAGAGGGTGGGGAGGGAGAGGATTGGGAGGGAGGGGAGGAGAGGGTGGGGAGGGAGGGGAGGAGAGGGTGGGGGGGAGGGGAGGAGAGGGGGGGAGGGACGGGAGGGAGGTGGGGAGGGAGGGGAGGAGAGGGTGGGGAGGGAGGGGAGGAGAGGGTGGGGAGGGAGGGGAGGAGAGGGTGGGGAGGGAGGGGAGGGAGGGTGGGAGGGAGGGAGGAGGGTTGGGAGGGACGGGAGGAGAGCGTGGGGAGGGAGGGGGAGGGTGGGGAGGGGAGGAGAGGGTGGGGAGGGAGGGGAGGAGAGGGTGGGGAGGGAGGGGAGGAGAGGGTGGGGAGGGAGGGGAAGAGAGGGTGGGGAGGGAGGGAGGGTTGGGAGGGACGGGAGGAGGGGAGGGACGGGAGGAGAGCGTGGGGAGGGGTGGGGAAGCGAGGGAGGGAGAGAGAGGGTGGGGAAGGAGAGGTAGGTAGGTAAGCATGATGGGTTATGCTTTGAGAACAGAACAGGGGTGACGCTTGGCATCGCGAGACTAGTCAGGATCGAGGGAAAGATAAACGGAGCAAAGTACAGAGAGATTCTTGATGAAAAACTGCTCCAGAGCCTCAGGACCTCAGACTGGGACAACGACTCTAAGCACACAGCCAAGACAACGCAGGAGTGGCTTCGAGACAAATCTCTGAATGCCCTTGGGTGGCCCAGCCAGAGCCCGGACTTCAACCTGATCTAACATCTCTGGAGAGACCTGAAAATCCAACCTGACAGAGCTTGAGAGGATCTGCAGAGAAGAATGTGAGAAACTCCCCAAATACAGGTGTGTCAAGCTTGTTGCGTCACACCCAAGAAGACTCGAGGCTGTAATCGCTGCCAAAGGTGCTTCAACAAAGTACTGAGTAAAGGGTCTGAATATTTATGTAAATGTGATATTTCAGTTCTTATTGTAATAAACATTTCCAAAAACCTGTTTTGCTTTGTCATTATGGGGTATTGTGATGTCATTAAGGGATATTTGATGGCATTATGGGTTATTGTGATGTCATTATGGGTTATTGTGATGTCATTATGGGTTATTGTGATGTCATTATGGGTTATTGTGATGTCATTATGGGTTATTGTGATGTCATTATGGGTTATTGTGATGTCATTATGGGTTATTGTGATGTCATTATGGGTTATTGTGATGTCATTATGGGTTATTGTGATGTCATTATGGGTTATTGTGATGTCATTATGGGTTATTGTGATGTCATTATGGGTTATTGTGATGTCATTATGGGTTATTGTGATGTCATTATGGGTTATTGTGATGTCATTATGGGGTCTTGTGTGTAGATTGAGGAGGGGAAAAAAACCAATTTAATCCATTTTCAAATAAAGCTGTAACTTAATAAAATGTGGAAAAAGTCAAAGGGTGAATACCTTCCGAATGCTCTGTAGATACTGATCACATAGACAAGTTAAATAGACATGGTGTCACTGTATAGTGTAATTTATAAAAATGAAAAAATAATTAAGATGTTTTGTTAAGTACATTGTTTGGACCAAGGTGGGCCGAAAAAACACAGAAATATGCCTGAAAAATAGAAAGCTTGAGCAGATAATTTCCAGATGAGTTACTACTGACATTGTACCCTGTGTAACCACGGTGTAATCAATAGAGAACCATTCCACAAAAAAGTTTGACTGGTGCGTAAAACCAGTCAGCGAGTCTAGATAAGTAAACATTTAAAAAGGGTCCTGAAATATCAAAATTTGCTTCGGAAAAATGAAGTATGCTCTACGCAACATATTTTTGAGTGTCGGAGAGACCCTTTAACTTCTGTTTAACCACAGTGTATATCCAAGGTATTTCAGTTGTCCCAGAAATCCCACTGGAACATTAAAAAAAGACAAGACACGAGATGGTTGCCCGGCCAACCAGCAAAAAAAACAGAAGCCTGGAACGGAACAGAGTCGTTCCCGTGACGACGGTTACCATGGTTCTCACCTGGTAGAGATGCCTCCCTCTGCGAAAGGGCTCCAGGGAGAGGGGAAGTCGCTGTGTTTAGTCACGTCCTGGAGAGACCACAGCAATAACAAACAAGACATGTTAGTTACTAACCACCAAGGCCTGTGTCTCAAATGGAACTATGACCTATATAGTGCACGACTACAGTGCTCTGGTCTAAAGTAGTGCACTATATAGGGAATAGGGTGTCATAGGGCTCTGGTCTAAAGTAGTGCACTATATAGGGAATAGGGTGTCATAGGGCTCTGGTCTAAAGTAGTGCACTATATAGGGAATAGGGTGTCATAGGGCTCTGGTCTAAAGTAGTGCACTATATAGGGAATAGGGTTCCATAGTGCTCTGGTCTAAAGTAGTGCACTATATAGGGAATAGGGTGTCATAGGGCTCTGGTCTAAAGTAGTGCACTATATAGGGAATAGGGTGTCATAGGGCTCTGGTCTAAAGTAGTGCACTATATAGGGAATAGGGTGTCATAGGGCTCTGGTCTAAAGTAGTGCACTATATAGGGAATAGGGTGTCATAGGGCTCTGTTCTAAAGTAGTGCACTATATAGGGAATAGGGTGTCATAGGGCTCTGGTCTAAAGTAGTGCACTATATAGGGAATAGGGTGTCATAGGGCTCTGGTCTAAAGTAGTGCACTATATAGGGAATAGGGTGTCATAGGGCTCTGGTCTAAAGTAGTGCACTATATAGGGAATAGGTTGCCATAGGACCCTGGTCTAAAGTAGTGCACTATATAGGGAATAGGGTGTCATAGGGCTCTGGTCTAAAGTAGTGCACTATATAGGGAATAGGGTGTCATAGGGCTCTGGTCTAAAGTAGTGCACTATATAGGAAATAGGGTGTCATAGGGCTCTGGTCTAAAGTAGTGCACTATATAGGGAATAGGGTGTCATAGGGCTCTGGTCTAAAGAAGTGCACTATATAGGGAATAGGGTGTCATAGGGCTCTGGTCTAAAGTAGTGCACTATATAGGGAATAGGGTGTCATAGGGCTCTGGTCTAAAGTAGTGCACTATATAGGGAATAGGGTGTCATAGGGCTCTGGTCTAAAGTAGTGCACTATATAGGGAATAGGGTGTCATAGGGCTCTGGTCTAAAGTAGTGCACTATATAGGGAATAGGGTGTCATAGGGCTCTGGTCTAAAGTAGTGCACTATATAGGGAATAGGTTGCCATAGGACCCTGGTCTAAAGTAGTGCACTATATAGGGAATAGGGTGTCATAGGGCTCTGGTCTAAAGTAGTGCACTATATAGGGAATAGGGTGTCATAGGGCTCTGGTCTAAAGTAGTGCACTATATAGGGAATAGGGTGTCATAGGGCTCTGATCTAAAGTAGTGCACTATATAGGGAATAGGGTGCCATAGGACCCTGGTCTAAAGTAGTGCACTATATAGGGAATAGGGTGTCATAGGGCTCTGGTCTAAAGTAGTGCACTATATAGGGAATAGGGTGCCATAGGGCTCTGGTCTAAAGTAGTGCACTATATAGGGAATAGGGTGTCATAGGGTTCTGGTCTAAAGTAGTGCACTATATAGGGAATAGGGTGTCATAGGGCTCTGGTCTAAAGTAGTGCACTATATAGGGAATAGGGTGTCATAGGGCTCTGGTCTAAAGTAGTGCACTATATAGGGAATAGGGTGTCATAGGGCTCTGGTCTAAAGAAGTGCACTATATAGGGAATAGGGTGTCATAGGGCTCTGGTCTAAAGTAGTGCACTATATAGGGAATAGGGTGTCATAGGGCTCTGGTCTAAAGTAGTGCACTATATAGGGAATAGGGTGTCATAGGGCTCTGGTCTAAAGTAGTGCACTATATAGGGAATAGGGTGTCATAGGGCTCTGGTCTAAAGTAGTGCACTGTATAGGGAATAGGGTTCCATAGGGCTCTGGTCTAAAGTAGTGCACTATATAGGGAATAGGGTGTCATAGGGCTCTGGTCTAAAGTAGTGCACTATATAGGGAATAGGGTGTCATTTGTGATACAGAGGGGTATTTCAACTGCAGGCTGTGTCTGAAATGGCAGCCTCATGTCCCAGTCCTGGGGACTCCAAGGGCGTACACCGTTTTGTTTTGTTGCCCTGGCACTACACGGCTGATTCACCTGGCACTACAAGGCCGACCCACCTGGCACTACACGGCCGATTCACCTGGCACTACACGGCTGACCCACCTGGCACTACACGGCTGACCCACCTGGCACTACACGGCTGATTCACCTGGCACTACACGGCTGATTCACCTGGCACTACACGGCTGATTCACCTGGCACTACACGGCTGATTCACCTGGCACTACACGGCTGATTCACCTGGCACTACACGGCTGACCCACCTAGCACCACACGACCGATTCACCTAGCACCACACGACCGATTCACCTGGCACCACACGACCGATTCACCTGGCACCACACGACCGATTCACCTGGCACCACACGACCGATTCACCTGGCACCACACGACCGATTCACCTGGCACCACACGACCGATTCACCTTGCACCACACGACCGATTCACCTAGCACCACACGACCGATTCACCTAGCACCACACGACCGATTCACCTAGCACCACACGACCGATTCACCTAGCACCACACGACCGATTCACCTAGCACCACACGACCGATTCACCTAGCACCACACGACCGATTCACCTAGCACCACACGACCGATTCACCTAGCACCACACGACCGATTCACCTAGCACCACACGACCGATTCACTTAGCACCACACGACCGATTCACCTAGCACCACACGACCGATTCACCTAGCACCACACGACCGATTCACCTAGCACCACACGACCGATTCACCTAGCACCACACGACCGATTCACCAATCTTCGATAATTTGAATCAGCTGTGTTGTGTTGGGACAAAAAAACTTGGAGTCCCGGGGACAGAGTTTGGGAAACACTGCCCTAGTCAAAAGTGGTGTATTATATAGGGAATAGGGTGCGATTTGGGAAGCAAACTTTTACTTGGGGATATTTACAATCACTTCCTGACCAACAGACATTACACATAAATTCAAATAAGAAAAAAATTGCTGATAAACAGTATTGCAAATACATAATTTAAAATATATTCACCATTTCAACGTGAGCCTCTGTTTCCTTCCTCAGCGGAGGTTCAAACTTCACTTTATCAACTGTGGAGTAGAGAAGTCTGGATGTAGTGGCATTGAGACATTACACACTCCAGTCAGTAGGGGGAGC
Source organism: Oncorhynchus gorbuscha (assembly GCF_021184085.1). Taxonomy (NCBI): domain Eukaryota; kingdom Metazoa; phylum Chordata; class Actinopteri; order Salmoniformes; family Salmonidae; genus Oncorhynchus; species Oncorhynchus gorbuscha. The sequence goes on along the minus strand of NC_060182.1, from coordinate 94,573,275 downwards.
CAGAACCCAACACTTCAACCATCACAACAAACCATATCCTCATGCATCAGAGTAGGGTGAAGTCACCCCACCCTATTCCCTATATAGTGCACTACTTTGACTAGGGCCCATTGGGGCATTGGTCCAAAGTAGTGCACTATTTAAAACCCATAAGAGCCCAAGCCCTGTCTACGCTGGGGGAGGGGGGGGGGTGTTCTACTAATCTACAGTTGAAATTGGAAGCAGTGGCTAAGCCAAATACTTTTAAACTCAGTTTCACAATTCCTGACATTTAATCCTAGTAAAAATTCCCTGTTTTAGGTCAGTTAGGATCACCACTTTATTTTAAGAATGTGAAATGGCTGAATAATAGTAGAGAGAATGATTTATTTCAGATTGTATTTCTTTCATCACATTCTCAGTGGGTCAGAAGTTTACATACAATCAATTAGTATTTGGTAGCATTGCCTTTAAATTGTTTAATTTGGGTCAAATGTTTCAGTTACACCCAGCTGGTGTAACTGAGTCAGGTTTGTAGGCCTCCTTGCTCACACATGTTTTTTCAGTTCTGCCCACAGATTTTCTATAGGACTGAGGTCAGGGCTTTGTGATGGCCACTCCAATACCTTGACTTTGTTGTCCTTAAGCCATTTTGCCACAACTTTGGAAGTATGCTTGGGGTCATTGTCCATTTGGAAGACCCATTTGCGACCAAACTTTAACTTCCTGACTGATGTCTTGAAGTGTTGCTTCAATATATCCAATAATTGTCCTGCCTCGTGATGCTATCTATTTTGTGAAGTGCACCAGCCCCTCCATGCAGCAAAGCACCCCCACAGCATGATGCTGCCCCCCCCATGCTTCACGGTTGGGATGGTGTTCTTTGGCTTGCAAATCTCCCCCTTTTTCCTCCAAACATAACGATGGTCATTTTGGCCAAACAGTTCTATTTTTGTTTCATCAGACCAGAAGACATTTCTCCAAAAAGTACGATCTTTGTCTCCATGTGCAGTTGCAAACCGTAGTCTGGCTTTTTTATGCCGGTTTTGGAGCAGTGGCTTCTTCCTTGCTGAGTGGCCTTTCAGGTTATGTCGATATTGGACTCATTTAACTGTAGATATAGATACTTTTGTACCGGTTTCCTCCAACATCTTCACAAGGTCCTTTGCTGTTGTTCTGGGATTGATTTGCACTTTTCGCACCAAAGTATGTCCATCTCTAGGAGACAGAACGTGTCTCCTTCCTGAGCGGTATGACGGCTGCGTGGTCCCATGGTGTTTATACTTGCGTACTATTGTTTGTACAGATGAACGTGGTACCTTCAGGCGTTTGGAAATTTCTCCCAAGGATGAACCAGACTTGTGGAGGTCTACAATTTTTTTTCTGAGGTCTTAGCTGATTTCTTTTGATTTTCCCAGGATGTCAAGCAAAGAGGCACTGAGTTTGAAGGTAGGCCTTGAAATACATCCACAGGTACACCTCCAATTGACTCAAATTATGTCAATTAGCCTATCAGAAGCTTCTAAAGCCATGACTATTATTCAACCATGCTGGTCATTTATGAACATTTGAACATCTTGGCCACGTTCTGTTATAATCTCCACCCGGCACAGCCAGAAGAGGACTGGCCACCCCACATATGCTCTCTCTAATTCTCTCTTTCTTTCTCTCTCTCGGAGGACCTGAGCCCAAGGACCGTGCCCCAGGACTACCTGACATGATGGCTCCTTGCTGTCCCCAGTCCACCTGACTGTGCTGCTGCTCCAGTTTCAACTGTTCTGCCTTATTATTATTCGACCATGCTGGTCATTTATGAACATTTGAACATCTTGGTCATGTTCTGTTATAATCTCTACCCGGCACAGCCAGAAGAGGACTGGCCACCCCACATAGCCCGGTTCCTCTCTAGGTTTCTTCCTAGGTTTTGGCCTTTCTAGGGAGTTTTTCCTAGCCACCGTGCTTCTACACCTGCATTGTTTGCTGTTTGGGGTTTTAGGCTGGGTTTCTGTATAGCACTTTGAGATATAAGCTGATGTACGAAGGGCTATATAAATACATGTGATTTGATTTGATGACATAATTTTCTGGAATTTTCCAAGCTGTTTAAAGGCACAGTCAACTTAGTGTATGTAAACTTCTGACCCACTGGAATTATGATACATTGAATTATAAGTTAAATAATCTGTCTGTAAACAAATTGTTAGAAAAATTACTTGTGTCATGCACAAAGTAGATGTCCTAAACGACTTACCAAAACTATAGTTTGATAACAAGTAATTTGGGGAGTGGTTGAAAAACAAGTTTTAATGACTCCAACCTAAGTGTATGTAAACTAGTTTTAATGACTCCAACCTAAGTGTATGTAAACTAGTTTTAATGACTCCAACCTAAGTGTATGTAAACTAGTTTTAATGACTCCAACCTAAGTGTATGTAAACTAGTTTTAATGACTCCAACCTAAGTGTATGTAAACTAGTTTTAATGACTCCAACCTAAGTGTATGTAAACTAGTTTTAATGACTCCAACCTAAGTGTATGTAAACTAGTTTTAATGACTCCAACCTAAGTGTATGTAAATAGTTTTAAACTAAAGTTTTAATGACTCCAACCTAAGTGTATGTAAACTAGTTTTAATGACTCCAACCTAAGTGTATGTAAACTAGTTTTAATGACTCCAACCTAAGTGTATGTAAACTAGTTTTAATGACTCCAACCTAAGTGTATGTAAACTAGTTTTAATGACTCCAACCTAAGTGTATGTAAACTAGTTTTAATGACTCCAACCTAAGTGTATGTAAACTAGTTTTAATGACTCCAACCTAAGTGTATGTAAACTAGTTTTAATGACTCCAACCTAAGTGTATGTAAACTAGTTTTAATGACTCCAACCTAAGTGTATGTAAACTAGTTTTAATGACTCCAACCTAAGTGTATGTAAACTAGTTTTAATGACTCCAACCTCAGTGTATGTAAACTAGTTTTAATGACTCCAACCTAAGTGGATGTATGTTTTGACTTCAACTGTATATGGATGTCATGACTTCTGCCGAAGTCGTTGCCTCTCCTTGTCAGTGTAGTGTGATTGTTGTATAGGTGCGCGTCGGGTCCTCGTACCCATGTTTGTTTATGTACAGTTAGTGTTATGGAGCACACTCGTTGGACTTTATTAAAAGACTCCATTTGACTCTCCATTTGACTCTCCATTTGACTCTCCATTTGACTCTCCATTTGACTCTCCATTTGACTCTCCATTTGACTCTCCTGCACCTGACTTCCCTGCCACCTAATTACACCTATGCATTGTTTTAAGAAGGCCATACCAAGGGTAATTTTGTCAATTTTTGAATTAAGACCCCTTGAAGTATTATCCCCAAAAAATACAAAATATTTTTTATAAAAAATTATATTTCGGCCTAACTGCTTTTAGCAGTTAACAAATTCACTACATGTAGTGGGGCGGCAGGTAGCCTAGTGGTTAGAGCGCTGGGGCAGGAACCACCAAATAGGTTGCAAGATCGAATCCCCGAGCTGAAAAGGTAAAAATAAAAAATCGGTCGTTCTGCCCCTGAAAAAGGCAGTTAACCTATGGTTCTCCCCCCGGTAGGCCGTCATTATAAATAATAGTTTGTTCTTAACTGACTTGCCTAGTTAAATAAAGGTTAAATATACAATTAAATGTAACAGATAGTCCTCCACCCCAAAAAAATCCAAAGGAAGTTTGTTCTGAAGTGTTTGTTCTAGATCTGAACAATCAGTTGTTGTTTTTTTCATGTATTTGGCACTAAACTGTACCCATATATACCTTTTCTCCAACTGTTACCGGTGGGAGGGGGGGGACCTTCAAATATGTATGTTGAGGCCAAGCTCTAGCTCTGTCACCTTTCACCAAGTAGTCAGATTGAGATGCACCCAATGCAAAACAAAACAGACATCTCTTAAAAAACGGACAGATTTGTATGTGGGGGGGATTGTTTGGATGGTGCTAATTAGATTTCCGCAGTGGAACGGACATCAACCTCAGGAGGGGACGGGGGGTGGGGGGTTAAGGAAAAAGGGGGGTTAAGGAAAAGGGGGGGGGGGGTTTAAGCCCCTCCTCACTCTATAGGGACACGGTGCCCTCCTCACTCTATAGGGACACGGTGCCCTCCTCACTCTATAGGGACACGGTGCCCTCCTCACTCTATAGGGACACGGTGCCCTCCTCACTCTATAGGGACACGGTGCCCTCCTCACTCTATAGGGACACGGTGCCCTCCTCACTCTATAGGGACACGGTGCCCTCCTCACTCTATAGGGACACGGTGCCCTCCTCACTCTATAGGGACACGGTGCCCTCCTCACTCTATAGGGACACGGTGCCCTCCTCACTCTATAGGGACACGGTGCCCTCCTCACTCTATAGGGACACGGTGCCCTCCTCACTCTATAGGGACACGGTGCCCTCCTCACTCTATAGGGACACGGTGCCCTCCTCACTCTATAGGGACACGGTGCCCTCCTCACTCTATAGGGACACGGTGCCCTCCTCACTCTATAGGGACACGGTGCCCTCCTCACTCTATAGGGACACGGTGCCCTCCTCACTCTATAGGGACACGGTGCCCTCCTCACTCTATAGGGACACGGTGCCCTCCTCACTCTATAGGGACACGGTGCCCTCCTCACTCTATAGGGACACGGTGCCCTCCTCACTCTATAGGGACACGGTGCCCTCCTCACTCTATAGGGACACGGTGCCCTCCTCACTCTATAGGGACACAGTGCCCTCCTCACTATATAGGGACACAGTGCCCTCCTCACTATATAGGGACACAGTGCCCTCCTCACTATATAGGGACACAGTGCCCTCCTCACTATATAGGGACACAGTGCCCTCCTCACTATATAGGGACACAGTGCCCTCCTCACTATATAGGGACATAGTGCACTCCTCACTATATAGGGACACAGTGCCCTCCTCACTATATAGGGACATAGTGCCCTCCTCACTATATAGGGACATAGTGCCCTCCTCACTATATAGGGACATAGTGCCCTCCTCACTATATAGGGACATAGTGCCCTCCTCACTATATAGGGACATAGTGCCCTCCTCACTATATAGGGACACGGTGCCCTCCTCACTATATAGGGACATAGTGCACTCCTCACTATATTAGGGACATAGTGCACTCCTCACTATATTAGGGACATAGTGCACTCCTCACTATATTAGGGAATAAGGTGCCATCTGGGATGGTGACGAGAACAGACCAGACATGACAGGATTCAACATGTCCCAGGACAACATGCTCCATGCCGTGACACTGTCAAGGGCGACAGAAACCTGCCATGAAGCTAATAATCTCTTGCGTTGCATTGCTGATACACAGACAGACAGGAGTCTATTGAGCTACTGCGTAAACCAGTAAGGCAGGTTACATACGATGAAGACACCTGACAGAGAAAGAACCTCTGCTGTATTGTCTGCGTGTTGAGTCTAAGCCGTATCTAAAATGGTGTCCTGTTCCCTATCGAGTAGAGGTGTTCACAGTTCACCAAACCCACGGTTCGGTACGTATTGTGGTTTTGGGTTACAGTTCAGTTACGGTTCGGGTACGGTTCGGGTACGGTTCAGTTACAGTTCAGTTACGGTTCGGGTACAGTTCAGTTACGGTTCAGGTACGGTTCAGTTACAGTTCAGTTACGGTTCGGGTACGGTTCAGTTACGGTTCGGGTACGGTTCAGTTACGGTTCGGGTACAGTTCAGTTACGGTTCGGGTACAGTTCAGTTACGGTTCGGGTACAGTTCAGTTACGGTTCGGGTACAGTTCAGTTACAGTTCAGTTACGGTTCGGGTACGGTTCAGTTACGGTTCGGTTACGGTTCGGTTACGGTTCAGTTACGGTTCGGGTACGGTTCAGTTACGGTTCGGGTACAGTTCGGGTACAGTTCAGTTACAGTTCGGGTACAGTTCGGGTACAGTTCGGGTACAGTTCAGTTACAGTTCAGTTACGGTTCGGGTACGGTTCAGTTACGGTTCAGTTACGGTTCGGGTACGGTTCAGTTACGGTTCGGGTACGGTTCAGTTACGGTTCGGGTACAGTTCAGTTACGGTTCGGGTACAGTTCAGTTACGGTTCGGGTACAGTTCAGTTACGGTTCGGGTACGGTTCGGGTACGGTCTCTTTAAGTCGTTGAAGCATATCGTTCTCCTTGAGCTTTTAATCTCCTAACTCGCTTTGCCACAAACACGGAAGCTCTATAACTGTTGTGCCGCTTTGACGACGACAACGACAAGCTACACACGCTATTTCCTAGGCTTTTGTCGTTGAGCAGTTTGAGACATCCTGCTAACGTTCTATCCACAACTCTGTCAATCGTCGTTGTAAACCGAATGCGAAGCGAAAATGTTCCCGAACAGTAAAATGACGAAGAAGGTTCCTTCGATTCGGTTTCATCGACCCTACCACTCGTCATCGTACAGAACTAGTTCCCGGGTTTGCGCCTCACAAAAAGACCGTTTGAAATGTGCCAGTTTTTGATTTTGAATTTCGAATACGTGTACCGTTACTGTATACCCTTATCATAGGAATCTGGTCAAAAGTAGAGCACTGTATTTTAGGGAATAGGTTACCATTTGAGAGACGGCCAAAGTATGACCGCTATGAGAAACTGTCGTCAATGTCTCTGAGCTTCTGATGCCAACTGGAATGAGTCAGGCCAACACACACATTTCAACCAGTAACGTTGAAATTAAACCGCTCATCATTAGTCGCATGATGCAACTGATGACGATGATAATTTGGAAAAAAGTAGCTTAGTGTTTGTTGTTGTTGTTGCCGCAGGCTGTACACACTACTTCAGTCACTCATTGACTTGATAATGCCTCGAATGTGACAGCGGCATTCCCTTTGTGTGGCCCTAAAGCATTGCAAGGCTGCACGATGCAACTATTTGAAAGGAAAAATAAAGTGTCTTGAAAAAGGCATGAGCTCAGCCTTCTTTTTTTTATTTTTTTGCGCAGGCTTTTTTCATTCAAGTTATAATTAAACATTTCTCACGCACCTGAAACCAGTATCTTCAGATGAGCGATTACATTTCCTATTTGAAACAGTGAAATTCAGAACCATATCAGTCCGAACACTCTACACCACTTCTACGTGTTGCTGACAGGAATGGACATGAGACTGAGAAGTCCCACTACTATCTCAAACAGAGATATCACAACTAACTCACACACTATCATCTCACTACTGTCTCTGACTGACCTGGGTCCCCCCTGTCCTCGGCCCTGTCCGTCTCCTCTGTAGCGTAGATAGGGTAGCTATGGAAACTAGCAGGATAGTTAGGGGGGCCAGGGCTCGAGCACGGCCTTCCTGGAGATGCATCATTCCCGTTTTCTGCTGCTTCATGGCGAGTAGAGGAAAGGTCAGATACAACCGTCAAAACAACATCGACAAGTTCGTCAACAACAACAGATGACAGGTCAACAACAACAGATGACAGGTCAACAACAACAGATGACAGGTCAACAACAACAGATGACAGGTCAACAACCACAGATGACAGGTCAACAACCACAACAGATGACAGGTCAACAACCACAGATGACAGGTCAACAACCACAGATGACAGGTCAACAACAACAGATGACAGGTCAACAACAACAGCTGTCAGACAACAACAACAGATGACAGGTCAACAACCACAGATGACAGGTCAACAACCACAGATGACAGGTCAACAACAACAGATGACAGGTCAACAACAACAGATGACAGGTCAACAACAACAGATGACAGGTCAACAACAACAGATGACAGGTCAACAACAACAGATGACAGGTCAACAACGACAGATGACAGGTCAACAACCACAGATGACAGGTCAACAACAACAGATGACAGGTCAACAACAACAGATGACAGGTCAACAACAACAGATGACAGGTCAACAACAACAGATGACAGGTCAACAACAACAGATGACAGGTCAACAACAACAGATGACAGGTCAACAACAACAGATGACAGGTCGACAACAACAGATGACAGGTCGACAACAACAGATGACAGGTCGACAACAACAGATGACAGGTCAACAACAACAGCCATCAGACAACAACAACAGATGACAGGTCAACAACAACAGATGACAGGTCAACAACAACAGATGACAGGTCAACAACCACAGATGACAGGTCAACAACAACAGATGACAGGTCAACAACAACAGAGGACAGACCAACAACAACAGAGGACAGACCAACAACAACAGATGACAGACCAACAACAACAGATGACAGACCAACAACAACAGATGACAGACCAACAACAACAGATGACAGACCAACAACAACAGATGACAGACCAACAACAACAGATGACAGACCAACAACAACAGATGACAGGTCAACAACAACAGATGACAGGTCAACAACAACAGATGACAGGTCAACAACAACAGATGACAGGTCAACAACAACAGATGACAGGTCAATAACAACAGATGACAGGTCAACAACGACAGATGACAGGTCAACAACCACAGATGACAGGTCAACAACAACAGATGACAGGTCAACAACAACAGATGACAGGTCAACAACAACAGATGACAGGTCAACAACAACAGATGACAGGTCAACAACAACAGATGACAGGTCAACAACAACAGATGACAGGTCGACAACAACAGATGACAGGTCGACAACAACAGATGACAGGTCGACAACAACAGATGACAGGTCAACAACAACAGCCATCAGACAACAACAACAGATGACAGGTCAACAACAACAGATGACAGGTCAACAACAACAGATGACAGGTCAACAACCACAGATGACAGGTCAACAACAACAGATGACAGGTCAACAACAACAGAGGACAGGTCAACAACAACAGAGGACAGACCAACAACAACAGATGACAGACCAACAACAACAGATGACAGACCAACAACAACAGATGACAGACCAACAACAACAGATGACAGACCAACAACAACAGATGACAGACCAACAACAACAGATGACAGACCAACAACAACAGATGACAGACCAACAACAACAGATGACAGACCAACAACAACAGATGACAGGTCAACAACAACAGATGACAGGTCAACAACAACAGATGACAGGTCAATAACAACAGATGACAGGTCGACAACAACAGATGATAGGTCGACAACAACAGATGACAGGTCGACAACAACAGATGACAGGTCAACAACAACAGATGACAGGTCGACAACAACAGAGGACAGGTCGACAACAACAGAGGACAGGTCGACAACAACAGAGGACAGGTCGACAACAACAGATGACAGGTCAACAACAACAGATGACAGGTCAACAACCACAGATGACAGGTCAACAACAACAGATGACAGGTCAACAACAACAGATGACAGGTCAACAACCACAGATGACAGGTCAACAACAACAGATGACAGGTCAACAACAACAGATGACAGGTCAACAACCACAGATGACAGGTCAACAACAACAGCCGTCAGACAACAACAACAGCCGTCAGACAACAACAACAGATGACAGGTCGACAACAACAGATGACAGGTCGACAACAACAGATGACAGGTCAACAACAACAGCCATCAGACAACAACAACAGATGACAGGTCAACAACAACAGATGACAGGTCAACAACAACAGATGACAGGTCAACAACCACAGATGACAGGTCAACAACAACAGATGACAGGTCGACAACAACAGATGACAGGTCGACAACAACAGATGACAGGTCAACAACAACAGCCATCAGACAACAACAACAGATGACAGGTCAACAACAACAGATGACAGGTCAACAACAACAGATGACAGGTCAACAACCACAGATGACAGGTCAACAACAACAGATGACAGGTCGACAACAACAGATGACAGGTCGACAACAACAGATGACAGGTCAACAACAACAGATGACAGGTCGACAACAACAGATGACAGGTCGACAACAACAGATGACAGGTCGACAACAACAGATGACAGGTCGACAACAACAGATGACAGGTCGACAACAACAGATGACAGGTCGACAACAACAGATGACAGGTCGACAACAACAGATGACAGGTCGACAACAACCACAGCCGCCAGACAACAACATAAAACAGCTCAAACAGGGACTGAACTGCACACACACACAAACAGACAGACCACAGCTAAAGTGAGTATTACTAGAATTGTGACGGTCACAAATGACATCAGCCAGTGATAGTCAAGCAAATAACTGTCGGTCTCACGGTAATTGACCGTTAATTAACGTGAACACATTTAGCACCTCCTGGCTTTTCCACAGTTTTTACCTTTACCTTTTATAACGGCATTTGGATGTTTTGGTTTGTTGTTCAATACATATCGTATGGTGAGGTCCCCTGACTATTCAATACATATCGTATCGTGAGGTCCCCTGGCTATTCAATACATATCGTATGGTGAGGTCCCTGGCTATTCAATACATATCGTATGGTCCCCTGACTATTCAATACATATCGTGAGGTCCCTGGCTATTCAATACATATCGTATGGTGAGGTCCCCTGGCTATTCAATACATATCGTATGGTGAGGTCCCTGGCTATTCAATACATATCGTATGGTGAGGTCCCTGGCTATTCAATACATATCGTGAGGTCCCCTGACTATTCAATACATATCGTATGGTGAGGTCCCCTGGCTATTCAATACATATCGTATGGTGAGGTCCCCTGGCTATTCAATACATATCGTATTGTGAGGTCCCTGACTATTCAATACATATCGTATGGTGAGGTCCCTGACTATTCAATACATATCGTATGGTGAGGTCCCTGACTATTCAATACATTACCCATTGCTTACATTACCTACATGACCTATTGCTTACATGACCTATTGCTTACATTACCTACATGACCTATTGCTTACATCATCCACATTACCCATTGCTTACATTACCTACATGACCTATTGCTTACATTACCTACATGACCTATTGCTTACATGACCTATTGCTTACATGACCTATTGCTTACATGACCTATTGCTTACATGACCTATTGCTTACATGACCTATTGCTTACATGACCTATTGCTTACATTACCTATTGCTTACATTACCTATTGCTTACATTACCTATTGCTTACATTACCTACATGACCTATTGCTTACATTACCTATTGCTTACATTACCTATTGTTTACATTACCTATTGCTTACATTACCTACATGACCTATTGCTTACATGACCTACATGACCTATTGCTTACATTACCTATTGCTTACATTACCTACATGACCTATTGTTTACATGACCTATTGCTTACATTACCTACATGACCTATTGCTTACATTACCTATTGCTTACATTACATATTGCTTACATTATCTACATGACCTATTGCTTACATGACCTATTGCTTACATGACCTATTGCTTACATTACCTATTGCTTACATTACCTATTGCTTACATTATCTACATGACCTATTGCTTACATTACCTATTGCTTACATGACCTATTGCTTACATTACCTACATGACCTATTGCTTACATTACCTATTGCTTACATGACCTATTGCTTACATTACCTACATGACCTATTGCCTACATGACCTATTGCTTACATGACCTACATTATTTACATCAGGGTGGCAGGTAGCCTAGTGGTTAGAGCGTTGGGCCAGTCATCAAAATGTTGCTAGATTGAATCCCAGAGCCGACAAGGTTAAAAACCTGTCGGTCTGCCCCCTGAACAAGGCAGTTAACCCACTGGGGGGGGGGGGGGTTCTGATCAGACCCCTATGGGCCCCTGCTTCTGATCAGACCCCTATGGGCCCCTGCTTCTGATCAGACCCCTATGGGCCCCTGCTTCTGATCAGACCCCTATGGGCCCCTGCTTCTGACCAGACCCCTATGGGCCCCTGCTTCTGACCAGACCCCTATGGGCCCCTGCTTCTGACCAGACCCCTATGGGCCCCTGCTTCTGACCAGACCCCTATGGGCCCCTGCTTCTGATCAGACCCCTATGGGCCCCTACTTCTGATCAGACCCCTATGGGCCCCTGCTTCTGATCAGACCCCTATGGGCCCCTGCTTCTGATCAGACCCCTATGGGCCCCTGCTTCTGATCAGACCCCTATGGGCCCCTGCTTCTGATCAGACCCCTATGGGCCCCTGCTTCTAATCAGACCCCTATGGGCCCCTGCTTCTGATCAGACCCCTATGGGCCCCTGCTTCTGATCAGAGGAGGGGAGAAGTAGAGGAGTGGACGGGAGAGGAGAAGGAGAGGAGAGGACGGGAGAGAAGAAGGAGGGGAGAGGAGAAGGAGAAGGAGAGGAGAATGAGAATGAGAGGAGAGGACTGGACAGAAGAAGGAGGGGAGAGGAGAAGGAGAATGAGAGGAGAGGACGGGAGAGGAGAAGGAGGGGAGAGGAGAAGGAGAGGAGAGGAGGAGAGGAGGGGAGAAGGAGAGGAGAGGAGAGGAGGACGGGAGAGAAGAAGTGGAGAGCTGCTGTTCACTTACAGTTGATCTCTGAGCGAGTTCTCTCTGCTCTGGAGTGTTTGTTGGTTGAACGAATGATATGTCTCACTGCTGAAAGAGGCTGGAAGGAGGGAGAGAGGAGACGGAGAGAGGGAGAGGGGGAGAGAGGGGGAAGGAGAGACGGGGAGGGGGAGACGGAGAGACGGGGAGAGGGGAGGGGGAGAGACGGGAGGGGGAGACGGGGAGAGGGGAGGGGGAGATGGAGAGACGGGGAGAGAGGGGAGGGGGAGAGAGGGGAGGGGGAGAGAGGGGGGGGAGAGACGGAGAGAGAGGGGAGGGGGAGACGGAGAGACGGAGAGACGGGGAGAGAGGGGAGGGGAGAGAGGGGGAGACGGAGAGACGGGGGAGAGGGGAGAGACGGAGAGAGGGGGGAGACGGAGAGAGGGGGAGACGGAGAGAGGGGGAGACGGAGAGACGGGGAGAGAGGGGAGGGGGAGAGACGGAGAGACGGGGAGAGAGGGGAGGGGGAGAGAGGGAGGGGGAGAGAGGGGGAGGGGGAGAGACGGAGAGACGGGGAGAGAGGGGAAGGGGGAGAGGGGAGACAGGGAGAGAGGGGAAGGGGGAGAGAGGGGAGGGGGAGACGGAGAGACGGGGAGAGAGAGGGGAAGGGGGGAGAGAGGGGAGGGGGAGACGGAGAGACGGGGAGAGAGGGGAAGGGGGAGAGAGGGGAGGGGGAGAGAGGGGGAAAACGGAGAGAAGGGGAGAGAGGGGAGGGGGAGAGAGGGGAGGGGAGAGAGGGGAGGGGGGAGAGGGGGGGGGAGAGAGGGGGAGACGGAGAGACGGGGAGGGGGAGAGAGGGGGAGGGGGAGACGGAGAGACGGGGAGAGAGGGGAAGGGGGAGAGAGGGGGAGTGGGGAGAGTGGAGAGTGGAGAGAGTGGAGAGGGGAAGGAGAGACGGGGAGAGTGGGGAGACGGGGAGGGTGAGAGAGGGGAGGGGAGGGGGAGAGAGGGGAGACGGAGAGAAAGAGAGGAGACATAAGGGGGTAGCGTCAGAGAGAGACAGGGTGAAGGAGGGGTAGCAGAAGAGAGAGACAGGGTGAAGGAGGGGTAGCAGAAGAGAGAGACAGGGTGAAGGGGGGGAGCGAGAAGAAGAGACAACAATATTAGATAAGCTTCACAATAAAGGAATATAAACACATAACATGACACTACACAAGAGTAAACCATGTCATAATGCTGTTATCACATTATGTGCAGTTGCGAACCGTAGTCTGGCTTTTTTATGGCGGTTTTGGAGCATTTGGCTTCTTCCTTGCTGAGCGGCCTTTCAGATTGTTGATATAGGACTCGTTTTACTGTGGATATAGATACCTTTGTACCTGTTTCCTCCAGCATCACAAGGTCCTTTGCTGTTGTTCTGGGATTGATTTGCACATTTCGCACCAAAGTACGTTCATCTCTAGGAGACAGAATGTGTCTCCTTCCTGAGCGGTATGACGGCTGTGTGGTCTCATGGTGTTTATATTTGCGTACTATTGTTTGTACAGATGAACGTGGTACCTTCAGGCGTTTGGAAATTGCTCCCAAGGATGAACCAGACTTTTCCTGAGGTCTTGGCTTATTTATTTTGATTTTCCCATGATGTCAAGCAAAGAGGCACTGAGGTTGAAGGTAGGCCTTGAAATACATCCACAGGTACACCTCCAATTGACTCGAATGATGTCAATTAGCCTATCAGAAGCTTCTAAAGCCATGTCGCTCTGGATAAGAGCGTCTGCTAAATGACTTAAATGTAAATGTAATGTAAATGACATCATTTTCTGGAATTTTCCAAGCTTTTTAAAGGCACAGTCAACTTAGTGTATGTAAACTTCTGACCCACTGGAATTATGATACAGTGAATTATAAGTGAATTAATCTGTCTGTACACAATTGTTGGAAAAAGGACTTTCTTCAGGAAGTTTAAGGAGAATCACTGATGCATTTTGTTCATGTCTTGTGATAATCTTGGGACACATTTTTTAATTTTCTAATAAAAATGCAATAAATGTAATTGATTAGGTAATTAGGTAAATAGACAGGGCTGTGGTTAGTTTTAGTCCCAGACAGACAGGGCTGTGGTTAGTTTTAGTCCCAGACAGACAGGGCTGTGGTTAGTTTTAGTCCCAGACAGACAGACAGACAGACAGGACAGACAGACAGGGCTGTGGTTAGTTTTAGTCCCAGACAGACAGGGCTGTGGTTAGTTTTAGTCCCAGACAGACAGGGTTGTGGTTAGTTTTAGTCCCAGACAGACAGGGTTGTGGTTAGTTTTAGTCCCAGACAGACAGACAGGGCTGTGGTTAGTTTTAGTCCCAGACAGACAGGGCTGTGGTTAGTTTTAGTCCCAGACAGACAGGGTTGTGGTTAGTTTTAGTCCCAGACAGACAGGGCTGTGGTTAGTTTTAGTCCCAGACAGACAGGGCTGTGGTTAGTTTTAGTCCCAGACAGACAGGGCTGTGGTTAGTTTTAGTCCCAGACAGACAGGGCTGTGGTTAGTTTTAGTCCCAGACAGACAGACAGGGCTGTGGTTAGTTTTAGTCCCAGACAGACAGGGTTGTGGTTAGTTTTAGTCCCAGACAGACAGACAGGGCTGTGGTTAGTTTTAGTCCCAGACAGACAGGGTTGTGGTTAGTTTTAGTCCCAGACAGACAGGGTTGTGGTTAGTTTTAGTCCCAGACAGACAGACAGGGCTGTGGTTAGTTTTAGTCCCAGACAGACAGGGTTGTGGTTAGTTTTAGTCCCAGACAGACAGACAGGGTTGTGGTTAGTTTTAGTCCCAGACAGACAGACAGGGCTGTGGTTAGTTTTAGTCCCAGACAGACAGGGTTGTGGTTAGTTTTAGTCCCAGACAGACAGACAGGGTTGTGGTTAGTTTTAGTCCCAGACAGACAGGGCTGTGGTTAGTTTTAGTCCCAGACAGACAGACAGGGCTGTGGTTAGTTTTAGTCCCAGACAGACAGACAGGGCTGTGGTTAGTTTTAGCCCCAGACAGACAGACAGACAGACAGACAGGGCTGTGGTTAGTTTTAGCCCCAGACAGACAGGGTTGTGGTTAGCTTTAGCCCCAGACAGACAGGGCTGTGGTTAGTTTTAGCCCCAGACAGACAGGGCTGTGGTTAGTTTTAGCCCCAGACAGACAGACAGACAGACAGGGCTGTGGTTAGTTTTAGCCCCAGACAGACAGGGTTGTGGTTAGTTTTAGTCCCAGACAGACAGACAGACAGACAGACAGACAGACAGACAGGGCTGTGGTTAGTTTTAGCCCCAGACAGACAGGGTTGTGGTTAGTTTTAGTCCTAGACAGACAGACAGGCAGACAGGGCTGTGGTTAGTTTTAGCCCCAGAAAGACAGACAGAGCTGGGGTTGGTTTTAGTCCCAGACAGACAGACAGGGCTGTGGTTAGTTGTAGTCCCAGACAGACAGACAGGGCTGTGGTTAATTTTAGTCCCAGACAGACAGACAGAGCTGTGGTTAGTTTTAGTCCCAGACAGACAGACAGGGCTGTGGTTAGTTTTAGTCCCAGACAGACAGACAGGGCTGTGGTTAGTTTTAGTCCCAGACAGACAGACAGGGCTGGGGTTAGTTTTAGTCCCAGACAGACAGACAGACACTGGGCTGGGGTTGGTTTTAGTCCCAGACAGACAGACAGACTGGGCTGGGGTTGGTTTTAGTCCCAGACAGACAGGGCTGGGGTTGGTTTTAGTCCCAGACAGACTGGGCTGGGGTTGGTTTTAGTCCCAGACAGACAGGGCTGGGGTTGGTTTTAGTCCCAGACAGAGAGACAGACTGGGCTGGGGTTAGTTATTTACCTCCAGGTCATCGTCGTCCACCTCAGAGAAGTGTTGGTGGTTGTCTGGGTTGTTCATCTTGTCCAGCAGCTCCACAGCTACTCTCCTGGTCAGCCCTGTCTGATCTATAAACAAATGCTGCAACAACCAGACAGACAGAGTGAGAGACACAGACGGACAGATAGAAAAAGAGAGACAGACCGAGGGAGAGAGAGACAGAGACGAGCGATATACCATCACAGACAGACAGAGAGAGGGAGCCAGACAGACAGACAGACAGACAGACAGACAGACAGACAGACAGACAGACAGACAGACAGACAGACAGACAGACAGACAGACAGACAGACAGACAGAGCCAGACAGACAGAGCCAGACAGACAGAGAGAGCCAGACAGACAGACAGAGCCAGACAGACAGACAGAGAGAGCCAGACAGACAGACAGAGCCAGACAGACAGACAGAGAGAGCCAGACAGAGAGAGCCAGACAGACAGAGAGAGACACACAGACAGAGCCAGACAGACAGAGAGAGAGAGCCACACAGACAGACAGAGAGAGAGAGCCACACAGACAGACAGACAGAGAGAGCCACACAGACAGACAGACAGACAGACAGACAGACAGACAGACAGACAGACAGACAGACAGACAGACAGACAGACAGACAGACAGACAGACAGACAGACAGACAGACAGACAGACAGACAGACAGACAGACAGACAGACAGACAGACAGACAGACAGACAGACAGACAGACAGACAGACAGAGAGAGAGAGAGAGAGCCAGACAAACAGAGAGAGAGAGAGCCAGACAAACAGACAGACAGACAGACAGAGAGCCAGACAGACAGAGAGAGAGAGAGAGAGCCAGACAAACAGAGAGACACAGAGACAGACAGACAGACAGACAGACAGACAGACAGACAGACAGACAGACAGACAGACAGACAGACAGACAGACAGACAGACAGACAGACAGACAGACAGACAGACAGACAGACAGACAGACAGACAGACAGACAGACAGACAGACAGACAGACACAGACAGACAGACAGACAGACAGACAGACAGACAGACAGACAGACAGACAGACAGACAGACAGACAGACAGACAGACAGACAGACAGACAGACAGACAGCCAGACAGACAGAGCCAGACAGACAGAGAGAGCCAGACAGACAGAGAGAGCCAGACAGACAGAGAGAGCCAGACAGACAGAGAGAGCCAGACAGACAGAGAGAGCCAGACAGACAGACAGAGCCAGACAGACAGACAGAGAGAGCCAGACAGAGAGAGCCAGACAGACAGAGAGAGCCAGACAGACAGAGAGAGACACACAGACAGAGCCAGACAGACAGACAGAGAGAGAGAGCCACACAGACAAACAGACAGAGAGAGCCACACAGACAGACAGACAGACAGACAGACAGACAGACAGACAGACAGACAGACAGACAGACAGACAGACAGACAGACAGACAGACAGACAGACAGACAGACAGACAGACAGACAGACAGACAGACAGACAGACAGACAGAGCCAAACAGAGACAGAGACATTATTGTTATTATTGTTATCATTATTATTGTTGATTTAGCGACACATCAAGAACACAAGATGGCCACTAATGCTCCTAATACCAAGCTTTAAAAGTAACAACTATTAACTAGGACCTCTGCCATATTTCACCACTGAGATGAAGACTGGTTCACCATCATTAAGACCTGGTACATCTCAGAGGATGAATCACGGCAACCTAATGATCCAGAACATTCTAATTAACAATTCTAGATGAATTAGACTCTCTAAGTGCTGGTATACCCTATTCCTAAAGCACTTTCAAAATGGAGATGGCTTTTTAATCCCAGAGCCCGTTTTCATCTGGGTATGGAAACGGCCTTAAGAGTTATACTGAATGGTTTCATGCCCCAGTTATTTATTTATTTATTTAACTAGGCAAGTCAATTAAGAACAAATTCTTATTTACAATGACGGCCTACCGAAAGGCCGAGTGGGGACGAGGGCCTGGGATTAAAATAAATAAACAAATAAAATAAATAAATACAATATAAATAGAGGACAAAACACACATCACAACAAGAGAGACAACATAAAGAGAGACCCAAGATAAATATAGGACAAAACACACATCCCAACAAGAGAGACAACATAAAGAGAGACCTACTAAGACAACAACATAGCAAGGCAGTTAATGTTTTCACGAGGACGTGTCAGTTTTACCGTTAAGAGCTTCTCAGCTGTCGGTCTCTTCTTCGGGTTCTTGGTCAGCGAGACTTTAACAAAGTTATGGAAGGCTGTGGTCCTGCAGGTGGAGGGAGCCTACTCTTACTGACTGTAGTAGTGTAACAGAACTGCCCCAGGTCACATAACAGGGGTACTTGTACTTACCACTTAGTTTTGTGTTTTAGCTTGGGAGGCTGAAAGCTGCTCTTTGACATGAGAAACAAAGCCCTGGAATACAACACATCAATTGAGATTAGATCATATATTATAAAACTATATTCTCTTATTTTACCATCGGTGGTGAGAGACTTTCATCTACACTGTAGTGGGGAGTTTCACAAAACCTTCCTAGCACTACGATCATCTTAAGTCTGTTACGTAGGCATTAGGCAACGACTGACAGTGATCTTAGTGCAGAGAGACGCAAGAGAGGAGAGAGACGCAAGAGAGGAGAGAGACGCAAGAGAGGAGAGGGACGCAAGAGAGGAGAGGGACGCAAGAGAGGAGAGGGACGCAAGAGAGGAGAGGGACGCAAGAGAGGAGAGGGACGCAAGAGAGGAGAGGGACGCAAGAGAGGAGAGGGACGCAAGAGAGGAGAGGGACGCAAGAGAGGAGAGGGACGCAAGAGAGGAGAGGGACGCAAGAGAGGAGAGGGACGCAAGAGAGGAGAGGGACGCAAGAGAGGAGAGGGACGCAAGAGAGGAGAGGGACGCAAAGAGAGGAGAGAGACGCAAGAGAGGAGAGGGACGCAAGAGAGGAGAGGGACGCAAGAGAGGAGAGGGACGCAAGAGAGGAGAGGGACGCAAGAGAGGAGAGGGACGCAAAGAGAGGAGAGGGACGCAAGAGAGGAGAGGGACGGAAGAGAGGAGAGGGACGGAAGAGAGGAGAGAGGGCGGAAGAGGAGAGAGAGGGGCGGAAGAGAGGAGAGAAGGGAGGAAGAGAGGAGAGAGGGCGAAGAGAGGAGAGGGGCGCAAGAGAGGAGAGGGGCGCAAGAGAGAGAGAGGCGCAAGAGAGGAGAGGGCGCAAGAGAGAGAGAGGCGCAAGAGAGGAGAGGGATGCAAGAGAGAGAGAGAGAGTAGAGAGAGAGAGAGAGAGAGAGAGAGAGAGAGAGAGTAGAGAGAGGAGAGAGAGAGAGTAGAGAGAGGAGAGAGAGAGTAGAGAGAGAGAGAGAGAGAGAGAGAGTAGAGAGAGGAGAGAGAGAGTAGAGAGAGTAGAGAGAGAGTAGAGAGAGGAGAGAGAGAGAGTAGAGAGAGGAGAGAGAGAGTAGAGAGAGGAGAGAGACGCAAGAGAGGAGAGAGAGAGTATCTACCTCACTTGCTTTGGCAATGTTAACACGTTTCCCATGCCAATAAAGCCCTTGAATTGAATTGAGTAGAGAGGAGAGAGACGCAAGAGAGGAGAGAGTAGAGAGAGAGTAGAGAGAGCATTGACTGGTTGATGAGTGAGGAAGTGGAGAGCAGAAACAGCATTGATTGGCTGATGAGTGAGGGAGTGGAGTGGAGAGCAGAAACAGCATTGATTGGTAGATGAGTGAGGAAGTGGAGAGCAGAAACAGCATTGATTGGTAGATGAGTGAGGGAGTGGAGAGCAGAAACAGCATTGATTGGTAGATGAGTGAGGAAGTGGAGAGCAGAAACAGTATTGATTGGTAGATGAGTGAGGAAGTGGAGAGCAGAAACAGCATTGATTGGTAGATGAGTGAGGAAGTAGAGAGCAGAAACAGCATTGATTGTTTGATAAGTAAAGAAGTTTAGGGCAGGAGCTGTACCTCATTGGGTGCAGATCAAACATAGGAGGCTGCAGCTCGGCCAGTTCTATGGAGGTGATGCCCACGGCCCAGATGTCACACAGCTGGTTGTAACCTCCGTTCTTCTCTACTGCTGCTACCTCTGGGGCCATCCTGCACAGATAACAGACATCTCAATCTGCTACCTCTGGGGCCATCCTGCACAGATAACAGACATCTCAATCTGCTACCTCTGGGGCCATCCTGCACAGATAACAGACATCTCAATTTGCTACCTCTGGGGCCCATCCTGCACAGATAACAGACATCTCAATCTGCTACCTCTGGGGCCCATCCTGCACAGATAACAGACATCTCAATCTGCTACCTCTGGGGCCCATCCTGCACAGATAACAGACATCTCAATCTGCTACCTCTGGGGCCATCCTGCACAGATAACACACATATTACACATCTCAATCTGCTACCTCTGGTAGATAACAGACAATATTGCCATCTTGTCTACATATGTACACGTTTTACATCATCTCCTAGAAATGAGGACTGTAATCATGCAGCACGTACCGTACGCCTAACACAAGCATGTATATCAGCTTGACCGTTTCACTACTGGTGTGGTATACAGTATGTACAGAGATTCGGGACGGTAATTCAGACCCCTTGACTTTTTGTTACGGTAAGAGCCTTATTCTGAAATTGATGAAATACATGTCCTCAATCTACACACAATACCCCATAGCGACATCACAATACCCCATAGCGACATCACAATACCCCATAGCGACATCACAATACCCCATAGCGACATCACAATACCCCATAGCGACATCACAATACCCCATAGCGACATCACAATACCCCTTAGTGACATCACAATACCCCTTAGTGACATCACAATACCCCAAAAACAACAGAGTGAAATGTTTTTGGGAAAATTTAGCAAATTTGTTCATGTAAAAAAACAGAAATAAATTTACATTAGTATTCAGACCCTTTGCTATGCGTTTCGAAATTGAGCTCAGGTGCATCCTGTTTCCATTAATCATCCTTGAAATGCATCTACAATTTGATTGGACAGGATTTGGAAAGGCACACACCTGTCTATATAAGGTCCCACAGTTGACAGTGTATGTCAGAGCAAAGAACCAAGCCATGAGGTCGAAAGAATTGTCCATAGAGCTCCATGACAGGATTGTGTCGAGGCACAGATCTGGGGAAGGGTACCAAAATGTGTCTGCAGCATTGATGGTCCCCAGGAACACAGTGGCCTCCATTATTCTTAAACGGAAGAAGTTTGGAACCACCAAGAATCTTCCTAGAGCCTGACCAAACTGACCAATCGGGGGAGAAGGGCCTTGGTCAGGGAGGTGACCAACAACCCGATGGTCACTCTGACAGAGCTCCAGAGTTCCTCTGTGGAGATGGGAGAACCTTCCAGAAGGACAACCATCTCTGCAGCACTCCACCAATCAGACCTTTATGGTAGGGTGACCAGTGAACCACTTGTCAGTAAAAAGGTACATGACAGCCTGCTTGGAGTTTTACCAAAAGGCACCTGAAGACTCGTTGAGACCGTGAGAAACAAGATTCTCTGGTCTGATGAAACCAAGATTGAACTCTTTGGCCTGAATGCCAAGCGTCACGTCTGGAGGAAACCCGGCACCATCCCTACGGTGAAGTATGGTGGTGGCGGCATCATGCTGTGGGGATGTTTTTCTGACTGGGGCGAAGGTTCACCTTCCAACAGGACAACGACCCTAAGCACACCGCCAAGACAACGCAGGAGAAGCTTCGGGACAAGTCTCTGAATGTCCTTGAGTGGCCCAGCAAGAGCCTGGACTTGAACCCAATCCAACATCTCTGAAGAGACCTGAAAAAAGCTGTGCAGCGATGTTCCCCATCCAACCTGACGGAGGTTGAGAGGATCTGCAGAGAAGAATGGGAGAAACTCTCCAAATACAGGTGTGCCAAGCTTGTAGCGTCATACCCAAGAAGACTTGAGGCTGTAATCGCTGCCAAAGGTGCTTAAACAAAGTACTGAGTAAAGGGTCTGAATACTTATGTAAAATGAAATATTTCAGTTTTTTTTAATAACTTGTTTTTGCTTTGTCATTATGGGGTATTGTGTGAAGATTGATGAAGGGGGTCGGGATATGTTTTAAATGTTATATTTTGTGTTAAAAGTCAAAGTACATACAGTATGTACAGTTGTGGTCCTGTGTAGCTCAGTTGGTAGAGCATGGCGCTTGTAACTCCAGGGTAGTGGGTTCGATCCCCGGGACCACCCATACGTAGAATGTATGCACACATGACTGTAAGTCGCTTTGGATAAAAGCGTCTGCTAAATGGCATATATTATTATTATTATTATTAAGCAATAAGACACAAGAGGCAGTGCTGAATTAATACAGTCACGTCTAAATGGCGTTTCGGCCCGACTCCCTACGGAGAGAAAGAAAGTCCCAAATGGAACACTATTCCCTATGTAGTGCGCTACTTTTGACCTAGAGCCCATGGGCCCTATCAGTCTTATGGGCCCTATCAGCCCTATGGGTCCTATCAGCCCTATCAGTCTTATGGGCCCTATCAGCCCTATGGGTCCTATCAGCCCTATCAGTCTTATGGGCCCTATCAGCCCTATGGGCCCTATTAGCCCTATCAGTCTTATGGGCCCTATCAGCCCTATGGGTCCTATCAGTCCTGTGGGTCCTATCAGTCCTGTGGGCCCTATCAGTCCTATGGGCCCTATCAGTCCTATGGGTCCTATCAGTCCTATGGGTCCTATCAGTCCTATGGGCCCTATCAGTCCTATGGGTCCTATCAGTCCTGTGGGCCCTATCAGTCCTGTGGGCCCTATCAGCCCTATGGGCCCTATCAGCCCTATGGGTCCTATCAGCCCTATGGACCCTATCAGTCCTATGGGCCCTATCAGTCCTATGGGCCCTATCAGTCCCATGGGCCCTATTAGTCCTATGGGCCCTATCAGTCCTATGGGTCCTATCAGTCCTATGGGTCCTATCAGTCCTATGGGCCCTATGAGTCCTATGGGGCCTATCAGTCCTATCAGCCCTATGGGCCCTATTAGTCCTATGGGGCCTATGAGTCCTATGGGCCCTATCCGTCCTATGGGCCCTATCAGTCCTATGGGCCCTATCAGTCCTATGGGTCCTATCCGTCCTATGGGTCCTATCCGTCCTATGGGCCCTATCAGTCCTATGGGCCCTATCAGTCCTATGGGCCCTATCAGTCCTATGGGTCCTATCAGTCCTATGGGCCCTATCAGTCCTATGGGTCCTATCAGTCCTATGGGTCCTATCAGTCCTATGGGGCCTACCAGTCCTATGGGGCCTATCAGTCCTGTGGGCCTGGTCAAAAGTAGTGCACTATAAAAAGGAACAGGGTTTCTATTTGGGACGGAGGACAGTAAGGAGTCCCGACAGAGGACTGTCTCGGAGAAAGACTCACCAGTAAGGAGTCCCGACAGAGGACTGTCTCGGAGAAAGACAACCCAGTAAGGAGTCCCGACAGAGGACTGTCTCGGAGAAAGACAACCCAGTAAGGAGTCCCGACAGAGGACTGTCTCGGAGAAAGACT
Source organism: Oncorhynchus gorbuscha (assembly GCF_021184085.1). Classification (NCBI taxonomy): domain Eukaryota; kingdom Metazoa; phylum Chordata; class Actinopteri; order Salmoniformes; family Salmonidae; genus Oncorhynchus; species Oncorhynchus gorbuscha. Next base: position 94,549,398 of record NC_060182.1, on the reverse strand, counting down.
CACCAATAAGGAGTCCCGACAGAGGACTGTCTCGGAGAAAGACTCACCAGTAAGGAGTCCCGACAGAGGACTGTCTCGGAGAAAGACTCACCAGTAAGGAGTCCCGACAGAGGACTGTCTCGGAGAAAGACTCCCAATGGTGGCTGACAGAGGACTGTCTCAGCTGGAGAAAGACTCACCAATAAGGAGTCCACAACAGAGGACTGTCAGCGGAGAAAGACTCACCAATAAGGAGTCCCGACAGAGGACTGTCTCAGGAGAAAGACAACCCAGTGAAATGGAGTCCCGACAGAGGACTGTCTAGTAGACTCACAGTAATGCTGAATTCAACAGGTGTATGAAGGACTCTTGGCAATGGTGGCTGAATTATTTTGGCTGCTACTCCAAAATCAGCTGGAACAACAAGTGACAAGATCTATTCAGATTATACAAACACATTACACACAGTGAAATGGGTCATATTCAGATTATATAAACATTACACACATTATACAAACACATTACACACAGCGGAGGGTCATATTCAGATTATACAACACAAACACATTACACACAGCGGAGGGTCAGTGAGATATAACACAAAGACATCAAATCTGAATACAACAGGTTTAGTAGATCACAGTGGAATGCTGAATACAACAGGTGTAGGTAGACCTCACAGTGAAATGCTGAATACAACAGGTGTAGTAGACCTCACAGTGAAATGCTGAATACAACAGGTGTAGTAGACCTCACAGTGAAATGCTGAATACAACAGGTGTAGTAGACCTCACAGTGAAATGCTGAATACAACAGGTGTAGTAGACCTCACAGTGAAATGCTGAATACAACAGGTGTAGTAGACCTCACAGTGAAATGCTGAATACAACAGGTGTAGTAGACCTCACAGTGAAATGCTGAATACAACAGGTGTAGTAGACCTCACAGTGAAATGCTGAATACAACAGGTGTAGTAGACCTCACAGTGAAATGCTGAATACAACAGGTGTAGTAGACCTCACAGTGAAATGCTGAATACAACAGGTGTAGTAGACCTCACAGTGAAATGCTGAATACAACAGGTGTAGTAGACCTCACAGTGAAATGCTGAATACAACAGGTGTAGTAGACCTCACAGTGAAATGCTGAATACAACAGGTGTAGTAGACCTCACAGTGAAATGCTGAATACAACAGGTGTAGTAGACCTCACAGTGAAATGCTGAATACAACAGGTGTAGTAGACCTCACAGTGAAATGCTGAATACAACAGGTGTAGTAGACCTCACAGTGAAATGCTGAATACAACAGGTGTAGTAGACCTCACAGTGAAATGCTGACTACAACAGGTGTAGTAGACCTCACAGTGAAATGCTGACTACAACAGGTGTAGTAGACCTCACAGTGAAATGCTGAATACAACAGGTGTAGTAGACCTCACAGTGAAATGCTGAATACAACAGGTGTAGTAGACCTCACAGTGAAATGCTGAATACAACAGGTGTAGTAGACCTCACAGTGGAATGCTGAATACAACAGGTGTAGTAGACCTCACAGTGAAATGCTGAATACAACAGGTGTAGTAGACCTCACAGTGAAATGCTGAATACAACAGGTGTAGTAGACCTCACAGTGAAATGCTGAATACAACAGGTGTAGTAGACCTCACAGTGAAATGCTGAATACAACAGGTGTAGTAGACCTCACAGTGAAATGCTGAAATACAACAGGTGTAGTAGACCTCACAGTGAAATACTGAATACAAAGGTGTAAGACCTCAATGAAACTTAACTAAAGGTGAGCAGCAGTGAAAAATTCAACAGGTGAGTAGATACAGTGAAATGCTGAATTCAACAGTACAGACTACACAGACTGAATACAACAGGTCTAGACACAGTGAAAAGAATACAACAGGTGTAGTAGACACAGTGAAATGCTGAATACAACAGGTGTAGGTAGACCTCACAGTGAAATGCTGAATACAACAGGTGTAGTAGACCTTACAGTGAAATGCTAGTCAACAGGTTAGGTAGACCTCACAGTGAAATGCTGAATACAACAGGTGTAGGTAGCCTAGTGGTTAGAGTGAATAGAGGGTGAGGGTAGCCTAGTGGCTGAATAGAGGTGTAGTAGGGGCAGTGAAATGCCTAATACAACAGGTGTAGTAGACCTAGTGAAATGAGGTGTAGTAGACCTCACAGGGTAGCCTAGTGGTTAGAGTGTAAAGGTGGCAGGGTAGCCTAGTGTTAAATGCTGAATAGAGGTGGTAGGTAGCCTAGTGGTTAGAGTGTAGAGGTGGTAGGTAGCCTAGTGGTTAGAGGTGTAGAGGTCACAGTGGTAGCCTAGTGGTTAGAGTGTAGAGGAAATGGCAGGGGTAGACCTAGTGGTTAGAGTGTAGTAGACCTCACAGTGAGGTAGCCTAGTGGTTAGAGTGTAGAGGTGGGAGGTAGCCTAGTGGTTAGAGTGTAGAGGTCACAGGTAGCCTGAGTTCAACAGGTAGTAGTAGACCTCACAGTGAAATGTGAATACAAC
>NC_060182.1:94534388-94541888 GCF_021184085.1 Oncorhynchus gorbuscha | reverse complement strand
TAGCAACGGTGTCAGCTAGAGATGACGTTGTAGGAGCATGGATGCCGGGATTTGTAGTTTTAGGAGCATGGATGCCGGGATTTGTAGTTTTTCATGATGTCTACTTTGATTCTAATTAGCATTTTTTTTTAAATCTAAGAATAAATGATGAGATGAATATATTGATAAAAAGTCACCTTGTCCTAGAGAGATTTCCACAGCTGTCAAAATGTCACGCCAGAGTAAGCCTACACTAAACACAGCCCGTATTTATTTATTTTTTAAAGTGTTTTTAAAGTCCCTTATGGGGGAAAACGATTGGAACCATTTATTTCACTGGTTGAGTGCTAGGTTTTCTGGGTATTATGACATCATTATGTCCTCCACATAGGGGTTTTATACCTTGATGTCACGGTGCATTTTCCCCTTGGAGTGTAGATATCCCAAACCCTGTGAACACAAAGACAGAGAGAGCTATGTTATCCCAAACCCTGTGAACACAAAGACAGAGAGAGCCATGTTATCCCAAACCCTGTGAACACAAAGACAGAGAGAGCCATGTTATCCCAAACCCTGTGAACAAAGACAGAGAGAGCCATGTTATCCCAAACCCTGTGAACACAAAGACAGAGCCATGTTATCCCAAACCCTGTGAACAAAGACAGAGAGCCAGCCATGAACACAAAGACAGAGCCATGTTATCAAGCAGTGTACAAGCAGTGGACACTATTTACATTTACATTTAAGTAATTTAGCAGACACTCTTACCCAGACGACTTACAAATTTACGTGGTTTTAGGGAACCCAAAATGCAATTCTTCAGAAAATGGGCGTGGCTTCAGAACATTTTCAGATTTCCCAAACCCTGTGAACACAAAGACAGAGCAAAATTCCCAAAGAGCGGATACAAAATTAATTGCTGACAAATGTCAAGAAAATATACAATATATATAATATATAATATGATATATGATATATAATATATAATATATAATATACAATATAATATATAATATAATATATAATATATAATATATAATATAATATATAATATAATATATAATATAAAATATATAATATATATATAATATATAATATATATATATAATATATAATATATATATATATAATATATATATAATATATATATAATATATAATATATAATATATATATATAATATTGAGCAACGTAATAACGTAAACGACTTTTCAAATAAGTTAGGCTACGCTAGCCTTACAAACCACATAGCATATCATTAGAGCAGTTGCTTGTATGCACCCGATGCGTTAGCTAGCTACATAACTAACGTGAGCTGGCTAGCTTAACTAACGTGAGCTTAACTAACGTGAGCTGGCTACTTAACTAACGTTAGCTGGCTACTTAACTAACGTTAGCTGGCTAGCTTAACTAACGTTAGCTGGCTACTTAACTAACGTTGAGCTGGCTACTTAACTAACGTTAGCTGGCTACTTAACTAACGTAGCTGGCGTTAGCTGGCCACTTAACTAACGTTAGCTGGCCACTTAACTAACGTGAGCTGGCCACTTAACTAACGTTAGCTGGCCACTTAACTAACGTTAGCTGGCTACTTAACTAACGTCAGCTGGCTACTTAACTAACGTCAGCTGGCTACTTAACTAACGTCAGCTGGCCACTTAACTAACGTGAGCTGGCTACTTAACTAACGTTAGCTGGCTACTAACACAGTGACCTTACCAGTATATTAACTATCTACTATTTAACTACCCAATGTGTATTGACTTGGATCATTCATGTCATTCTTAGTTAGCTAAATGGTATAGTCGTTGTGCGTTCTCAATATACATTGTTGATGAAGTCGTAAGATGTCTAGCTAGTAATTTGTTAGCTATGCTAACAAGCTAGCAAGAGGTTGCATAGCAACAGCATCAATTTCCGGTTAGACAGGAAGCACTAGTGAAAGGATACTTTTCGTTTACAGTATACTAAAATGACCTAATAGTATGTAGTATACAGTATGTTAGTATGGGTACTCCAACACAGCTCTGAACTTTAAGGACATTAGTCCATTGTTGACATAATCCCATTTTTTGTTGCATGTCAGCAATCATGTTTTCAAGATATTGAACTTTGAAAATACAGAAATGTATCATACGATGCAAACTGCAACATACCAGCTGTATTTCTGTATAATGAAAGTTACATATCTTGTTGTACGTATCAATCGTCTCTGACTAGGTTTGCTGATCTAGGATCAGGGCCTGCCTATGCATGTAACCTCATTCACTGTGATGTGAAAGGCACAACTCTGATCCTAAAATCAGTACTCCTGCTCCGAGACTGCCCCAGGAGTAGGCAGAATCTGTGTCGAGGAAACCTGTACCTAAGTGTAATTACCTGTATGGTCTCTCTGCAGACGTAGGCGATCTGCAGCTCTGATAGGGGACCCGTCACTGACAAATAAAAAAAAAAGACAAACAAGATGGTTATGCTGCCCTAAAGGCCATTTGTATAGTTTAATATATATATATAATAAGGGTCAGATAGGATGCTGTCTGTAATCTGTAATCTCTAACCACTAGGCTACCCTGCCTCCTCTACACTCTAACCACTAGGCTACCCTGCCGCCTCTACGCTCTAACCACTAGGCTACCCTGCCACCTCTACGCTCTAACCACTAGGCTACCCTGCCACCTCTACGCTCTAACCACTAGGCTACCCTGCCACCTCTACGCTCTAACCACTAGGCTACCCTCCCGCCTCTACGCTCTAACCACTAGGCTACCCTGCCGCCTCTACGCTCTAACCACTAGGCTACCCTGCCGCCTCTACGCTCTAACCACTAGGCTACCCTGCCACCTCTACGCTCTAACCACTAGGCTACCCTGCCGCCCCTACACTCTAACCACTAGGCTACCCTGCCACCTCTACGCTCTAACCACTAGGCTACCTGCCACCTCTACGCTCTAACCACTAGGCTACCCTGCCGCCCCTACGCTCTAACCACTAGGCTACCCTGCCACCTCTACACTCTAACCACTAGGCTACCTGCCACCTCTACACTCTAACCACTAGGCTACCTGCCACCTCTACGCTCTAACCACTAGGCTACCTGCCACCTCTGCTCTAACCACTAGGCTACCCTGCCACCTCTACGCTCTAACCACTAGGTTACCCTGCCACCTCTACACTCTAACCACGAGGCTACCTCCCACCTCTACCTCTAACCACTAGGCTACCCTGCCACCTCTACACTCTAACCACTAGGCTACCCTGCCACCTCTACACTCTAACCACTAGGCTACCCTGCCACCTCTACACTCTAACCACTAGGCTACCCTGCCTCCTCTACACTCTAACCACTAGGCTACCCTGCCGCCTCTACGCTCTAACCACTAGGCTACCCTGCCGCCTCTACGCTCTAACCACTAGGCTACCCTGCCGCCTCTACGCTCTAACCACTAGGCTACCCTGCCGCCTCTACGCTCTAACCACGAGGCTACCCTGCCGCCTCTACGCTCTAACCACGAGGCTACCCTGCCGCCTCTACGCTCTAACCACGAGGCTACCCTGCCGCCTCTACGCTCTAACCACTAGGCTACCCTGCCGCCTCTACGCTCTAACCACGAGGCTACCCTGCCGCCTCTACGCTCTAACCACGAGGCTACCCTGCCGCCTCTACGCTCTAACCACGAGGCTACCCTGCCGCCTCTACGCTCTAACCACGAGGCTACCCTGCCGCCTCTACGCTCTAACCACGAGGCTACCCTGCCGCCTCTACGCTCTAACCACGAGGCTACCCTGCCGCCTCTACGCTCTAACCACGAGGCTACCCTGCCGCCTCTACGCTCTAACCACGAGGCTACCCTGCCGCCTCTACGCTCTAACCACGAGGCTACCCTGCCGCCTCTACGCTCTAACCACGAGGCTACCCTGCCGCCTCTACGCTCTAACCACGAGGCTACCCTGCCGCCTCTACGCTCTAACCACGAGGCTACCCTGCCGCCTCTACGCTCTAACCACGAGGCTACCCTGCCGCCTCTACGCTCTAACCACGAGGCTACCCTGCCGCCTCTACGCTCTAACCACGAGGCTACCCTGCCGCCTCTACGCTCTAACCACGAGGCTACCCTGCCGCCTCTACGCTCTAACCACGAGGCTACCCTGCCGCCTCTACGCTCTAACCACGAGGCTACCCTGCCGCCTCTACGCTCTAACCACGAGGCTACCCTGCCGCCTCTACGCTCTAACCACGAGGCTACCCTGCCGCCTCTACGCTCTAACCACGAGGCTACCCTGCCGCCTCTACGCTCTAACCACGAGGCTACCCTGCCGCCTCTACGCTCTAACCACGAGGCTACCCTGCCGCCTCTACGCTCTAACCACGAGGCTACCCTGCCACCTCTACGCTCTAACCACTAGGCTACCCTGCCACCTCTACACTCTAACCACTAGGCTACCCTGCCACCTCTACACTCTAACCACTAGGCTACCCTGCCACCTCTACACTCTAACCACTAGGCTACCCTGCCACCTCTACACTCTAACCACTAGGCTACCCTGCCACCTCTACACTCTAACCACTAGGCTACCCTGCCACCTCTACACTCTAACCACTAGGCTACCCTGCCACCTCTACACTCTAACCACTAGGCTACCCTGCCACCTCTACACTCTAACCACTAGGCTACCCTGCCACCTCTACACTCTAACCACTAGGCTACCCTGCCACCTCTACACTCTAACCACTAGGCTACCCTGCCTCCTCTACACTCTAACCACTAGGCTACCTGCCACCTCTACAGTCTAACCACTAGGCTACCCTGCCGCCACTCCACTCTAACCACTAGGCTACCCTGCCTCCTCTACACTCTAACCACTAGGCTACCCTGCCTCCTCTACACTCTAACCACTAGGCTACCTGCCACCTCTACACTCTAACCACTAGGCTACCCTGCCACCTCTACACTCTAACCACTAGGCTACCCTGCCACCTCTACACTCTAACCACTAGGCTACCCTGCCACCTCTACACTCTAACCACTAGGCTACCCTGCCACCTCTACACTCTAACCACTAGGCTACCCTGCCTCCTCTACACTCTAACCACTAGGCTATCCTGCCTCCTCTACACTCTAACCACTAGGCTACCCTGCCTCCTCTACACTCTAACCACTAGGCTACCCTGCCTCCTCTACACTCTAACCACTAGGCTACCCTGCCGCCTCTACACTCTAACCACTAGGCTACCCTGCCACCTCTACACTCTAACCACTAGGCTACCCTGCCACCTCTACACTCTAACCACTAGGCTACCCTGCCGCCTCTACACTCTAACCACTAGGCTACCCTGCCGCCTCTACACTCTAACCACTAGGCTGCCCTGCCGCCTCTACACTCTAACCACTAGGCTACCCTGCCGCCTCTACACTCTAACCACTAGGCTACCCATAACAAACAGTGTGATCATACCATACGGGGAGAGATGAAACATTTAAATAAGAAATAAATAAAACATAATTTATAAGTAATAAATCAGCCGATAATTTGACGGTATAACTGTGATGATATGCGAGAGAGAAGAGACGGAGACAGAGAGAGAGGAGACAGAGAGAGAGAGGAGACAGAGAGAGGAGACAGAGAGAGAGAGAGAGAGAGAGAGAGAGAGAGAGAGAGAGAGAGAGAGAGAGAGAGAGAGAGAGAGAGAGAGAGAGAGAGAGAGAGAGAGAGAGAGAGAGAGAGAGAGAGGAGACAGAGGAGACAGAGGAGACAGAGAGAGAGGAGACAGAGAGAGAGGAGACAGAGAGAGAGAGAGGCAGAGGAGACAGAGAGGAGACAGAGGAGACAGAGAGAGAGGAGAGAGAGACAGAGAGAGAGAGGAGACAGAGAGAGAGAGAGGAGACAGAGGAGACAGAGAGAGAGAGAGAGACAGAGGAGACAGAGAGACAGAGAGAGAGACAGAGAGAGAGAGGAGAGAGAGAGAGAGAGGAGAGAGGAGACAGAGGAGACAGAGAGACAGAGAGAGAGAGAGACAGAGGAGACAGAGGAGACAGAGAGAGAGAGGAGACAGAGAGAGAGAGAGAGAGAGAGAGAGAGAGAGAGAGAGAGAGAGAGAGAGAGAGAGAGAGAGAGAGAGAGAGAGAGAGAGAGAGAGAGAGAGGAGACAGAGGAGACAGAGAGAGAGGAGACAGAGGAGACAGAGAGAGAGAGGAGACAGAGGAGACAGAGAGAGAGGAGACAGTAACACACCATGATATATGTCCTGTAGAGATCCTCCCCCACAGTACTCCATACAGATCCACAGCTTGTCGCGGCTGATCCAGGGAGGGAGAAGAGACAGTTAGGCGCACAGGGGACAGTTAGGCGCACAGGGGACAGTTAGGCGCACAGGGGACAGTTAGGCGCACAGGGGACAGTTAGGCGCACAGGGGACAGTTAGGCGCACAGGGGACAGTTAGGCGCACAGGGGACAGTTAGGCGCACAGGGGACATTTAGGCGCACAGGGGACATTTAGGCGCACAGGGGACAGTTAGGAGCAGTAAAACAGACTAGGGGTGTATTCATTAGTGCAAAACGTGTTGCAATGAAAACCAGCGTGTCTTATTTGAAAAGTTCAGGTAGGTCCTTCTCCGTTTCAGTCTGTTTTCCTCTGTTTGGTTCCTAGGGAATAACCCCAGGGTTTACAATATACACAGCTAAATAGTTGGCAGAACATGACGTAGACACAAAAGACCAAGAACAATATTAGGGCAGTATAAAAAAATAAAAAATAATTCTCTCCCCAAATTCTGTTTTCTCCGTTTAGTTTTTCCAGGTTTTCGCTTTAAAAATCACATCAGGAGAACCCTTGAGGTTTGGGAAAAATCATTTATTTATTTATTTTTGGGTGTATTCAACTGCACACCAGCCAGAGACCATTGTCTGGTTAACAATGTTTCTGTAGCTTCCATGTGATTGCAAAGTTTGCAAAACAAAATGGCCACCGGATTGATGCAACAAAAAAAATCATGATATCTTTCCGCCAGGTAGGCAAAGGCTATTTTGTAGTTAACATTTCATTGACTGATTTCATTACCTTTAGCATCATGGCTAACAGCTACACAAAGAGGTAGACAAACACACAGACGGATATTCCTGTGATGTTGCGTCTTCAGAAAGTTGAAGGAAAAGACGAATAGCTGATGCATTTTGTTCATGTCTTGTGATAATCTTGGATATATTTATGCATTTTCTAATTAATTCAATACATTTAGTTCATTTCCTACTAAATTCAAAACATTTTTTTTTATTGTTGAATTCCATTTTAATGTCTGGGTTTCTTAATTCCGTCCGCGTTCTCAGCAACGTGAATTTTATAGGGCCCTACATCAGATTTTCTCTGATGATGCCAACGATGAGAAATAGATAACTGCCAGGGAAACATTGCTGATAAGATAAGATATTTGTCAGATGCGATGTAGGACGGAGAGGTACGGATGTCGATTAAGGCAGTGTCCCGCACCTCTCTGATTCAGAGGGTTAAATGTTAAAGACACATTT
>NC_060182.1:94306888-94531888 GCF_021184085.1 Oncorhynchus gorbuscha | reverse complement strand
CCCTGGTATTGAGGGTGGTCTTACCAGAGGTAGCTCTGTGCCCCTGGTATTGAGTGTGGTCTTGGCTTTAGCAGAGGTAGCTCTGGGCCCCTGGTATTGGAGTATGGTCTTGGCTCTTACCAGAGGTAGCTCTGGGCCCCTGGTATTGAGGGTGGTCTTACCAGAGGTAGCTCTGGGCCCCTGGTATTGAGGGTGGTCTTACGAGAGGTAGCTCTGGGCTCCTGGTATTGAGTGTGGTCTTGGTTCTTACCAGAGGTAGCTCTGGGCCCCTGGTATTGAGGGTGGTCTAGGCTCTTACCAGAGGTAGCTCTGGGCCCCTGGTATTGGAGTGTGGTCTAGGCTCTTACCAGAGGTAGCTCTGGGCCCCTGGTATTGGAGTGTGGTCTAGGCTCTTACCAGAGGTAGCTCTGGGCCCCTGGTATTGGAGTGTGGTCTAGGCTCTTACCAGAGGTAGCTCTGGGCCCCTGGTATTGAGGGTGGTCTAGACTCTTACCAGAGGTAGCTCTGGGCCCCTGGTATTGAGTGTGGTCTAGGCTCTTACCAGAGGTAGCTCTGGGCCCCTGGTATTGAGTGTGGTCTAGGCTCTTACCAGAGGTAGCTCTGGGCCCCTGGTATTGAGTGTGTTCTTGGCTCTTACCAGAGGTAGCTCTGGGCCCTGGTATTGAGTGTGTTCTTGGCTCTTACCAGAGGTAGCTCTGGGCCCTGGTATTGAGGGTGGTCTTACCAGAGGTAGCTCTGGGCCCCTGGTATTGAGTGTGGTCTTACCAGAGGTAGCTCTGTGCCCCTGGTATTGAGTGTGGTCTTGGCTTTAGCAGAGGTAGCTCTGGGCCCCTGGTATTGGAGTATGGTCTTGGCTCTTACCAGAGGTAGCTCTGGGCCCCTGGTATTGAGGGTGGTCTTACCAGAGGTAGCTCTGGGCCCCTGGTATTGAGTGTGGTCTTACGAGAGGTAGCTCTGGGCTCCTGGTATTGAGTGTGGTCTTGGTTCTTACTAGAGGTAGCTCTGGGCCCCTGGTATTGAGGGTGGTCTTACCAGAGGTATCTCTGTGCCCCTGGTATTGAGGGTGGTCTCTTACCAGAGGTAGCTCTGGGCCCCTGGTATTGAGTGTGGTCTTGGCTCTTACCAGAGGTAGCTCTGGGCTCCTGGTATTGAGTGTGGTCTTGGTTCTTACCAGAGGTAGCTCTGGGCCCCTGGTATTGAGGGTGGTCTTACCAGAGGTATCTCTGTGCCCCTGGTATTGAGGGTGGTCTTACCAGAGGTAGCTCTGGGCCCCTGGTATTGAGTGTGGTCTTGGCTCTTACCAGAGGTAGCTCTGGGCTCCTGGTATTGGAGGGTGGTCTTGGCTCTTACCAGAGGTAGCTCTTGGCCCCTGTTATTGGAGTGTGGTCTTGGCTCTTACCAGAGGTAGCTCTGGGCTCCTGGTATTGGAGTGTGGTCTAGGCTCTTACCAGAGGTAGCTCTGGGCCCCTGGTATTGAGGGTGGTCTTACCAGAGGTAGCTCTGGGCCCCTGGTATTGAGTGTGGTCTTACCAGAGGTAGCTCTGGGCCCCTGGTATTGAGGGTGGTCTTGGCTCTTACCAGAGGTAGCTCAGGGCCCCTGGTATTGAGTGTGGTCTTGGCTCTTACCAGAGGTAGCTCCCGAAGTAGGCCACTATGTTGTGGTGCATGCATTCCTTCACCATGAAGATCTCCTGCTGGATGATGGAGAAGTCATCCCCTGGAAGCAGAGAATGAGAGAAACTCAGACGCAGAAACACACACGTGCCGTTCACACACAGACACACGAGAGAGGGAGACACGCAACACACACACACGAGAGAGGGAGACACGCAACACACACACACGAGAGAGGGAGACACGCAACACACACACACACACACGAGAGAGGGAGACATGCAACACACACACACACGAGAGAGGGAGACACGCAACACACACACACACGAGAGAGGGAGAGAGAGACCGAGAGAGAGAGAGACAGAGACACACATTCTCCTTTGACTGATGGTATTCTGCATAAAGCTCCTCTCCATATTAATATGAATTAATGGAGGAAAAGTTGAAGCACGTTGGACAGAATGAATCACTGAATCTTTCCCCGTCCGTTGCCAGACCACAGAATACTTGACTCCATTTCAATGTGCCTGGATGGATAAAATACTTCCAGTGTAGCATTATCACTGCATTGTGCATATAGACAAAACTAACAAAATGGTGTCCTATAAACATATGTATGTAGCTACTAATGAATAAAACACTACTACTGCTGTTAACATCACCACCACTACTACTACCACCAATACTACTACTACCACCAATACCACTACTACTACCACCAATACCTCCACCACTACTACTACCACCAATACTACTACTACCACCACCACTATGTCTACCACCAATACCACCACTCCTACCACCCCCAATACTACTAATACTACCACCACCACCACTACTACTACTACCACCACCACTACTACTACCACCAATACCACTACTACTACCACCAATACCACTACTACTACCACCAATACCTCCACCACTACTACTACTACCACCAATACCACTACTACCACCAATACCACTACTACTACCACCAATACCACTACTACTACCACCAATACCACTACTACTACCACCAATACCACTACTACTACCACCGCATCCGCATCCGGTTCCGGTTGGAGCGAGTGGTCGCATCTGCACGTCGCTCCAACGGGTAGTATAACTTTTTCATTATATTTCATTATATCACAACGGTTTGATTTGTCTTATCTTAGCAATTTCTTCTCAGCTAGCTACATAGCCGTCTTTGTATCAAAGATAATTGCGTAATTATCGTATTTCGCCGTCCTAACGTAGTCTTCACTAGCCAGCTAGCTAACGTCCACTGATTAGCTGCACTGAGAAACTTTTACACTCAACTGAACGACTTGATTAGTTTAGTGTTAGCTACCTACATAGCTGTCTTTGCTGTCTTCGTATCATCGTATCATCGTATCCAAGATAATTGTGTTGTTTAGGTTTAGAGTGTGTAGTCTTAGAGTGATTATCTTAATTTACCGAGGTTAGCTAGCCAGCTATTTGTCGTCCTTAACGTAGGTGACTCTGCTAGCTAGCCAACAGCTAGCCAACGCTAGCCAACGTCTTCTGTATAGAACTCAACTACCCGGTCGCATTCACAGGTTGTATCACATTTTCACTTCATTTCATTACAGTACAACGGTTTGATTTGTTTGATCGTAGCTAGCTACTTAGCTAGCTACATAGCCGTCTTTGTATCAAAGATAATTGTGTAGTCTAGAGCGATTTTCTAGGTTCGCTAGCCATCTATTGTCGTTCTTTTAACGCAACGTAACGTAAACAACACTGCTAGCTAGCCTGCTAGCCCCCGAATAGCAACACTGCAGAAACTATTACACTCAACGGAATGACTTGATTAGTGTAGTGTCAACAACGCACCCACTGCCAGCTGGCCTACTTCAGCAGTACTGTATCATTTTAATCATTTTAGTCAATAAGATTCTTGCTACGTAGCTTAACTTTCTGAACATTCGAGACGTGTAGTCCACTTGTCATTCCAATCTCCTTTGCATTAGCGTAGCCTCTTCTGTAGCCTGTCAACTATGTGTCTGTTTATCCCTGTTCTCTCCTCTCTGCACAGACCATACAAACGCTCCTCACCGCGTGGCCGCGGCCACCCTACTCTGGTGGTCCCAGCGCACGACCCACGTGGAGTTCCAGGTCTCCGGTAGCCTCTGGAACTGCCAATCTGCGGTCAACAAGGCAGAGTTCATCTCAGCCTATGCCTCCCTCCAGTCCCTCGACTTCTTGGCACTGACGGAAACATGGATCACCACAGACAACACTGCTACTCCTACTGCTCTCTCTTCGTCCGCCCACGTGTTCTCGCACACCCCGAGAGCATCTGGTCAGCGGGGTGGTGGCACCGGGATCCTCATCTCTCCCAAGTGGTCATTCTCTCTTTCTCCCCTTACCCATCTGTCTATCGCCTCCTTTGAATTCCATGCTGTCACAGTCACTAGCCCTTTCAAGCTTAACATCCTTATCATTTATCGCCCTCCAGGTTCCCTCGGAGAGTTCATCAATGAGCTTGATGCCTTGATAAGCTCCTTTCCTGAGGACGGCTCACCTCTCACAGTTCTGGGCGACTTTAACCTCCCCACGTCTACCTTTGACTCTTTCCTCTCTGCCTCCTTCTTTCCACTCCTCTCCTCTTTTGACCTCACCCTCTCACCTTCCCCCCTACTCACAAGGCAGGCAATACGCTCGACCTCATCTTTACTAGATGCTGTTCTTCCACTAACCTCACTGCAACTCCCCTCCAAGTCTCCGACCACTGCCTTGTATCCTTTTCCCTCTCGCTCTCATCCAACACCTCCCACACTGCCCCTACTCGGATGGTATCGCGCCGTCCCAACCTTCGCTCTCTCTCCCCGCTACTCTCTCCTCTTCCATCCTATCATCTCTTCCCTCCGCTCAAACCTTCTCCCACCTATCTCCTGATTCTGCCTCCTCAACCCTCCTCTCCTCCCTCTCTGCATCCCTTGACTCTCTATGTCCCCTATCCTCCAGGCCGGCTCGGTCCTCCCCTCCCGCTCCGTGGCTCGATGACTCATTGCGAGCTCACAGAACAGGGCTCCGGGCAGCCGAGCGGAAATGGAGGAAAACTCGCCTCCCTGCGGACCTGGCATCCTTTCACTCCCTCCTCTCTACATTTTCCTCCTCTGTCTCTGCTGCTAAAGCCACTTTCTACCACGCTAAATTCCAAGCATCTGCCTCTAACCCTAGGAAGCTCTTTGCCACCTTCTCCTCCCTCCTGAATCCTCCGCCCCCCTCCCCCCCCTCCTCCCTCTCTGCAGATGACTTCGTCAACCATTTTGAAAAGAAGGTCGACGACATCCGATCCTCGTTTGCTAAGTCAAACGACACCGCTGGTTCTGCTCACACTGCCCTACCCTGTGCTCTGACCTCTTTCTCCCCTCTCTCTCCAGATGAAATCTCGCGTCTTGTGACGGCCGGCCGCCCAACAACCTGCCCGCTTGACCCTATCCCCTCCTCTCTTCTCCAGACCATTTCCGGAGACCTTCTCCCTTACCTCACCTCGCTCATCAACTCATCCCTGACCGTTGGCTACGTCCCTTCCGTCTTCAAGAGAGCGAGAGTTGCACCCCTTCTGAAAAAACCTACACTCGATCCCTCCGATGTCAACAATTACAGACCAGTATCCCTTCTTTCTTTTCTCTCCAAAACTCTTGAACGTGCCGTCCTTGGCCAGCTCTCCCGCTATCTCTCTCTGAATGACCTTCTTGATCCAAATCAGTCAGGTTTCAAGACTAGTCATTCAACTGAGACTGCTCTCCTCTGTATCACGGAGGCGCTCCGCACTGCTAAAGCTAACTCTCTCTCCTCTGCTCTCATCCTTCTAGATCTATCGGCTGCCTTCGATACTGTGAACCATCAGATCCTCCTCTCCACCCTCTCCGAGTTGGGCATCTCCCGGCGCGGCCCACGCTTGGATTGCGTCCTACCTGACAGGTCGCTCCTACCAGGTGGCGTGGCGAGAATCTGTCTCCTCACCACGCGCTCTCACCACTGGTGTCCCCCAGGGCTCTGTTCTTGGCCCTCTCCTATTCTCGCTATACACCAAGTCACTTGGCTCTGTCATAACCTCACATGGTCTCTCTTATCATTGCTATGCAGACGACACACAATTAATCTTCTCCTTTCCCCCTTCTGATGACCAGGTGGCGAATCGCATCTCTGCATGTCTGGCAGACATATCAGTGTGGATGACGGATCACCACCTCAAGCTGAACCTCGGCAAGACGGAGCTGCTCTTCCTCCCGGGAAGGACTGCCCGTTCCATGATCTCGCCATCACGGTCGACAACTCCATTGTGTCCTCCTCCCAGAGCGCCAAGAACCTTGGCGTGATCCTGGACAACACCCTGTCGTTCTCAACTAACATCAAGGCGGTGGCCCGTTCCTGTAGGTTCATGCTCTACAACATCCGCAGAGTACGACCCTGCCTCACACAGGAAGCGGCGCAGGTCCTAATCCAGGCACTTGTCATCTCCCGTCTGGATTACTGCAACTCGCTGTTGGCTGGGCTCCCTGCCTGTGCCATTAAACCCCTTCAACTCATCCAGAACGCCGCAGCCCGTCTGGTGTTCAACCTTCCCAAGTTCTCTCACGTCACCCCGCTCCTCCGTTCTCTCCACTGGCTTCCAGTTGAAGCTCGCATCCGCTACAAGACCATGGTGCTTGCCTACGGAGCTGTGAGGGGAACGGCACCTCAGTACCTCCAGGCTCTGATCAGGCCCTACACCCAAACAAGGGCACTGCGTTCATCCACCTCTGGCCTGCTCGCCTCCCTACCACTGAGGAAGTACAGCTCCCGCTCAGCCCAGTCAAAACTGTTCGCTGCCCTGGCCCCCAATGGTGGAACAAACTCCCTCACGACGCCAGGACAGCGGAGTCAATCACCACCTTCCGGAGACACCTGAAACCCCACCTCTTTAAGGAATACCTAGGATAGGTTAAGTAATCCCTCTCACCCCACCCCCCTAAGTTTTAGATGCACTATTGTTAAGTGACTGTCCCACTGGATGTCATAAGGTGAATGCACCAATTTGTAAGTCGCTCTGGATAAGAGCGTCTGCTAAATGACTTAAATGTAAATGTAATGTAAATGTAATACCACTACTACTACCACCAATACCACTACTACCACCACCAATACCTCCACCACTACTACTACCACCAATACCACTACTACTACCACCAATACCACTACTACTACCACCAATACCTCCACCACTACCACCAATACCTCCACCACTACCACCAATACCTCCACCACTACTACTACCACCAATACCACTACTACCACCAATACCTCCACCACCACTACTACTACCACCACCAATACCTCCACCACTACTACTACCACCAATACCACTACTACCACCAATACCACTACTACTACCACCAATACCACTACTACTACCACCAATACCACTACTACTACCACCAATACCACTACTACTACCACCAATACCACTACTACTACCACCAATACCACTACTACTACCACCAATACCACTACTACTACCACCAATACCACCACTACTACCACCACCAATACCACTACTACTACCACCAATACCACTATTACCACCACCACCACGCCTACCACCAATACCACCACCACTAATAATACTAATACTACCACCACCAATACCACTACTACTACCACCACCACTACTACTACCACCAATACCTCCACCACTACTACTACCACCACCACTATGTCTACCACCAATACCACCACTCCTACCACCCCCAATACTACTAATACTACCACCACCACCACTACTACTACTACCACCACCACCACTACTACCAATACTACCACCAATGCCAATACTACCACCAATGCCAATACTACCACAACCACTACTACTACTACTACCACCACCACTACTACTACCACCACCACTATGTCTACCACCAATACCACCACTCCTACCACCCCCAATACTACTAATACTACCACCACCACCACTACTACTACCACCACCACCACTACTACTACTACTACCAATACTACCACCAATGCCAATACTACCACAACCACTACTACTACTACTACCACCACCACTACTACTACCACCACCACTACTACTACCACTACCACCACTACTACCACTACTACTATCACCACCACTACTACCAATACTACCAATACTAATACCACTAATCCAATTTGTAAGTCGCTCTGGATAAGAGCGTCTGCTAAATGACTTAAATGTAATGTAATACCACCACCACCAGCACTAATACTACCACCACCACCACCAGCACTAATACTACCACCACCACCAGCACTAATACTACCACCACCACCACCAGCACTAATACTACCACCACCAGCACTAATACTACCACCACCAGCACTAATACTACCACCACCACCACCACCACCACCAGCACTAATACTACCACTACCACCACCAGCACTAATACTACCACCACCACCACCAGCACTAATACTACCACCACCACCACCAGCACTAATACTACCACCACCACCACCAGCACTAATACTACCACCACCACCACCACCACTACTCCTACCACCACCACCACCACCACTAATACTACCACCACCACCACCACCACTACTCCTACCACCACCACCACCACCACCACTACTCCTACCACCACCACCACCACTACTACTCCTACCACCACCACCACCACCACCACTCCTACCACCACCACCACCACCACCACTACTCCTACCACCACCACCACCACTCCTACCACCACCACCACCAGCACTACTAATACCACTAATACTACCACCACCACCACCACCAGCACTACTAATACCACTAATACTACCACCACCACCACCACCAGCACTACTAATACCACCACCACTACTACCACCACCACCACCACCAGCACTACTAATACCACCACCACCACCACTACTACTACCACCACCACCACCACCACCACCACCACCACTACTAATACCACTAATACTACCACCACCAGCACTACTACTACTACCACCACCACCACCACCACCACCACCACCACCACCACCACTACTACCAGTACTACCAGTACTACCACCACCACCACTAATACTACCACCACCACCAATACTACCAGTACTACCACTACTAATACCACCACCACCACCAATACTACCAGTACTACCACTACTAATACCACCACCACCACCACTACTACTACCACTACTACTAATACTATCACCACCACTACTAATACCACTACTAATACCACCACCACCACTAATACCACTACTACTAATACTATCACCACCACTACTAATACCACTACTAATACTACCACCACCACTACTAATACTACTACTACCACCACCACTACTAATACTACTACTAATACTACCACCACCACTACTAATACTACTACTAATACTAATACCACCACTACCAATACTAACACCACTACTACTACTACTACCACCACCACTAACAATACTAATACTACCACCACCACTACTAATACTACCATCACCACAACTAATACTACTACTAATACTACCACCACTACTACCACCACCACCACTACTACTAATACTACCTCCACCACTACTACTTATACTACCACCAACACCACTACTACTACCACCACTACTACTAATACTACCACCAACACCACTACCACCAATACTACCTCCACCACTACTACTAATACTACCACCAACACCGCTACTACTAATACTACCACCAACACCACTACTACCAATACTACCTCCACCATTACTACCAATACTACCTCCACCACCACTACCATCACCACTACCAATACTACCATCACCACTACTACTAATACTACCACCACTACTACTACTAATACTACCACCACTACTACTAATACTACCACCAACACCACTACCACCAATACTACCTCCACCACTACTACCAATACTACCTCCACCACTACTACCAATACTACCTCCACCACCACTACCATCACAACCACCAATACTACCTCCACCACTACTACTAATACTACTACCTCCACCACTACTACTAATAATACCACCACCACCACTATCACTACTACTAATACTACCACCACCACCACCACCACCACCACTACCAATACTACCATCACCACTACCAATACTACCATCGCCACCCCGCCAGGAATCGACACCTAAGATTCTGTATTTTTGGAACAGATGAGACTGTGTTCTCAGAAGTACGGCAACTAATCCAGCACCTGCATCTTTCATAGCGATGGACGAAGTGCACATTATAGGCAGTTCGGCCACCAGGCAGACAGAGTCAGAACCATGGACTAGGCCCATCTAGAAATCGCCAATCATTAGCAATATCTCACAATGGAACGCTGTATCTCGCAATTTCTTGGCTTGCATATTCTACACGCAACAGACTGAAGACTGAACACACACTGGCATCATTAGCGAAGAGCAAGCAAGCCAGTGTGAGGGAGAGAGAGGAGGGGACAGAAAGAATGTCTTGATAATCCTCATCTTACATGCCTTGCAAATTCACCAGAGTTGCATAAAAGTTAGCCTTTTCCTCTCTGGCTTTATTTAATAATGACACAACTCCCCCCCAGGCCCTTATAGCCTCGTTTGGCTATAACGTGGAAAATTAGATATTTTGTGATTACTGCACTGCACTGATTAAAACATTTGGTTTTGAATTATTTATTTTTTTACTTTAAAATGATCACAACTTCGTTTAAACATTTAAATCCCTTGTCTGGACCTGACCGAATCTGAACCAATCATAGATGTTGATGTTTCATAAGTGTGGCAAACACAGTACAGTAAAGTTTTTTTTGAAGTTGAGTATAATTCACTACAGTAAAACAGCATTTGTGGATGTAAATTTTGCTTTCCTCTGCTCTGATTTCAAAAGGAAAACATCCACTTGCTAGCTAGCGATTTAGCTACAGTTGGAAGGTGCACAATCCATGGCTACTCTAAGATAGCTACTCTAAGCTAGCTACTCTAAGCTAGCTACTATAAACTAGCTACTCTAAGCTAGCTACTCTAAGCTAGCTACTCTAAGCTAGCTACTATAAACTAGCTACTCTAAGCTAGCTACTCTAAGCTAGCTACTCTAAGCTAGCTACTCTAAACTAGCTACTCTAAACTCTAAGCTAGCTACTATAAACTAGCTACTCTAAGCTAGCTACTCTAAGCTAGCTACTCTAAGCTAGCTACTATAAACTAGCTACTCTAAGCTAGCTACTCTAAGCTAGCTACTCTAAGCTAGCTACTCTAAGCTAGTTTGACATAGTAGAAGGTAATACAAAACAAGTTGAGAAAAAAAATGTAACTACAAAAAAACGTTGTTAATTGTCTGAATCAATTTGGTTATTCTGTCTTGATTGTAGAAGTTATATTTTGCTATCTCACAAAAGAAAATACTTATTTTCCACCATAATTTGCAAATAAATACATTAAAAATTCTACAATGTGATTTTCTGGAAAATAAATTATCATTTTATCTGTCATAGTTGAAGTGGACCTATGATACAGGCCTCTCTCATCTTTTTAAGTGGGAGAACTTGCACAATTGGTGGCTGACTAAATAATTTTTGCCCCATTGTATAAATAAAAAAATATGTTTTATGCAACCGGGCCCTGAACTCTACTGTGCTGAACTTTCCAGTTATGTATTGTATTGTACTGTACTTTGATTGGCTCAGATTCAGGTCCTGTCCAATCAAATTTGGTCTTGTTTGGGGGCAGAGTTCATAAAAATAAAATCATAAAATTTCCAGTGTGTAGAATATTACCCAAATACGCAAAATGTACCTATTTAGGATACATCACCATGAAGAGAACGACATTCCCAACCATAATTATGCATTTCAGGGTTTTGTTAAACATTTTTACCAAAATTCAGTTGTGTTTTTGTAAAATGTTCCATTTAAATTGTTAAAAGTAGTCCTTGTGCATAGAGTTTTATGGTTCGTTAAAACTTTTGAAAGCAAATGGTTGTTTGTTATACATTAGTCTAATGAAAACTCTACCGTGGAATTGCCGTGGAATTGCCCTGGAATGGCCGTTTATGGCCTTCCTGTAACATCGGGTGGTGTAAGGTGTCCTGGAGGGCAGGTAGTTTGCCCCCGGTGATGCGTTGTGCAGACCTCACTACCCTCTGGAGAGCCTTACGGTTGAGGGCGGACCAGTTTCCGTACCAGGCGGTGATACAGCCCGCCAGGATGCTCTCGATTGTGCATCTGTAGAAGTTTATGAGTGCTTTTGGTGACAAGCCGAATTTCTTCAGCCTCCTGAGGTTGAAGAAGCGCTGCTGCGCCTTCACGGCGCTGTCAGTGTGAGTGGACCAATTCAGTTTGTCTGTGATGTGTATGCCGAGGAACTTAAAACTTGCTACCCTCTCCACTACTGTTCCATCGATGTGGATAGGGGGGTGTTCCCTCTGCTGTTTCCTGAAGTCCACAATCATCTCCTTAGTTTTGTCGACGTTGAGTGTGAGGTTATTTTCCTGACACCACACTCCGAGGGCCCTCACCTCCTCCCTGTAGGCCGTCTCGTCGTTGTTGGTAATCAAGCCTACGACTGTTGTGTCGTCCGCAAACTTGATGATTGAGTTGGAGGCGTGCGTGGCCATGCAGTCGTGGGTGAACAGGGAGTACAGGAGAGGGCTCAGAACTCACCCTTGTGGGGCCCCTGTGTTGAGGATCAGCGGGGAGGAGATGTTGTTGCCTACCCTCACCACCTGGGGGCAGCCCGTCAGGAAGTCCAGTACCCAGTTGCACAGGGCGGGGTCGAGACCCAGGGTCTCGAGCTTGATGACGAGCTTGGAGGGTACTATGGTGTTGAATGCAGAGCTGTAGTCGATGAACAGCATTCTCACATAGGTATTCCTCTTGTCCAGGTGGGTTAGGGCAGTGTGCAGTGTGGTTGAGATTGCGTCGTCTGTGGACCCATTTGGGCGGTAAGCAAATTGGAGTGGGTCTAGGGTGTCAGGTAGGGTGGAGGTGATATGGTCCTTGACTAGTCACTGGCTTCCAGTTGAAGCTCGCATCCGCTACAAGACCATGGTGCTTGCCTACGGAGCTGTGAGGGGAACGGCACGTCAGTACCTCCAGGCTCTGATCAGGCCCTACACCCAAACAGGGGCACTGCGTTCATCCACCTCTGGCCTGCTCGCCTCCCTACCACTGAGGAAGTACAGCTCCCACTCAGCCCAGTCAAAACTGTTCACTGCTCTGGCCCCCCAATGGTGGAACAAACTCCCTCACGACGCCAGGACAGCGGAGTCAATCACCACCTTCCGGAGACACCTGAAACCCCACCTCTTTAAGGAATACCTAGGATAGGATAAGTAATCCCTCTCACCCCCCCCCCCTTTAAGATTTAGATGCACTATTGTAAAGTGGCTGTTCCACTGGATGTCATAAGGTGAATGCACCAATTTGTAAGTCGCTCTGGATAAGAGCGTCTGCTAAATGACTTAAATGTAAATGTAAATGTAAAGCACTTCATGATGACGGAAGTGAGTGCTACGGGGCGGTAGTCGCTTAGCTCAGTTACCTTAGCTTTCTTGGGAACAGGAACAATGGTGGCCCTCTTGAAGCATGTGGGAACAGCAGACTGGTATAGGGATTGATTGAATATGTCCGTAAACACACCGGCCAGCTGGTCTGCGCATGCTCTGAGGGCGCGGCTGGGGATGCCGTCTGGGCCTGCAGCCTTGCGAGGGTTAACACGTTTAAATGTCTTACTCACCTCGGCTGCAGTGAAGGAGAGACCGCATGTTTTTGTTGCAGGCCGTGTCAGTGGCACTGTATTGTCCTCAAAGCGGGCAAAAAAGTTATTTAGTCTGCCCGGGAGCAAGACATCCTGGTCCGTGACTGGGCTGGGTTTCTTCTTGTAGTCCGTGATTGACTGTAGACCCTGCCACATGCCTCTTGTGTCTGAGCCATTGAATTGAGATTCTACTTTGTCTCTGTACTGACGCTTAGCTTGTTTAATAGCCTTGCGGAGGGAATAGCTGCATTGTTTATATTCGGACATGTTACCAGACACCTTGCCCTGATTAAAAGCAGTGGTTCGCGCTTTCAGTTTCACGCGAATGCTGCCATCAATCCAAGGTTTCTGGTTAGGGAATGTTTTTATCATTGCTATGGGAACGACATCTTCAACGCACATTCTAATGAACTCGCACACCGAATCAGCGTATTCGTAAATATTTTTATCTGACGCAATACGAAACATGTCCCAGTCCAGGTGATGGAAGCAGTCTTGGAGTGTGGAGTCAGCTTGGTCGGACCAGCGTTGGATAGACCTCAGCGTGGGAGCCTCTTGTTTAAGTTTCTGTCTGTAGGCAGGGATCAACAAAATGGAGTCGTGGTCAGCTTTTCCGAAAGGGGGGCGGGGCAGGGCCTTATATGCATCGCGGAAGTTAGAGTAACAATGATCCAAGGTTTTACCACCCCTGGTTGAGCAATTGATATGCTGATAATATTTAGGGAGTCTTGTTTTCAGATTAGCTTTGTTAAAATCCCCAGATACAATGAATGCAGCCTCCGGATAAATGGTTTCCAGTTTGCATAGAGTTAAATAAAGTTCGTTCATAGCCATCGATGTGTCTGCTTGGGGGGGATATATACGGCTGTGATTATAATCGAAGAGAATTCTCTTGGTAGATAATGCAGTCTACATTTGATTGTGAGGAATTCTAAATCAGGTGAACAGAAGGATTTGAGTTCCTGTATGTTTCCTTCATCACACCATGTCTCGTTAGTCATGAGGCATACGCCCCCGCCACTCTTCTTACCAGAAAGGTGTTTGTTTCTGTCGGCGCGATGCGTGGAGAAACCCGTTGGCTGCACCGCCCCGGATAGCGTCTTCCCAGTGAGCCATGTTTCCGTGAAGCAGAGGACGTTACAGTCTCTGATGTCCCTCTGGAATGCTACCCTTGCTCGGATTTCATCAACCTTGTTGTCAAGAGACTGGACATTGGCAAGAAGAATGCTCGGTAGTGGTGCGCGATGTGCCCGTGTCCGGAGTCTGACCAGAAGACCGCCTCGTTTCCCTCTTTTTCGGAGTCGTTTTTTTGGGTCGCTGCATGCGATCCATTCCGTTGTCCTGTTTGTAAGGCAGAACACAGGATCCGCGTCGCGGAAAACATATTCTTGGTCGTACTGATGGTGAGTTGACGCTGATCTTATATTCAGTAGTTCTTCTCGACTGTATGTAATGAAACCTAAGATGACCTGGGGTACTAATGTAAGAAATAACACATAAAAAAACAAAAAACTGCATAGTTTCCTAGGAACGCGAAGCGAGGCAGCCTTCTCTGTCGGCGCCGGAATCCTGGCACTCAGGCTATAAGAGGACAGGTACACTTCTGCAATTAGAATAACTGGGCCCGTATTCACAACACTGGTAAAGAGGTGGGCCTGTATTCACAACACTGGTAAAGAGGTGGGCCCGTCTCCCGGTCAGGGCTGGTTGTGACACAGCCTGGGATCGAACCCGGGTCTGCAGTGCCTTAGACTTCTGCACCACTCAGGAGGCCCAAGTTCCTGCAATTCTCTGCATTTTGCCATGTCTAACGCTACGTTATTTAGATCAAACATAACACAATCTATCATGCTAAATTAAATTCTCCCTTACTGTCTAGCTTTGATGATCATTAATTCTCAAAGAATATATATAGGTCCATTAATCTGTTCTACATACGTAATAACTGGTTTTGGTCCTTATTGTTTACACTAAATCCCCTTTTCCATTATTATTTTTTACAATGTTTTGATTTAGGTAACACCCCCCCCCCCAAGAAACCCCCCTTAAACGTCCCACCGAAGCATTACAATATTAGGCATAAAAACGCCCTGACGATGATCTACAAAAGGCAGAACTGATCCTAGCTAAGTACTCCTACTCTTTATGGATACAGCCCTGATGTTTGGGGTCGTTTTGAATATAAAAGGAGAGACACAGAGAGAGAGACAGAGAGACATAGGGACAGAGAGAGAGACACATAGGGACAGAGAGAGACAGAGAGACAGAGAGAGACAGAGAGAGACAGAGAGACAGACACACAGAGACAGTGAGACACACACAGAGAGAGTGAGACACACACAGAGAGTGAGACACACACAGAGAGTGAGACACACACACAGAGAGTGAGACACACACACAGAGAGTGAGACACACACACAGAGAGTGAGACACACACACACAGAGTGAGACACACACACAGAGAGTGAGATACACACACACAGAGAGTGAGACACACACACAGAGAGAGAGACACACACACAGAGAGAGAGACACACACACAGAGAGAGAGACACACACACAGAGAGAGAGACACACACACAGAGAGAGAGACACACACACAGAGAGAGAGACACACACACAGAGAGAGAGACACACACACAGAGAGAGACACACACACAGAGAGAGACACACACACAGAGACTCACACACAGAGACTCACACACACAGAGAGAGACACACACACACACAGAGAGAGACACACACAGAGAGAGACACACACACAGAGAGAGACACACACACAGAGAGAGACACACACACAGAGAGAGACACACACACACAGAGAGAGACACACACACAGAGAGAGACACACACACAGAGAGAGACACACACACAGAGAGAGACACACACACAGAGAGACAGAGAGAGAGAGACAGACAAAGAGAGAGACAGAGAGAGAGAGACAGAGAGAGACAGAGACAGCCAGCAGTCCAGCCTACAGAGGTGAGGACAGGACATCCTCCTCTGGGCTCCAAGACAGACATGCAGACAGGGATTTGTCTGTAGCAAGAGGCTGTGACCCAAAACGGCATCCTAATCCCTACCTGGGACCAGAGCCCTGGTCAAAAGGTAGTGCACTATAAAGAGAATAGGTTGCCTCTTGGGGGCAGACCTGAGGACTGTCTGTAGCAACAGACAATGGAACCAACCACTGCTACTTCTCATTTTGCCCACAGACCAGAGCACAAGACCACACGCAGTAAAAAGAAGAAGGCAGGTGGAACTGGCCTGGTGACATAACCAACCACAAGCAATATTAGTGTTCCTTAGCATCAATAATACAAAACCATTTCAATTAAAGTATTGTTCACAGAGCTATGAGAGAAATGTAAAGCTGTGTGTGGCGTGAAGCTGTGTGTGGCGTGAAGCTGTGTGTGGCGTGAAGCTGTGTGTGGCGTGCACCATCAGAATTAGCTAGCTAGGGAAACAAACAGGTTTTAAAATAGCTCTCGCTCTCTCTGAGAGTCACCTGGCTCGGCGAAGCTCAATTTAACTCCAGCTTTAAATCCTCTCAGCAGTCCTGTACTTCTCTCTGCTGCTAGACAGACCAGTCTCTTTCCTCCGGTACTTCTCTAGTCTCTCTGCTGCTAGACAGACCAGTCTCTTCCTCCAGTACTTCTCTAGTCTCTCTGCTGATCGACAGACCAGTCTCTTCCTCCGGGTACTTCTCCAGTCTCTGCTGCTGCTAGACAGACCAGTCTCTTCCTCCTGTACTTCTCTAGTTTCTCTCTGCTGCTAGACAGACCAGTCTCTTTCCTCCGGGTACTTCTCCAGTCTCTGCTGCTGCTAGACAGACCAGTCTCTCTGCTGCTAGACAGACCAGTCTCTCTGCTGCTAGACAGACCAGTCTCTCTGCTCCGGGTACTTCTCCAGTCTCTGCTGCTGCTAGACAGACCAGTCTCTCTGCTGCTAGACAGACCAGTCTCTCTGCTGCTAGACAGACCAGTCTCTCTGCTGCTAGACAGACCAGTCTCTTTCCTCCGGTACATCTCTAGTCTTTCTGCTGCTAGACAGACCAGTCTCTCTGCTGCTAGACAGACCAGTCTCTCTGCTGCTAGACAGACCAGTCTCTCTGCTGCTAGACAGACCAGTCTCTCTGCTGCTAGACAGACCAGTCTCTCTGCTGCTAGACAGACCAGTCTCTCTGCTGCTAGACAGACCAGTCTCTCTGCTGCTAGACAGACCAGTGTCTCTGCTGCTAGACAGACCAGTGTCTCTGCTGCTAGATAGACCAGTGTCTCTGCTGCTAGATAGACCAGTCTCTCTGCTGCTAGACAGACGAGTCTCTTTCCTCCGGTACTTCTCTAGTCTCTCTGCTGCTAGACAGACCAGTCTCTTCCTCCTGTACTTCTCCAGTCTCTGCTGGAGAACAAGGACTGAGTCCCAAATGCTACTTCTATGGACCCTGGTCAAAAGTAGCGCACTATAGGGCCTCCCGGGTGGCACAGTGGTTAAGGGCGCTGTACTGCAGCGTCAGCTGTACCATCAGAGACTCTGGGTTCGCGCCCAGGCTCTGTCGTAACCGGCCGTGACTGGGAGGTCCGTGGTGCGACGCACAATTGGCCTAGCGTCGTCCAGGTTAGGGAGGGGGTTGGCCGGTAGGGATGTCTCATCGCGCACCAGCGACTCCTGTGGCTGGCCGGGCGCAGTGCGCGCTAACCAAGGTTGCCAGGTGCACGGTGTTTCCTCCGACACATTGGTGCGGCTGGCTTCCAAGTTGGATGCGCGCTGTGTTAAGAAGCAGTACGGCTGGTTGGGTTGTGTATCGGAGGACGCATGACTTTCAACCTTCGTCTCTCCCGAGCCCGTAAGGGAGTTGTAGCGATGAGACAAGATAGTAGCTACTAAAACAATTGGATACCACGAAATTGGGGAGAAAAAGGGGTCAAATTAAAACACGCTACCCGGTGAATAGGGTGCCATTTGGGACACATGTAGAGAGGAGTTCACACCAGCTCACGGACCACAGGTCTTTTTAGAGGTGAGCATTTAACCACTCAGTTACGACGCTGAACTGCAGTCAGGTCAAGACGGCGAGCACGCAGATGAGCTTCCCTGAGACCGTTTCTGACAGCAGAAATCCTTTGGTTGTGCAAACCCACTGTCTCGTCATCACCAAACCACGCACCTGTGTAATGATCATGCTGTTTAATCAGCTTCTTGATAACCCACCTGACAGGTGTGGCAAATCTTGGCAAAGGAGAAATGCTCACTACCAAGGATGTAAACACATTTTTGCTAAATATTTGAGAGAAATAAGCTTTTTGTGCGTATGAAAATCTCTGGGATATTTTATTTCAGCTCATGAAACAATGGACCAACACTTTACATGTTGCGTTTATATTTTTGTTCAGTATAAATATATGGTTATGATGGGATGTATAGACATTATGGAGAGAATATACAGTAAATAGTGCATTCAGAAGGTATTCAGAACCCTGGACTTTTTACACATTTTGTTAAGTTACAGTCCTATTCTGGAATTGATCAAATAAAAACATTTTTCCTCATCAATTGTCAGACAATACCACATAGTGACATCACAATAACCCCATAGTGACATCACAATAACCCCATAACGACAAAGGCGAAACATGTTTTTTTTTTTGCATATTTATAAAAAATAAAAACCAATACCTAATTTACATAAGTATTCAGACCCTTTGCTATGCGACTCGAAATTGAGCACAGATGCACCCTGTTTCCATTGATCATCCTCGTTTCTACAACTTCATTGGTGTAAATTCAATTGATTGGATATGATTTGGAAAGGCACACACCTGTCTACATAAGGTCCCCCAATTGACAGGGCATGTCAGCCCAAAAACCAAGCCATGGGGTTAAAGGAATTGTCTGTAGAGCGCCAAGAGAGGACTGTGTCGAGGCACAGATCTGGGGAAGGGAACCAAAAAATAAGTGTTAAACAAATCAAAATATATTTTAGATTCTTCAAAGTAGCTATGCACACTGGTTGGCAATCTCTCAACCAGCTTCATGAGGCAGTCACCTGGAATGCATTTCAATTAACAGATGTGCTTTGTTAAAAGTTAATTAGCGGAATTTAGTTCCCTGGAATGAGTAGGTGTGTCCAAACTTTTGACTGGTACTGTATGTGATTTCAGTTTAATACATTTGCGGCGGTTGAATAAGCGCCACGGTGTCTGTCTGGGTGGACCATTTCAGATTGCCAGTGATGTGTACGCCAAGGAACTTGAAGCTTTTCACCTTCTCTACTACAGCCGTCGATGTTGGCGTGCCCCCTGTGCAGTCTCCCGAAGTCCACAGTCCACAATCAGTTCATGCGTTTTGTTGGCGTTGGGGATATTTTCCACTCTGCCAGGGCGGCCCTCACCTCCTCCCTGTAGGCTGTCTTGTTGTTGTTGTTGTTGGTAATCAGGCCTACCACTGTTGTGTCATCTACACACGTAATGATTTAAGTTGAGGACCACACAGTCCCCTGTCTTCAGGATCAGCAGAGGTGTTGTTCCCTACCTTCACCACCTGAGGACGGATGAGGAGGTCAGGAAGTCCGAGAGCCAGTTGCACAGGGCGGCGTTCAGACCCAGGGCCCCAAGCTTAGTGATGAGCTTGGAGGGTACTATGGTGTTGAAGGTTGAGCTACAGTCAATGAACAGTGTTCTTACATTGGTATTCCTCTTGTCCAGATGGGGCAGTGTGCAATACAATGGCGATTGAGTCATCCGTGGATCTATTGGGGCGGGATGCAAATTGCTGTGGGTCTAGGGCCCTCAAACTCAACTCTGGACCGCAAAGCCAGTTCTGCTGCTTGTTTTCATTGTTCCTGGTTTAGACCTGGCACTACAGGTGTGTGTGGTTTAGACCCGGCACTACAGGTGTGTGTGGTTTAGACCCGGCACTACAGGTGTGTGTGGTTTAGACCCGGCACTACAGGTGTGTGTGGTTTAGACCCGGCACTACAGGTGTGTGTGGTTTAGACCCGGCACTACAGGTGTGTGTGGTTTAGACCCGGCACTACAGGTGTGTGTGGTTTAGACCCGGCACTACAGGTGTGTGTGGTTTAGACCCGGCACTACAGGTGTGTGTGGTTTAGACCCGGCACTACAGGTGTGTGTGGTTTAGACCTGGCACTACAGGTGTGTGTGGTTTAGACCTGGCACTACAGGTGTGTGTGGTTTAGACCTGGCACTACAGGTGTGTGTATTAATTAATTAATTAATCAATGATCAGGTAGAACAGAAAACCAGCTCTGGACCTCGAAGGGTAAAAGTTGAATACCTCTTGTCTAGGGTGTCAGGTAAAGTTGAATACCTCTTGTCTGGTTTAAAGTTGACTTGTCTGGCACTACAGGAATACCTCTTGTCTAGGGTGTCAGGTATTAATTAATTAATTAATCAGGGTGTCAGGTAAAGTTGAAACCTCTTGTCAGCTCTGGACCTCTTGTCTAAGGGTCAAAAGTTGAATACCTCTTGTCTAGGGTGTCAGGTAAAGTTGAATACCTCTTGTCTAGGGTGTCAGGTAAAGTTGAATACCTCTTGTCTAGGGTGTCAGGTAAAGTTGAATACCTCTTGTCTAGGGTGTCAGGTAAAGTTGAATACCTCTTGTCTAGGTAAAGGTGTCAGGTAAAGTTGAATACCTCTTGTCTAGGGTGTCAGGTAAAGTTGAATACCTCTTGTCAGGTAAAAGGGTGTCAGGTAAAGTTGAATACCTCTTGTCTAGGGTGTCAGGTAAAGTTGAATACCTCTTGTCTAGGGTGTCAGGTAAAGTTGAATACCTCTTGTCTAGGGTGTCAGGTAAAGTTGAATACCTCTTGTCTAGGGTGTCAGGTAAAGTTGAATACCTCTTGTCTAGGGTGTCAGGTAAAGTTGAATACCTCTTGTCTAGCGTGTCAGGTAAAGTTGAATACCTCTTGTCAGGTAAAAGTTGAATACCTCTTGTCAGGTAAAAGTTGAATACCTCTTGTCTAGGGTGTCAGGTAAAGTTGAATACCTCTTGTCTAGGGTGTCAGGTAAAGTTGAATACCTCTTGTCTAGGGTGTCAGGTAAAGTTGAATACCTCTTGTCTAGGGTGTCAGGTAAAGTTGAATACCTCTTGTCTAGCGTGTCAGGTAAAGTTGAATACCTCTTGTCAGGTAAAAGTTGAATACCTCTTGTCAGGTAAAAGTTGAATACCTCTTGTCTAGGGTGTCAGGTAAAGTTGAATACCTCTTGTCTAGCGTGTCAGGTAAAGTTGAATACCTCTTGTCAGGTAAAAGTTGAATACCTCTTGTCAGGTAAAAGTTGAATACCTCTTGTCAGGTAAAAGTTGAATACCTCTTGTCAGGTAAAAGTTGAATACCTCTTGTCTAGGGTGTCAGGTAAGGTGGAGGTGACATGATCCTTGAATAGTCTCTCAAAGCACTTCATAATGACAGAAGTGAGTGCTACGGGACAATAGTCATTTAGTTCAGTTTCCTTTGCTTTCTTGGGAACTGAAACAATGGAGGCCATCTTGAAGCATGTGGGGACAGCAGACTGGGATAGGGAGAGATTTGATATGTCCGTTAACACTCCAGCCATCTGGCCTGCACATGCTCTGAGGACGCGGCTTGGGATGCGGTCTGGCCCGGCAGCCTTGCGAGGGTAAACAAGTTTAAATGTTTTTCTCTGGTCGGCCACGGAGAAGGAGAGCCCACCGTCTCTGGCAGCGGGCCGTGTCGATGGCACGGTGTCGACTTCAAAGCGAAGTTGTTGCCGGCTTGCGAAAGTCAACAGCTTTAATGGTCCTCTTACTCTCGTTGGCCGCGGCCTTGTGAGCGACTGTGACCCACTGCTTCAGCTCCAAATCAAATTGTATTTGTCACATGAGCCAAATACAACCTTAGCGTGAAATGCTGACTTTACAAGCCCTTAACCAACAATGCAGTTAAGAAAAAAATATATTTACTAAATCTAGATAAAAAAATATTTAAAAAGTTACAATAACAAACCACAAGACTCCACGTGGTAATGGCTCTGCCACATGTTGCCGGGGTGATGTTGCCGGGGTGATGTTGCCGGGGTGATGTTGCCGGGGTGATGTTGCCGGGGTGATGTTGCCGGGGTGATGTTGCCGGCAGACATCAGCCGCTGAGGGAAATGCGTCCTTTTGAAATCAATGTTATGTCCAACGGTAGCATCCAAGCTCAAAAATCGCAGAGGTCAAATGTTTGACGGCTAACGCCATCTTGTGAATTGAAATCATGAGAAAATAAAAGTAGATTTGTTGCATATGGCCTCCACTGGTTATTGTACTAAGATTTATGAAGTCAAACAGTGTTTGGGGTGTTCGGGGCGGCAGGGTAGCCTAGTGGTTAGAGTGTAGAGGTGGTAGGGTAGCCTAGTGGTTAGAGTGTAGAGGTGGCAGGGTAGCCTAGTGGTTAGAGTGTAGAGGTGGCAGGGTAGCCTAGTGGTTAGAGTGTAGAGGTGGCAGGTAGCCTAGTGGTTAGAGTGTAGAGGTGGCAGGGTAGCCTAGTGGTTAGAGTGTAGAGGCGGAAGGGTAGCCTAGTGGTTAGAGTGTAGAGGTGGCAGGTAGCCTAGTGGTTAGAGTGTAGAGGTGGCAGGTAGCCTAGTGGTTAGAGTGTAGAGGTGGCAGGGTAGCCTAGTGGTTAGAGTGTAGAGGCGGCAGGGTAGCCTAGTGGTTAGAGTGTAGAGGCGGCAGGGTAGCCTAGTGGTTAGAGTGTAGAGGTGGCAGGTAGCCTAGTGGTTAGAGTGTAGAGGTGGGAGGTAGCCTAGTGGTTAGAGTGTAGAGGTGGCAGGGTAGCCTAGTGGTTAGAGTGTAGAGGTGGCAGGGTAGCCTAGTGGTTAGAGTGTAGAGGTGGCAGGGTAGCCTAGTGGTTAGAGTGTAGAGGCGGGAGGTAGCCTAGTGGTTAGAGTGTAGAGGTGGCAGGGTAGCCTACTGGTTAGAGTGTAGAGGTGGCAGGGTAGCCTAGTGGTTAGAGTGTAGAGGCGGCAGGGTAGCCTAGTGGTTAGAGTGTAGAGGTGGCAGGGTAGCCTAGTGGTTAGAGTGTAGAGGTGGCAGGGTAGCCTAGTGGTTAGAGTGTAGAGGTGGTAGGGTAGCCTAGTGGTTAGAGTGTAGAGGTGGTAGGGTAGCCTAGTGGTTAGAGTGTAGAGGTGGTAGGGTAGCCTAGTGGTTAGAGTGTAGAGGTGGTAGGGTAGCCTAGTGGTTAGAGTGTAGAGGCGGCAGGGTAGCCTAGTGGTTAGAGTGTAGAGGTGGCAGGGTAGCCTAGTGGTTAGAGTGTAGAGGTGGCAGAGTAGCCTAGTGGTTAGAGTGTAGAGGTGGCAGGTAGCCTAGTGGTTAGAGTGTAGAGGTGGCAGGTAGCCTAGTGGTTAGAGTGTAGAGGCGGCAGGGTAGCCTAGTGGTTAGAGTGTAGAGGTGGCAGGTAGCCTAGTGGTTAGAGTGTAGAGGTGGCAGGTAGCCTAGTGGTTAGAGTGTAGAGGTGGCAGGGTAGCCTAGTGGTTAGAGTGTAGAGGCGGCAGGGTAGCCTAGTGGTTAGAGTGTAGAGGTGGCAGGGTAGCCTAGTGGTTAGAGTGTAGAGGTGGCAGGGTAGCCTAGTGGTTAGAGTGTAGAGGCGGCAGGGTAGCCTAGTGGTTAGAGTGTAGAGGTGGTAGGGTAGCCTAGTGGTTAGAGTGTAGAGGTGGTAGGGTAGCCTAGTGGTTAGAGTGTAGAGGTGGTAGGGTAGCCTAGTGGTTAGAGTGTAGAGGAGGCAGGGTAGCCTAGTGGTTAGAGTGTAGAGGTGGCAGGGTAGCCTAGTGGTTAGAGTGTAGAGGTGGCAGGGTAGCCTAGTGGTTAGAGTGTAGAGGTGGCAGGGTAGCCTAGTGGTTAGAGTGTAGAGGTGGCAGGGTAGCCTAGTGGTTAGAGTGTAGAGGTGGTAGGGTAGCCTAGTGGTTAGAGTGTAGAGGTGGTAGGGTAGCCTAGTGGTTAGAGTGTAGAGGAGGCAGGGTAGCCTAGTGGTTAGAGTGTAGAGGTGGCAGGTAGCCTAGTGGTTAGAGTGTAGAGGTGGCAGGGTAGCCTAGTGGTTAGAGTGTAGAGGCGGCAGGGTAGCCTAGTGGTTAGAGTGTAGAGGTGGCAGGGTAGCCTAGTGGTTAGAGTGTAGAGGTGGCAGGTAGCCTAGTGGTTAGAGTGTAGAGGTGGCAGGGTAGCCTAGTGGTTAGAGTGTAGAGGTGGCAGAGTAGCCTAGTGGTTAGAGTGTAGAGGTGGCAGGTAGCCTAGTGGTTAGAGTGTAGAGGTGGCAGGTAGCCTAGTGGTTAGAGTGTAGGCGGCAGGGTAGCCTAGTGGTTAGAGTGGAGAGGTGGCAGGTAGCCTAGTGGTTAGAGTGGAGAGGTGGCAGGTAGCCTAGTGGTTAGAGTGGAGAGGTGGCAGGGTAGCCTAGTGGTTAGAGTGTAGAGGTGGCAGGTAGCCTAGTGGTTAGAGTGTAGAGGTGGCAGGGTAGCCTAGTGGTTAGAGTGTAGAGGCGGCAGGTAGCCTAGTGGTTAGAGTGTAGAGGTGGCAGGGTAGCCTAGTGGTTAGAGTGGAGGGGCGGCAGGTAGCCTAGTGGTTAGAGTGGAGGGGCGGCAGGTAGCCTAGTGGTTAGAGTGGAGGGGCGGCAGGTAGCCTAGTGGTTAGAGCGTTGGACTTGTAACCGAAAGGCAGACAAGGTAAAAATATGTCGTTCTGCCCCTGAACAAGGCAGTTAACCACTGTTCCCGGTAGGCCGTCATTGAAAATAAGAATTTGTTCTTAACTGACTTGCCCAGTTAAATAAAGGTTAAAAAAATACATTTGAAAAAGTCAAGAAGCTACTAGCTAGCACAAACTCTCGCTAGCTACATTGACTATGTTCACAATGTAAACAAAAGCAACTTGAGTAATTAGAGGATCATTTAGCACTAGCAACAATTAATTGAGTACTTACGAAAAACTGGAACCAAGACCCAACTAGCTTTCACAGTCTCAGGTCAAAATGAGACGTTCTTCCATGTTTCCATGTTAATTAGAGGATCATTTAGAAGCAACAGTTTAAGAGTACTTGAGAAAAACTGGACCAGAGCTATTGTACTTCCGCATAACAGACGACCACGGTCCGGTCCTCCTCCTCCTCATAACAGATGACCACGGTCCGGTCCTCCTCCTCCTAACAGACGACCACGGTCCGGTCCTCCTCCTCCTCATAACAGATGACCACGGTCCAGTCCTCCTCCGCATAACAGATGACCACGGTCCTCCTCCTCACCCTCCTAACAGACGACCACGATCCTCCTCCTCACCCTCCTAACAGACGACCACGGTCCGGTCCTCCTCCTCCTCCTAACAGACGACCACGGTCCGGTCCTCCTCCTCCTCCTAACAGACGACCACGGTCCGGTCCTCCTCCTCCTCCTAACAGACGACCACGGTCCGGTCCTCCTCCTAACAGACGACCACGGTCCGGTCCTCCTCCTCCTAACAGACGACCACAGTCCGGTCCTCCTCCTCCTAACAGACGACCACGGTCCGGTCCTCCTCCTCCTAACAGACGACCACGGTCCGGTCCTCCTCATAACAGACGACCACGGTCCTGTCCTCCTCATAACAGATGAGCACGGTCCTCCTCCTCCTCATAACAGATGAGCACGGTCCTCCTCCTCCGCATAACAGATGACCACGGTCCTCCTCCTCACCCTCCTAACAGATGACCACGGTCCTCCTCCTCACCCTCCTAACAGACGACCACGGTCCGGTCCTCCTCCTAACAGACGACCACGGTCCGGTCCTCCTCACCCTCATAACAGACGACCACGGCCCGGTCCTCCTCCTCCTAACAGATGACCACGGTCTGGTCCTCCTCCTCCTCCTAACAGATGACCACGGTCTGGTCCTGTCCTCCTCCTCCTAACAGACGACCACGGTCCTCCTCCTCCTCCTAACAGACGACCACGGTCCTCCTCCTCCTCCTAACAGACGACCACGGTCCTCCTCCTCCTCCTAACAGACGACCACGTTCTGGTCCTCCTCCTCCTCCTAACAGACAACCACGGTCCTCCTCCTCCTCCTAACAGATGACCACGGTCCTCCTCCTCCTCATAACAGATGACCACGGTCCTCCTCCTCCTCATAACAGATGACCACGGTCCTCCTCCTCCTCCTAACAGACGACCACGTTCTGGTCCTCCTCCTCCTCCTAACAGACAACCACGGTCCTCCTCCTCCTCCTAACAGATGACCACGGTCCTCCTCCTAACAGATGACCAAGGTCCTCCTCCTAACATATCACCACGGTCCTCCTCCTAACAGATGACCTCGGTCCTGCTCCTCCTCCTAAGAGATGACCACGGTCCTCCTCCTCATAAGATGACCACGGTCCTCCTCCCTCCTCCTCCTAACAGATGACCACGGTCCTCCTCCCTCCTCCTCCTAACAGATGACCACGGTCCTCCTCCCTCCTCCTCCTAACAGATGACCACGATCCTCCTCCCTCCTCCTCCTAACAGATGACCACGGTCCTCCTCCCTCCTCCTCCTAACAGATGACCACGGTCCTCCTCCTAACAGATGACCACGGTCCTCCTCCCTCCTCCTCCTAACAGATGACCACGGTCCTCCTCCCTCCTCCTCCTAACAGATGACCACGGTCCTCCTCCCTCCTCCTCCTAACAGATGACCACGGTCCTCCTCCCTCCTCCTCCTAACAGATGACCACGGTCCTCCTCCCTCCTCCTCCTAACAGATGACCACGGTCCTCCTCCCTCCTCCTCCCAACAGATGACCACGGTCCTCCTCCCTCCTCCTCCCAACAGATGACCACGGTCCTCCTCCCTCCTCACAGATGACCACGGTCCTCCTCCCTCCTCCTCCTAACAGATGACCACGGTCCTCCTCCCTCCTCCTCCTAACAGATGACCACGGTCCTCCTCCCTCCTCCTCCTAACAGATGACCACGGTCCTCCTCCCTCCTCCTCCTAACAGATGACCACGGTCCTCCTCCCTCCTCCTCCTAACAGATGACCACGGTCCTCCTCCCTCCTCCTCCTAACAGATGACCACGGTCCTCCTCCCTCCTCCTCCTAACAGATGACCACGGTCCTCCTCCTCCTAACAGATGACCACGGTCCTCCTCCTCCTAACAGATGACCACGGTCCTCCTCCTCCTAACAGATGACCACGGTCCTCCTCCTCCTAACAGATGACCACGGTCCTCCTCCTCCTAACAGATGACCTCGGTCCTCCTCCCCCTAACAGATGACCTCGGTCCTCCTCCCCCTAACAGATGACCTCGGTCCTCCTCCTCCTCCCCCTAACAGATGACCTCGGTCCTCCTCCTCCTCCTCCTCATAACAGATGACCTCGGTCCTCCTCCTCCTCCTAACAGATGACCTCGGTCCTCCTCCTCATAACAGATGAGCACGGTCCTCCTCCTCCTCATAACAGATGAGCACGGTCCTCCTCCTCCTCATAACAGATGAGCACGGTCCTCCTCCTCCTCATAACAGATGAGCACGGTCCTCCTCCTCCTCATAACAGATGAGCACGGTCCTCCTCCTCCTCATAACAGATGAGCACGGTCGTCCTCCTCCTCATAACAGATGAGCACGGTCGTCCTCCTCCTCATAACAGATGAGCACGGTCGTCCTCCTCCTCATAACAGATGAGCACGGTCGTCCTCCTCCTCATAACAGATGAGCACGGTCGTCCTCCTCCTCATAACAGATGACCACGGTCCTCCTCCTCCTCATAACAGATGACCACGGTCGTCCTCCTCCTCCTAACAGATGAGCACGGTCCTCCTCCTCCTAACAGATGACCATGGTCCTCCTCCTAACAGATGACCACGGTCCTCCTCCTCCTCCTAACAGATGACCACGGTCCTCCTCCTCCTCCTAACAGATGACCACGGTCCTCCTCCTCCTCCTAACAGATGACCACGGTCCTCCTCCTCCTAAGAGATGACCACGGTCCTCCTCCTCCTAAGAGATGACCACGGTCCTCCTCATCCTCCTCATAACAGATGACCACGGTCCTCCTCCTCCTAACAGATGACCACGGTCCTCCTCCTCCTAAGAGATGACCACGGTCCTCCTCCTCCTAAGAGATGACCACGGTCCTCCTCCTCCTAACAGATGACCACGGTCCTCCTCCTCCTAACAGATGACCACGGTCCTCCTCCTCCTAACAGATGACCACGGTCCTCCTCCTCCTCCTAACAGATGACCACGGTCCTCCTCCTCCTCCTAACAGATGACCACGGTCCTCCTCCCTCCTCCTAACAGATGACCACGGTCCTCCTCCCTCCTCCTAACAGATGACCACGGTCCTCCTCCCTCCTCCTAACAGATGACCACGGTCCTCCTCCCTCCTCCTAACAGATGACCACGGTCCTCCTCCCTCCTCCTAACAGATGACCACGGTCCTCCTCCCTCCTCCTAACAGATGACCACGGTCCTCCTCCCTCCTCCTAACAGATGACCACGGTCCTCCTCCTCCTCCTAACAGATGACCACGGTCCTCCTCCCTCCTCCTAACAGATGACCACGGTCCTCCTCCCTCCTCCTAACAGATGACCACGGTCCTCCTCCTCCTCCTAACAGATGACCACGGTCCTCCTCCTCCTCCTAACAGATGACCACGGTCCTCCTCCTCCTCCTAACAGATGACCACGGTCCTCCTCCCTCCTCCTCCTAACAGATGACCACGGTCCTCCTCCCTCCTCCTCCTAACAGATGACCACGGTCCTCCTCCCTCCTCCTCCTAACAGATGACCACGGTCCTCCTCCCTCCTCCTCCTAACAGATGACCACGGTCCTCCTCCCTCCTCCTCCTAACAGATGACCACGGTCCTCCTCCCTCCTCCTCCTAACAGATGACCACGGTCCTCCTCCCTCCTCCTCCCAACAGATGACCACGGTCCTCCTCCCTCCTCACAGATGACCACGGTCCTCCTCCCTCCTCACAGATGACCACGGTCCTCCTCCCTCCTCCTCCTAACAGATGACGGTCCTCCTCCCTCCTCCTCCTAACAGATGACCACGGTCCTCCTCCCTCCTCCTCCTAACAGATGACCACGGTCCTCCTCCCTCCTCCTCCTAACAGATGACCACGGTCCTCCTCCCTCCTCCTCCTAACAGATGACCACGGTCCTCCTCCCTCCTCCTCCTAACAGATGACCACGGTCCTCCTCCCTCCTCCTCCTAACAGATGACCACGGTCCCTCCCTCCTCCTCCTAACAGATGACCACGGTCCTCCTCCTCCTAACAGATGACCACGGTCCTCCTCCTCCTAACAGATGACCACGGTCCTCCTCCTCCTAACAGATGACCTCGGTCCTCCTCCCCCTAACAGATGACCTCGGTCCTCCTCCCCCTAACAGATGACCTCGGTCCTCCTCCTCCTCCCCCTAACAGATGACCTCGGTCCTCCTCCTCCTCCCCCTAACAGATGACCTCGGTCCTCCTCCTCCTCCTCCTCATAACAGATGACCTCGGTCCTCCTCCTCCTCATAACAGATAACCACGGTCCTCCTCCTCCTCATAACAGATAACCACGGTCCTCCTCCTCCTCCTAACAGATGAGCACGGTCCTCCTCCTCATAACAGATGAGCACGGTCCTCCTCCTCCTCATAACAGATGAGATGTCCTCCTCCTCCTCATAACAGATGAGCACGGTCCTCCTCCTCCTCATAACAGATGAGCACGGTCCTCCTCCTCCTCATAACAGATGAGCACGGTCGTCCTCCTCCTCATAACAGATGAGCACGGTCGTCCTCCTCCTCATAACAGATGAGCACCTCCTCCTCCTCTAACAGATGAGCACGGTCGTCCTCCTCCTCATAACAGATGAGCACCGTCCTCCTCCTCATAACAGATGACCACGGTCCTCCTCCTCCTCATAACAGATGACCACGGTCGTCCTCCTCCTCCTAACAGATGAGCACGGTCCTCCTCCTCTAACAGATGACCATGGTCCTCCTCCTAACAGATGACCACGGTCCTCCTCCTCCTCCTAACAGATGACCACGGTCCTCCTCCTCCTCCTAACAGATGACCACGGTCCTCCTCCTCCTCCTAACAGATGACCACGGTCCTCCTCCTCCTAAGAGATGACCACGGTCCTCCTCCTCCTAAGAGATGACCACGGTCCTCCTCATCCTCCTCATAACAGATGACCACGGTCCTCCTTCCTCCTCCTCCTAACAGATGACCACGGTCCTCCTCCTCCTAAGAGATGACCACGGTCCTCCTCCTCCTAAGAGATGACCACGGTCCTCCTCATCCTCCTCATAACAGATGACCACGGTCCTCCTTCCTCCTCCTCCTAACAGATGACCACGCTCCTCCTCCTCCTCACAGATGACCACGGTCCTCCTCCCTCCTCCTCCTAACAGATGACCACGGTCCTCCTCCCTCCTCCTCCTAACAGATGACCACGGTCCTCCTCCCTCCTCCTCCTAACAGATGACCACGGTCCTCCTCCCTCCTCCTCTAACAGATGACCACGGTCCTCCTCCCTCCTCCTCCTAACAGATGACCACGGTCCTCCTCCCTCCTCCTCCTAACAGATGACCACGGTCCTCCTCCCTCCTCCTCCTAACAGATGACCACGGTCCTCCTCCCTCCTCCTCCTAACAGATGACCACGGTCCTCCTCCTCCTAACAGATGACCACGGTCCTCCTCCTCCTAACAGATGACCCTCCTCCTCCTCCTAACAGATGACCTCGGTCCTCCTCCCCCCAGATGACCCTCCTCCTCCCCCTAACAGATGACCTCGGTCCTCCTCCTCCTCCCCCTAACAGATGACCTCGGTCCTCCTCCTCCTCCCCCTAACAGATGACCTCGGTCCTCCTCCTCCTCCTCCTCATAACAGATGACCTCGGTCCTCCTCCTCCTCATAACAGATAACCACGGTCCTCCTCCTCCTCATAACAGATAACCACGGTCCTCCTCCTCCTCCTAACAGATGACCTCGGTCCTCCTCCTCATAACAGATGAGCACGGTCCTCCTCCTCCTCCTCCTAACAGATGACCACGGTCCTCCTCCTCCTAAGAGATGACCACGGTCCTCCTCCTCCTAACAGATGACCACGGTCCTCCTCCTCCTAACAGATGACCACGGTCCTCCTCCTCCTCCTAACAGATGACCACGGTCCTCCTCCTCCTCCTAACAGATGACCACGGTCCTCCTCCTCCTCCTAACAGATGACCACGGTCCTCCTCCTCCTCCTAACAGATGACCACGGTCCTCCTCCCTCCTCCTAACAGATGACCACGGTCCTCCTCCCTCCTCCTAACAGATGACCACGGTCCTCCTCCTCCTCCTAACAGATGACCACGGTCCTCCTCCCTCCTCCTAACAGATGACCACGGTCCTCCCTCCTCCTAACAGATGACCACGGTCCTCCTCCTAACAGATCCGGTCCTCCTCCTAACAGATGACCACGGTCCTCCTCCTAACAGATGACCCTCCTCCTCCTAACAGATGACCACGGTCCTCCTCCCTCCTCCTAACAGATGACCACGGTCCTCCTCCCTCCTCCTAACAGATGACCACGGTCCTCCTCCCTCCTCCTAACAGATGACCACGGTCCTCCTCCCTCCTCCTAACAGATGACCACGGTCCTCCTCCTCCTCCTAACAGATGACCACGGTCCTCCTCCCTCCTCCTAACAGATGACCACGGTCCTCCTCCCTCCTCCTAACAGATGACCACGGTCCTCCTCCCTCCTCCTAACAGATGACCACGGTCCTCCTCCCTCCTCCTAACAGATGACCACGGTCCTCCTCCTCCTCCTAACAGATGACCACGGTCCTCCTCCTCCTCCTAACAGATGACCACGGTCCTCCTCCTCCTCCTAACAGATGACCACGGTCCTCCTCCTCCTCCTAACAGATGACCACGGTCCTCCTCCTAACAGATGACCACGGTCCTCCTCCTAACAGATGACCACGGTCCTCCTCCTAACAGATGACCACGGTCCTCCTCCTAACAGATGACCACGGTCCTCCTCCTAACAGATGACCACGGTCCTCCTCCTAACAGATGACCACGGTCCTCCTCCTAACAGATGACCACGGTCCTCCTCCTAACAGATGACCACGGTCCTCCTCCTAACAGATGACCACGGTCCTCCTCCTAACAGATGACCACGGTCCTCCTCCTAACAGATGACCACGGTCCTCCTCCTAACAGATCCGGTCCTCCTCCTAACAGATGACCACGGTCCTCCTCTAACAGATCCTCCTCCTAACAGATGACCACGGTCCTCCTCCTAACAGATGACCACCTCCTCCTCCTAACAGATGACCACGGTCCTCCTCCTAACAGATGACCACGGTCCTCCTCCTAACAGATGACCACGGTCCTCCTCCTCCTCCTAACAGATGACCACGGTCCTCCTCCTCCTCCTAACAGATGACCACGGTCCTCCTCCTCCTCCTAACAGATGACCACGGTCCTCCTCCTCCTCCTAACAGATGACCACGGTCCTCCTCCTCCTCCTAACAGATGACCACGGTCCTCCTCCTCCTCCTAACAGATGACCACGGTCCTCCTCCTCCTCCTAACAGATGACCACGGTCCTCCTCCTCCTCCTAACAGATGACCACCAAACCATCTTTTGGCAGCACACATCCCTAGGTTAAGTGGAATATCTTTGGGCAGCACACATCCCTAGGTTAAGTGGAATATCTTTGGGCAGCACACATCCCTAGGTTAAGTGGAATATCTTTGGGCAGCACACATCCCTAGGTTAAGTGGAATATCTTTGGGCAGCACACATCCCTAGGTTAAGTGGAATATCTTTGGGCCGCACACAGCCCTAGTTTAAGTG
Source organism: Oncorhynchus gorbuscha (assembly GCF_021184085.1). Taxonomy (NCBI): domain Eukaryota; kingdom Metazoa; phylum Chordata; class Actinopteri; order Salmoniformes; family Salmonidae; genus Oncorhynchus; species Oncorhynchus gorbuscha. The sequence goes on along the minus strand of NC_060182.1, from coordinate 94,498,726 downwards.
GAATATCTTTGGGCTGCACACAGCCCTAGTTTAAGTGGAATATCTTTGGGCAGCACACAGCCCTAGTTTAAGTGGAATATCTTTGGGCAGCACACAGCCCTAGTTTAAGTGGAATATCTTTGGGCAGCGCTCAACTGGTTGTTGTATGGAGCTGCTTCCAGAAGAATGACATCAGTAGCAGGTAGGACAGGAAAGACATTTCAACTGACGATATCTACCAGGAAATGCAAACTGAGGCAACAATGGGTACGCAAACCAGGTTTTTTTTTTTTAAGCGATGCACAATTCAGTCATCATGTGCCATTTGAATAAATATTTAACCCCAAAAACGTCCCAGTGTTAAATATTCACCGCAAAGTAGACCTACCTGGTAGAATGACACTATGACGATGATTTGTTATCAAAGGGGCTTGGCATTCGTGTTTCCAACTCTGCCATCACATGTAGGCTACACTGTACACCCCAGAAACAACGCTATCCAAACACTCTTGCTAGGTGCACAATTTAAAAATAAAATAAAAAATGTAAAGGGCAACTACACCCTCCCCAAATATCCGTTGGCACTAGCCCAGTGTGCGACTTGTAAATTTACCTGAATATCAAGCCCTGCTTATGGTTGCTTCACTAGACACCCTATTCCCGACCATGGTGCATTACTTGGGCCCTGGTCAAAAGTAGTGCACTATGTAGGGAATTAGGGGTTGCATTTGGGATGCATCCGATCTACGGATCTCTGGTGGTGAAAGATCGTGGAGAAAAAAAGGGATCAGAATCAGGAGGGAATTTTTCCCTTGGCTTTTACTATGGAGTTGAACCACGAAGCGTGAGTTAACATGTATTTAACACCCACAACACACAGCCTTCATTTCCATTCAACTTTTAGGATTAAAGGTCAGTCTGAAAAAAAAAAAACTCTACAAAGAGAGAGAGACCCGTCATCAACATTAATATGAGGACGAGGAAACACCTTGCCTAGTGCCACATCTGTTTGTGCGGTCTAGCCAACTCCTACGGTCCCTGTCACACCAATGACCACCGTTGGAGGAACCACCCAGTAGGGACCCCTCTTCTTTACATCAGAGTGATTAGTTAATCAGCTGGTGTTTATCTGGGCTGGCAGGCTGGAGGCACAACAGGTCCTCTGGTGGTAATCCCTCTAATCTAGATCACAGTGAAACGGCCAGTCCAAGACCCATGGAGACCTCAAACATTTATTTTCCTCCCATCTTACGAAACGACATAAATCCATGGCTTCTGCAGACCAGTTTTACAACAGGTTTAAGGTATAAAGAACTCACTTCCAACACATCAGGGTTTTAACAGAGAATTCCAGATTATGATTTGTTTTTTGTTTTCGTCAAAATGGCTGCTCACCTACACTCAGTCTTATGATAACATTGTTCTCCCTTAAATCTGGGTTGCAACATGACATGCTAACCGTCCTCTTTAGTTAGAAATTGTCAATGAGCGAGTACGTTTCATTGATAAGTAGAAAGAGGAATTGTAGGTCGATCCAACTCACCGGGCTCCAGTTTAATAATCTTAACAGCAGCAAGCTCTCCCGTTTGGATGTTTCGAGCCTGAAAGAGAGAATAAAACATTTTAGAACACTGCTTGGGGGAGCCAGTCACTATCCTGGTATTGCAAGTACCGTGCTCTACAGGGCATCGTGCTCTATCATCGGCACTACAGGGCACCATTCTCTACAGAGCACCGTGCTCTACCATCGGCGCTACAGGGCACCGTGCTCTACCATCGGCTCTACAGAGCACCATGCTCTACTAATTGAGCCATGTCCTGTCCAGTGACCGCCACACACCGCGCCATGGTCCTGTCCAGTGACCGTGCTCTACCATCGCCACACACCGTGCCATGGTCCTGGCTCTACAGGGCACCGTGCTCTACCATCGCCACACACTGCGCGATGGTCCTGGCTCTACAGGGCACCGTGCTCTACCATCGCCACACACTGCGCCATGGTCCTGGCTCTACAGGGCACCGTGCTCTACCATCGCCACACACTGCGCCATGGTCCTGGCTCTACAGGGCACCCTGCTCTACCATCGCCACACACCGCGCCATGGTCCTGTCCAGTGACCGTGCTCTACCATCGCCACACACCACGCCATGGTCCCGTCTGCCACACACTTTACTGCCACACAATGAATAGATCTCTCTCTAAAGTTTGCAAATGACAACAATCAGTATTGTTGGTTTCATCTTCATTACTCAGTCCCTCCAGGATTTTGCGATTTGCAACATATTTAGCCAGATCAACAACTCCACATATTATGCAAGGGTTTATAACACCTGACCAATCACTGCACTATTACAGCATAAACCTGACCAATCACTGCACTATTACAGCATAAACCTGACCAATCACTGCACTATTACAGCATAAACCTGACCAATCACTGCACTATTACTGCATAAACCTGACCAATCACTGCACTATTACAGCATAAACCTGACCAATCACTGCACTATTACAGCATAAACCTGACCAATCACTGCACTATTACAGCATAAACCTGACCAATCACTGCACTATTACCGCATAAACCTGACCAATCACTGCACTATTACCGCATAAACCTGACCAATCACTGCACTATTACCGCATAAACCTGACCAATCACTGCACTATTACCGCATAAACCTGACCAATCACTGCACTATTACCGCATAAACCTGACCAATCACTGCACTATTACCGCATAAACCTGACCAATCACTGCACTATTACAGCATAAACCAGTCAAATCATTGCAATGTTACCGCATAAACTGTCTAATCACCTCGCTAAAAAAAGACGGCTTGCAATTTTATCCAATCACCACACTTTTAATTGCATAAAATGATTCAATCAAGCAACAAACTTTCCCTCATCAGAGCATTTATTTGCAAATTTGATAAAAATCCTCATAATTCACCGTGCAAAATGTCTGAATTGCCACAATAAAAATCAAGAGTTTAGCAACTAGCAAAAAATCAAATAAATAAATAAAAATTGAAAACACTAAAATCCTGGATGGACAGATTACTAAATACAATTTATAGTCCCAGGACAACTAACAGACAGAGATAATGTAGATGAAAGTCTAGAGCAGACCACAATGTTACTAGCCCGGCTCCAAAATTTGTACTATTAGAAAGCACAAAAATGTCACAATCTAGCAGGCTAGAAGGACACATTTTTTCTACTGAAAAGTACTAGCTTTGGGCTAGCGAGTTATTCTTCATTTCCATCCCTGGATGAAATATTAGAAAACTGTTACTCAAAAGAGAGAGGCAAGAGCCGAGTTATAAAACAACCAATCAAAATCAAGCTCCATGGGCTTACTTCCTAGACGGTTTACCATTACCAAGGGAAGAGAGAGCGACAGACGATCCAGCTTTTAATTTCCCCCATTTGTCCTGGCAGAGTTCTGGGACGCTCCCAAGTCCCTGTGTATGTGTGTTCACACACACATACGATACACTTTATGTGAACACACATACGCTTTATGTAAACACACATACGCTTTATGTGAACACACATACGCTTTATGTGAACACACATACGCTTTATGTGAACACACATACACAGGGACTTGGGAGCGTCCCAGAACTCTGCCAGGACAAATGGGGGAAATTGAAGCTGGATCGTCTGTCGCTCTCTCTTCCCTTGGTAATAGTAATCCATCTAACTTTCACCACACGTTACATCAGACAGAGGTAGGCTGTAACAGCACGATGCTTTATCACATGGTTCCTACAGGGTTACAGATGCTGTCCATAGTGGGGGGGGGGGGGGACTACAATAACTCCTCATTAGTCTGCTATTCTATCAGAGAGCCAATGTTACTATTCAGAGAGCCAATGTTACTATTCAGAGAGCCAATGTTACTATTCAGAGAGACAATGTTACTATTCAGAGAGCCAATGATACTATTCAGAGAGCCAATGTTACTATTCAGAGAGCCAATGTTACTATTCAGAGAGCCAATGTTACTATTCAGAGAGCCAATGTTACTATTCAGAGAGCCAATGATACTATTCAGAGAGCCAATGTTACTATTCAGAGAGACAATGTTACTATTCAGAGAGCCAATGATACTATTCAGAGAGCCAATGTTACTATTCAGAGAGCCAATGTTACTATTCAGAGAGCCAATGTTACTATTCAGAGAGCCAATGATACTATTCAGAGAGCCAATGTTACTATTCAGAGAGACAATGATACTATTCAGAGAGCCAATGTTACTATTCAGAGAGACAATGTTACTATTCAGAGAGCCAATGATACTATTCAGAGAGCCAATGTTACTATTCAGAGAGCCAATGATACTATTCAGAGAGCCAATGTTACTATTCAGAGAGCCAATGATACTATTCAGAGAGCCAATGTTACTATTCAGAGAGCCAATGATACTATTCAGAGAGCCAATGTTACTATTCAGAGAGCCAATGATACTATTCAGAGAGCCAATGATACTATTCAGAGAGCCAATGATACTATTCAGAGAGCCAATGTTACTATTCAGAGAGCCAATGATACTATTCAGAGAGCCAATGATACTATTCAGAGAGCCAATGATACTATTCAGAGAGCCAATGATACTATTCAGAGAGCCAATGTTACTATTCAGAGAGCCAATGTTACTATTCAGAGAGCCAATGTTACTATTCAGAGAGCCAATGTTACTATTCAGAGAGCCAATGTTACTATTCAGAGAGCCAATGATACTATTCAGAGAGCCAATGTTACTATTCAGAGAGCCAATGTTACTATTCAGAGAGCCAATGTTACTATTCAGAGAGCCAATGTTACGAGGCAGGCAACTCCTTTAACTGGCTCGACAGAAAGACCATCGGATTCCTCCTTCACAGATAAAGCAGGGTACCGTTTCATCGGATTCCTCCTTCACAGATGAAACAGTACCCTGTTTTATCACCATCATAGAATGATTGTACAGAACAACTTGGCAATGTTCTAACCACTTCAACACATGAAAAAGCATCAAACATCCTACATGACTGAAGCTGGCCCATAAAGGAGGCTATACATCCTACATGACTGAAACTGGCCCATAAAGGAGGCTATACATCCTACATGACTGAAACTGGCCCATAAAGGAGGCTATACATCCTACATGACTGAAGCTGGCCCATAAAGGAGGCGACACATTCTACATGACTGAAACTGGCCCATAAAGGAGGCTATACATTCTACATGACTGAAACTGGCCCATAAAGGAGGCTATATATCCGACATGACTGAAACTGGCCCATAAAGGAGGCTATACATCCTACATGACTGAAGCTGGCCCATAAAGGAGGCTATACATCCTACATGACTGAAACTGGCCCATAAAGGAGGCTATACATCCGACATGACTGAAACTGGCCCATAAAGGAGGCTATACATCCTACATGACTGAAACTGGCCCATAAAGGAGGCTATACATCCGACATGACTGAAACTGGCCCATAAAGGAGGCTATACATCCTACATGACTGAAACTGGCCCATAAAGGAGGCTATACATCCGACATAGTAGGCTATATCTCCCAGCTCCTGTATTTGGAACCCAAGACACTAAAGTGATAATGTGGTGGGCAGAAGGTTGACTCAGTAAATGAAAGCCTTGATTGGTTGGTGACTCACCAGTCTAAATAAAGCCTTTACCAAATGTCACAAGTCACCTATCTAAAAAAAAAATTAAAAAAATAAAAAAAACAGGCAAAAGCAAATTGGAGAGAGGAGGATTACCTGCCCACATACAATAAAGTGCTTGATAACGAGGCCAGAGGTATACATTTCCCATTGACATTAAGCTGCACAAAGAGTTTAAACAGCTCTAATACTTTATTATGTCAAGAAGGCTTAAGCCTGATGAATTTAACTGTGTTTAAATGAGGCCTCACCTCCTGGTGACACTAGTGACCATATCCCCCCCCCCCCCCCCCCGTGCATCCCGCAAAGGCGTAGGTGTTGCTAACATTTACGATAGCAAATTTAAATGACGTTTTTTGTCTTTTGAGCTTCTAGTCATGGAATCTATGCAGCCTACTCAATCACTTTTTATAGCTACTGTTTACAGGCCTCCTGGGTCATATACAGCGTTCCTCACCGAGTTCCCTGAATTCCTATCGGACCATATAGTCATAGAAGATAATATTCAAATTTTGGGTGATTTTAATATTCATATGGAAAAGTCCACAGACCCAAAAGGCTTTCGGAGCCATCATCGACTGGGTTTTGTCCAACATGTCTCTGGACCTACTCACTGTCACAGTCATACTCTGGACCTAGTTTTGTCCCATGGAATAAATGTTGTGGATCTTAATGTTTTTCCTCATAATTCTGGACTATTGGACCACCATTTTATTACGTTAGCAATCGCAACAAATAATCTGCTCAGACCCCAACCAAGGAGCATCAAAAGTTGTGCTATAAATTCTCAGACAAACCAAAGATTCCTTGATGCCCTTCCAGACTCCCTCTGCCTACCCAAGGATGTCAGAGGACAAAAAAAACAGTTAACCACCTAACTGAGGAACTCAATTTAACCCTGTGCAATACCCTAGATGCAGTTGCACCCCTAAAAACGAAAACAATTTGTCATAAGAAACTAGCTCCCTGGTACACAGAAAATACCCGAGCTCTGAAGCAAGCATCCAGAAAATTGGAACGGAAATGGTGCCACACCAAACTGGAAGTCTTCTGACTAGCTTGGAAAGACAGTACCGTGCAGTACCGAAGAGCCCTCAGTGCTGCTCGATCATTCTATTTTTCCAACTTAATTGAGGAAAATAAGAACAATACGAAATTTATTTTTGATACTGTCGCAAAGCTAACTAAAAAGCAGCATTCCCCAAGAGAGGATGGCTTTCACTTCAGCAGTAATAAATTCATGAACTTCTTTGAGGAAAAGATCATGATCATTAGAAAGCAAATTTCGGACTCCTCTTTAAATTTGCGTATTCCTCCAAAGCTCAGTTGTCCTGAGTCTGCACAACTCTGCCAGGACCTAGGATCAAGAGAGACAGTTCCTCGGCATACACATCACAGACAAACTGAATTGGTCCACTCACACTGACAGCATCGTGAAGAAGGCGCAGCAGCGCCTATTCAACCTCAGGAGGCTGAAGAAATTCGGCTTGTCACCAAAAGCACTCACAAACTTCTACAGATGCACAATCGAGAGCATCCTGCCGGGCTGTATCACCGCCTGGTACGACAACTGCTCCGCCCTCAACCGTAAGGCTCTCCAGAGGGTAGTGAGGACTGCACAACGCATCACCGGGGGCAAACTACCTGCCCTCCAGGACACCTACACCACCCGTTGTTACAGGAAGGCCATAAAGATCATCAAGGACATCAACCACCCGAACCACTGCCTGTTCACCCCGCTATCATCCAGAAGGCGAGGTCAGTACAGGTGCATCAAAGCTGGGACCGAGAGACTGAAAAACAGCTTCTATCTCAAGGCCATCAGACTGTTAAACAGCCACCACTAACATTGAGTGGCTGCTGCCAACACACTATCATTGACACTGACCCAACTCCAGCCATTTTAATAATGGGAATTGATGGGAAATGATGTAAATATATCACTAGCCACTTTAAACAATGCTACCTTACATAATGTTACTTACCCTACATTATTCATCTCATATGCATATGTATATACTGTACTCTACATCATCGACTGCATCCTTATGTAACACATGTATCACTAGCCACTTTAACTATGCCACTTTGTTTACTTTGTCTACACACTCATCTCATATGTATATACTGTACTCGATACCATCTACTGTATGCTGCTCAGTACCATCACTCATTCATATATCCTTATGTACATGTTCCTTATCCCCTTACACTGTGTATAAGACAGTAGTTTTGGAATTGTTAGTTCGATTACTTGTTGGTTATCACTGCATTGTCGGAACTAGAAGCACAAGCATTTTGCTACACTCGCATTTAACATCTGCTAACCATGTGTATGTGACAAATAAAATTTGATTTGATTTGACACTCAAGTGTTTTAGTACTATATCCCTTGACACAAGGATAAAATAATATTGGCCTCTAAACCTTCAACCTTCTGTCCTCGTGCTCCTAGACCTTAGTGCTGCTTTTGATACCATCGATCACCACATTCTTTTGGAGAGATTGGAAACCCAAATTGGTCTACACGGACAAGTTCTGGCCTGGTTTAGATCTTATCTGTCGGAAAGATATCAGTTTGTCTCTGTGAATGGTTTGTCCTCTGACAAATCAACTGTAAATTTCGGTGTTCCCCAAGGTTCCGTTTTAGGACCACTATTGTTTTCACTATATATATATATATATATATTACCTCTTGGGGATGTCATTCGAAAACATAATGTTAACTTTCACTGCTATGCGGATGACACACAGCTGTACATTTCAATGAAACATGGTGAAGCCCCAAAATTGCCCTCGCTAGCAGCCTGTGTTTCAGACATAAGGAAGTGGATGGCTGCAAACGTTCTACTTTTAAAACTCGGACAAAACAGAGATGCTTGTTCTAGGTCCCAAGAAACAAAGAGATCTTCTGTTGAATCTGACAATTAACCTTAATGGTTGCACAGTCGTCTCAAATAAAACTGTGAAGGACCTCGGCGTTACTCTGGACCTTGATCTCTCTTTTGACGAACATATCAAGACTGTTTCAAGAACAGCTTTTTTCCATCTACGTAACATTGCAAAAATCAGAAATGTTCTGTCCAAAAATTATGCAGAAAAATTAATCCATGCTCTTGTTACTTCTAGGTTAGACTACTGCAATGCTCTACTTTCCGGCTACCCGGATAAAGAACTAAATAAACTTCAGTTAGTGCTAAATACGGCTGCTAGAATCCTGACTAGAACCCCCCAAAAATGATATTACTCCAGTGCTAGCCTCTCTACACTGGCTTCCTGTTAAGTCAAGGGCTGATTTCAAGGTTTTACTGCTAACCTACAAAGCATTACATGGGCTTGCTCCTACCCATCTTTCCGATTTGGTCCTGCCGTACATACCTACACGTACGCCATGGTCACAAGACGCAGGCCTCCTAATTGTCCCTAGAATTTATAAGCAAACAGCTGGAGGCAGGGCTTTCTCCTATAAAGCTCAATTTTTATGGAATGGTCTGCCTACCCATGTGAGAGACGCAGACTCGGTCTCAACCTTTAAGAGTTTACTGTAGACTCATCTCTTCAGTGGGTCATATGATTGAGTGTAGCCTGGCCCAGGAGTGTGAAGGTGAACGGAAAGGCTCTGGAGCAACGAACCGCCCTTGCTGTCTCTGCCTGGCCGGTTCCCCTCTTTCCACTGGGATTCTCTGCCTCTAACGCTTTTACAGGGGCCGAGTCACTGGCTTACTGGTGCTCTTCCATGCCGTCCCTAGGAGGGGTGCGTCACTTGAGTGGGTTGAGTCACTGACATGCACTTCCTGTCTGTAAGTCTGTATGGATAAGAGCGTCTGCTAAATGACTTAAATGTAAATGTAATGTAAAATGGGTTGGCGCCCCTCCTTGGGTTGTGCTGTGGCGGAGATATTTGTGGGCTATACTCTGCCTTGTCTCAGGATGGTAAGTTGGTGGTTGAAGATATCCATCTAGTGGTGTGGGGGCTGTGCTTTGGCAAAGTGGGTGGGCTTATATCCTGCCTGTTTAGCCCTGTCCGGGGGTATCATCTGATGGGGCCACAGTGTCTCCTGACCCTCCTGTCTCAGCCTCCAGTATTTATGCTGCAGTAGTTTGTGTCGGGGGGCTAGGGTGAGTCTATTATATCTGGAGTACTTCTCCTGTCTTATCTGGTGTCCTGTGTGAATTTAAGTATGCGCTCTCTAATTCTCTCTTTCTCTCGGAGCACCTGAGCCCTAGGACAATGCCTCAGGACTGCCTGGCATGATGACTCCTTGTTGTCCCCAGTCCACCTGGCCGTCCTGCTGCTCCAATTTCAACTGTTCTGCCTGCGGCTATGGAACCCTGACCTGTTCACCGGACGTGCTATCTGTCCCAGACCTGCTGTTTTCAACTCTCTAGAGACAGCAGGAGCGGTAGAGATACTCTGAATGATCGGCTATGAAAAGCCAACTGACATTTACTCCTGAGGTGCTGACTTGCTGCACCCTCGACAACTACTGTTATTATTATTATTATTTGACCATGCTGGTCATTTATGAACATTTGAACATCTTGGCCATGTTCTGTTATAATCTCCACCCGGCACAGCCAGAAGAGGACTGGCCACCCCCCATAGCCTGGTTCCTCTCTAGGTTTCTTCCTCGGTTCTGGCCTTTCTAGGGAGTTTTTCCTAGCCACTGTGCTTCTACACCTGCATTGCTTGCTGCTTGGGGTTTTAGGCTGGGTTTCTGTACAGCACTTTGAGATATCAGCTGATGTACGAAGGGCTGTATAAATAAATGTGATTTTAAGATAAGCATTCCCTGTGGTTCCCATTCAACTCAACTTCAAATGCCCCTGTAACACAAACTACTATTGGCAAACTGACACCAACAAAGGTTCTGCCCATTGAATCAAGGTGTTAGTAGACACTAGAGCATACATACAACTATGCATAACTTTACTCATATCTTGGCCATAAAAGCAAAACACAACGAGAGAGAGAGCGAGAGACAGAGAGAGAGAGCGAGAGACAGAGAGAGAGACAGAGAGAGAGAGCGAGAGAGACAGAGAGAGACAGAGAGAGAGAAAAGAGAGAGAGAGCGAGAGACAGAGAGAGAGAGAGAGACAGAGAGAGAGAGCGAGAGACAGAGAGCGAGAGACAGAGAGAGAGACAGAGAGAGAGAGCGAGAGACAGAGAGAGAGACAGAGAGAGAGAGAGAGAGAGAGAGAGAGATAATTTAACTATGGGCCTGGGGGAGACCAATACAACCTTTACAACTTAATATGAGTCATCTGGCCAGGTTTCAAGAGGACATAGATATGGTATAGGGATCTCGTGTCTTCCAACAGGTGTGGTGGAGCTTGTTTTTGGGAAGACACAGATCTAAAATTCAGAAATATGCTACTGCTCTACTTTCAGTTTGAAGGTAGATCGAAATATATATATATATATATATATATATATATATATAAAAGAAAATACCTTGTACACGTCTCCATATGTGCCGCTCCCAACACGTTGAATGAGCTCGAAATCCTGCTGTGGGTTGTTTCTTTTAATTTCTCCACTAGGTCTTGAACAGATATCCATGACAGCTATCGAACTGGCTGGAAAAGTTAACACCTAACAACTTCACTTTACATTTAAACGCGTTGGCTTGTGCAAATACACGTCGGTATATCATTCGGCGAGGAGTTATTAACGTTACTTCAAGAGGTGATCATTTGTTTTATTCTCTAAAGCTGCAGAAGTGTTGCTTCCAAGTCTGGCTTCTGGGTCCATTTCCTGCCGTTGAGACAAGAGTAGAAAATAATAGTTAATAAACAAATTTCAGAAGTCATTTAAAAAGGCAACAATATTTGATGTCTGTCCGGATAAACGTTAATTTGGGGCAAACTAACTAGTTAGCTACGGAAAAAGTTAGCAGAAACTATGGATTGATTATTGCCTTTAACCAATATAAATACAATGATTGACCCTCTGTAACGTTAGAGAGTAAGTTAAGTTAACTACTTCCACTGTAGATAGATAATTTAACTAGGTTTTGGTAGTTATCCAAAGCTAACGTTACAGTGGCTAAGTGGTTAGCTGGCTAAGCGAAAGTCAAAATCCAAAACAGGAGTTAGATTGGCGAATTTACCATTTATTCCCATTATAAATAAATGACACATACGAAAGTAGGCGTATGTTACATTTGGCAATATTACGGTGTCAAATCCCTTTCTTCCAAAAGATAAATTCAATGTTCCTATTCAGAGAAAGTGTAAACACTTCTTCTGCTGGCCAGATCTCTCTCTCTTTCTCTCTCTGACAACGACAAGCACCGCGTTGAGCTGGAAAAAGACCCGAGCTGCGGTCCTCATGTCCCTCCTGTTGACAACACGACGTGCTACTAACTCACTAGTGAAAACACGGACTTTATGTCATCCATGCATTCAACTGTAAAAGGTGTACCTACCGATTTTCACAAGGAAACAATAACAACTAACATAATTGAATCGATTAAAATGCTATTGAAAGCAAGCATTGTTGTTTTTTAAATTATCGAGACGGAATTGATGTCTTGTCTGTTAAATGATGTGCAACTACCGCCACCTAACGATGTAAACAAGCAAGCAACTGTAACCACAAAACGTGCAGAAAAAAACAACACAACCCCTCCCCCTCCCTCCTCCTCCTCCTCCTCCTCCTTGCAATTTATAGAAATACTGCACACCCAACTCCCCGTCGGCTTCAGCGTCCTCTCTTCTATGAGCATCCTCCTCGGTGTGGGTTTGGAAAGAGGTCCTCCCTTTAGTTCCCGTGTCTACATGACAGCCGCGTAGGTTCTCACGTACAGTCAAAACAGAAAGACATGGCGAGAAACCGTAAAGACAGAGACAGCTGGGGTGAGTGGTTAATCATTATGAAGATGACTAAATGTGTCCTCTTGTAGACGCACATTTTTTAAAAACAGATTACAAAAAGAGGTGCGCTATTTAGCCTATTTAATGTAGCCCAGGCTATGGGAGAGTCTCAGCGATGCAGCTGATCAGATGTTTGTGCATGAATAATGATGGGGCAGGCGTTGTAATTTGCGTGTTATTGTCAGAACAAACCAATTACATCTATTGAATGCTCAACAATCGCAAAAACGCTGGCCTGGACCAGACTCAAACCAAGCCCCGTTCAGCTGATCAACTAATATAGACCCAGGCCAAGCGTCTATTCTATTCACTTTAGTCTACAGGCCAGTGGATCGTCTGTCTGAGCATCTCCATCCCCGCACCCTTTAAAATGATTACCGCACAGATCAACGAACGACAGCAATAAAAACAACGCTAGAATGAACCAGTGTTAGAGAGATTTGATTTACAGGACTAGGCCCTTACACAAATACCTGTCAAGGCGGGGCGGCTATAGGGGGTGTGGGTTTAGCTATAGAGGGTATGGGTGGACCTGAGGCAAACCGATGGCACCATCCTTAGCATTACATTTCACTCAGCTACTGTATGTATGTCTCTGGTTTCTGATTGGTGTTCATCTCGTATCTGTTTGATAAACACCAATTGTGCCGTACCATTTGGGTCTATTATCACATAGTTAAAACGATCTTGTTTTAACGCCGTCATCATTAGACATACTAAGAGCCGTCGGGCATTCAACATAAGGTAGCCTTTTGTGATAGCTAGAATGACTGGGTTGGAAGCTATAGAGTGACATCGAATGTTGTTGTTCTATTATTTAAAGAGAGTTGAGCAGCAATGAGCATTGGCCCAGTACATGTACGGAGTAGACCTAGACTCTGCTGATGTATGAAGCTGCTCTGTAGCAGGAGTCAATGACCAGCTAGTTTGGAAGTTGGGATTATGTCCCAAATGACACCCTATTCCCTATATAGTGCACTACTTTTGACTAAGGGTATGTCTCAAATGGCACTCTATTCCCTATATAGTACACTACATAATAGTGTGCCATTTGGGATGAAACCTTAACCTGTTATTTTAGGACAGGCTTTGCTTTGTTGTTTTTATTTTTTTGTGAGAATAAATAAATGCCCCCAGTCCAGACCAGAGAAACATAGGATGACAGGACTGTTTTACATGATTAACTGTGGTCTGTAGTCTGTTTTTAATGCCCCAAAATGGTCTCTTCCTTTATCACCTACAGTATTAGCCTGTTCTTGTATTAAAGAGACTTAATGCTATGTTTATTATTATGTCATCTCATACAAATGCAGAGATAAAGCTTAGAGTGTTGTGGGTGATAAGATATATTCTTAGACAGTAGGCCGTTCCATCTATCAACTCTTCTGTGTGTTAACAGCCTGCTAACACAACACATTACTTCAAGAGGAGAAAATCATTCCACTATATCGTGACTGTGTGCTCCTCAGTCTTCTCCTTGTTAGCAGACTAGCTAGGATTTTGCGGCCTACACAGCCATTAGGCCTCTGGAGACTGTGAAGAGGCAGACTGAGTCACTGCCTTCCTGGAAAGGAAAGCTCTCTGTCTTTCTCTCTGTCTTTCTCTCTGTCTTTCTCTCTGTCTTTCTCTCTGTCTTTCTCTCTGTCTTTCTCTCTGTCTTTCTCTCTGTCTTTCTCTCTGTGTTTCTCTCTGTCTTTCTCTCTGTGTGTCTCTCTTTCTCTCTGTGTGTCTCTGTGTGTCTCTCTGTGTGTCTCTCTGTGCTCTCTCTGTGTGTCTCTCTGTGTGTCTCTCTGTGTGTCTCTCTGTGTGTCTCTCTGTGTGTCTCTCTGTGTGTCTCTCTGTGTGTCTCTCTGTGTGTCTCTCTGTGTGTCTCTCTGTGTGTCTCTCTGTGTGTCTCTCTGTGTGTCTCTCGCTCTCTCTGTGTGTCTCTCGCTCTCTCTGTGTGTCTCTCGCTCTCTCTGTGTGTCTCTCGCTCTCTCTGTGTGTCTCTCGCTCTCTCTGTGTGTCTCTCGCTCTCTCTGTGTGTCTCTCGCTCTCTCTGTGTGTCTCTGTGTCTCATTCTCTGTGTCTCTCTCTGTGTCTCTCTGTGTCTCATTCTCTGTCTCTGTCTCTCTCTCTCTCTGTGTCTCTGTGTCTCATTCTCTGTCTCTGTCTCTCTCTATCTCTCTGTCTCTGTGTCTCTGTGTCTCATTCTCTGTCTCTGTCTCTGTCTCTGTCTCTGTCTCTGTCTCTGTCTCTGTCTCTGTCTCTCTCTCTGTCTCTGTCTCTGTCTCTCTCTCTCTCTCTGTGTCTCTCTCTCTCTCTCTCTGTCTCTCTGTCTCTCTGTGTCTCTCTCTCTGTCTCAAACCACATCCTCTGTTCTGAACCAATGCTTAACTTGAATCATTACTGGATTTAACGTCTCGCTCAGCTACAGTATGCATGTGTCTCAAATGGTCTATTCTGTCTCTCATGTCTACTCTGCCCACTCTATGATACTGATCTGTTAGAAACCATTTGGGATGCAGATTCTGATCTGTTGAGATGAACCAATCTGTTAACCACCGGGGGGGGGAGATAGCAGATGATACTGATCTGTTAACCACCGGGGGGAGATAGCAGATGATACTGATCTGTTAACCACCGGGGGGGGGAGAGATAGCAGATGATACTGATCTGTTAACCACCGGGGAGAGATAGCAGATGATACTGATCTGTTAACCACCGGGGGGGGGGGAGATAGCAGATGATACTGGGAGATAGCAGATGATACTGATCTGTTAACCACCGGGGGAGAGATAGCAGATGATACTGATCTGTTAACCAGGATAGCAGATGATACTGATCTGTTAACCACCGGGGGGGAGATAGCAGATGATACTGATCTGGGATAGCAGATTTCTTATTGGGGGGAGATGCAGATGATACTGATCTGTTAAACCAGATGATACTGATCTGTTAACCACCGGGGGGAGATAGCAGATGATACTGATCTGTTAACCACCGGGGGGGGGAGATAGCAGATGATACTGATCTGTTAACCACCGGGGGGGAGATGATACTGATCTGCAGATGATACTGATCTGTTAAACCACCGGGGGGAGACAGATGATACTGATCTGGGGAGATAGCAGATGATACTGATCTGTTAACCACCGGGGGGGAGATAGCAGATGATACTGATCTGTTAACCACCGGGGGAGATAGCAGATGATACTGATCTGTTAACCACCGGGGGGAGATGGCAGATGATACTGATCTGTTAACCACCGGGGGGAGATGGCAGATGATACCGATCTGTTAACCACCGGGGGGAGATAGCAGATGATACTGATCTGTTAACCACCGGGGGGGATAGCAGATGATACTGATCTGTTAACCACCGGGGGGATAGCAGATGATACTGATCTGTTTAACCACCGGGGGGAGATAGCAGATGATACTGATCTGTTAACCACCAGATGGGGGGAGATGGCAGATGATACTGATCTGTTAACCACCGGGGGGAGATGGCAGATGATACTGATCTGTTAACCACCGGGGGGGAGATAGCAGATGATACTGATCTGTTAACCAGATGATACTGACCGGGGGGGGATGATATCTGCAGATGATACTGATCTGTTAACCACCGGGGGGAGATAGCAGATGATACTGATCTGTTAACCACCGGGGGGCAGATGATAGATGATACAGATGATACTGATCTGTTAACCACCGGGGGGGGGGAGAGATAGCAGATGATACTGATCTGTTAACCACCGGGGGGGGGGGGGGCAGATGATACTGATCTGTTAACCACCGGGGGGGGAGATGATGATACTGATCTGTTAACCACCGGGGGGAGATGATGCTGATCTGTTAACCACCGGGGGGAGATAGCCGTTGTGGTATTAACAAGCCCTTAACATTACTTGTCATTACGAAAAAGTTATTGACATATCCAGATTTGAATTAAACTCACAACAAACAAACAAACAAAAACTGTGCGCTTTGATGACATCATCTTTCTGCAGTTTATTCCTTCTCCCTCTGGGTATTGGACGTTAAGTCTGTCGCTATTTTCCCTTTAGCCCCGAGGAAGGTACTGGGTGCTGAAACATTGGTTCCCCAATAAATCATTGGGGAGTATTATAGTGTGAGTTTGTGTCCCAAATGACACCCTATTCCCTATTTAGTGCACTACTTTTGAACAGGACCCATAAGGTAGTGCACTATATAGGGCTCTTAGATCTCTGGTCAAAAGTACACTATACTATGCACTACATAGGAAAATAGGGAGCCATTTCAGATGTACTTGAGAGAATTATGGGATGTGCAACATTTTTTAAATTTGTACCTCCCTTGTCATGTGACAGGGTCCTTCACAGACAAAGCCACCTACGACTGGAGCTCAGAGGAGGAGGAGCCCGATGGAAGGGCGCGGCCCATCCAGGTGCTTGTTGTCAAGGACGACCACACCTTCGAGTTGGACGAGGTGGCGCTGAGTCGGATCCTATTGGCCGAAGAGGTCCACAACAGGGAAGTGGTGGCCATATCTGTGGCCGGGGCGTTCCGCAAGGGCAAGTCCTTCCTCATGGACTTCATGCTGCGTTACATGTACAGCCAGGTGAGTTCAAAGGTCATGCTTGTGTAACGGATGGGGATTGGTAACCTCACTACTCAGCTTGAAATGTCTCCATCCGTGCTGCCGAAATGCTATCTTTTCAGTGGCGAAGTTGGCTAAGATATTAGGAAGGTCACTTGTGTTTGTGAGACAGAGGTCCAGAGGAAGGAAGCAACACTGTTAAATGACGCCTGTCACACCTGGTGGTTCATGTCTTGTGTTCATATCTCTTGACCCGGCTGTGACCCATCCCTCAGCATGTAAGAGACTGTCTGTAATTAAACGTTGCGTCACTGTTGCTGCATTGACATAATGTGATGATTAAGGTTATGATGCGTCTTACTGTTGTAAAGTTTGTGACTAATATGCTAGCAGCAGGATTGGTCCAAAAAGCTTCGATCCGTGTTGTATTTCTCTCCTGAATGAGTCTGTATCTAATCTAATGGTCCCCAGGCGTCTGAGGAGTGGCTGGGGGAGGCAGAGGAGCCCCTGACGGGGTTCTCCTGGAGGGGTGGATCTGAGAGGGAGACCACTGGCATTCAGATCTGGAGCGAAGTGTTCCTGGTGGACAAGCCAGATGGACGCAAGGTATCAGATCCTCACCTTTGACCTGTATTCAAGGGGTGTGCGTCCCAAATGGGCCCCTATTTCCTACATAGTGCACTACTTTAGACCCTATTCCCTACATAGTGCACTACTTTAGACCCTATTCCCTACATAGTGCACTACTTTAGACCCTATTCCCTATATAGTGCACTACTTTAGACCCTATTCCCTATATAGTGTGCTACTTTAGACCCTATTCCCTATATAGTGCACTACTTTAGACCCTATTCCCTATATAGTGCACTACTTTAGACCCTATTCCTATATAGTACTATAGTGCACTACTTTAGACCCTATTCCCTATATAGTGCACTACTTTAGACCCTATTCCCTATATAGTGCACTACTTTAGACCCTATTCCCTATATAGTGCACTACTTTAGACCCTATTCCCTATATAGTGCACTACTTTAGACCCTATTCCCTATATAGTGCACTACTTTAGACCCTATTTAGACCCTATTCCTATATAGTGCACTACTTTAGACCCTATTCCTATATAGTGCCTATTGCTATTCCCTACTTTAGACCCTATTCCCTATATAGTGCACTACTTTAGACCCTATTCCCTATATAGTGCACTACTTTGGACCCTATTCCCTATATAGTGCACTACTTTGGACCCTATTCCCTATATAGTGCACTACTTTAGACCCTATTCCCTACATAGTGCACTACTTTTGACTCAGAGCCCCATGGGTAGATTCTGTATAACAACTACAGTCAGAGACCCAATCTGTGATATTTACAGATGTTTGTTGGTCCATCTTAAATCGGGGATGAGCCCACTCAGCAGAACTCAGTCAGGGTCTCAACTTACTGTTGTGAGTTATAATAGTAGAAAACACCAGGTGTAATTTCTAAATGTGGTTGTGCATCAGCAGGTTTTCTCTTGTTATGTCAGTCACTTAATTAGCTTGTATCAACATGTTTTTGATTGGTAAATCAATCTAGCGACCAGTAATTATGCAAATGTTTCTCTCCACCCCATGGCAAAATGTGTAGAATGGCAGGAAATGAACTTGTTAATCTTCAGTTTTGTCTCTCCAGTTAAACTGTAATATCATTAACACTGATGAAGAGTTCTGTTGTCCTGTCTCGTCCTTCAGGTGGCTGTTCTACTGATGGACACCCAGGGAACGTTCGACAGCCAGTCAACGTTGAGGGATTCAGCCACTGTGTTTGCACTAAGCACTATGATCAGCTCCATGCAGGTACAAAACAGTGGCTTTGGCCCCTAACGACCCCACTGTCTTAGCAGATACAGTGGCTTTTAACGACCCCACTGTCTTAGCAGATACAGTGGCTTTGGCCCCTAACGACCCCACTGTCTTAACAGATACAGTGGCTTTGGCCCCTAACGACCCCACTGTCTTAACAGATACAATGGCTTTGGCCCCTAACGACCCCACTGTCTTAACAGATACAATGGCTTTGGCCCCTAACGACCCCACTGTCTTAACAGATACAGTGGCCCCTATCGACCCCACTGTCTTAACAGATACAGTGTGGCCCCTAACGACCCCACTGTCTTAACAGATACAGTGGCTTTGACCCCACTGTCTTAACAGATACAGTGGCCCCACTGTCTTAACAGATACAGTGGCTTTAACAGCCCTAACGACCCCACTGTCTTAACAGATACAGTGGCTTTGGCCCCTGTCTTAACAGATGACCCCGACCCCACTGTCTTAACAGATACAGTGGCTTTGGCCCCTAACGACCCCACTGTCTTAACAGATACAGTGGCCCCTAACGACCCCACTGTCTTAACAGATACAGTGGCCCCTAACGACCCCACTGTCTTAACAGATACAGTGGCCCCTAACGACCCCACTGTCTTAACAGATACAGTGGCTTTGGCCCCTAACGACCCCACTGTCTTAACAGATACAGTGGCCCCTAACGACCCCACTGTCTTAACAGATACAGTGGCCCCTAACGACCCCACTGTCTTAACAGATACAGTGGCCCTAACGACCCCACTGTCTTAACAGATACAGTGGCTTTGGCCCCTAACGACCCCACTGTCTTAGCAGATACAGTGGCTTTGGCCCCTAACGACCCCACTGTCTTAACAGATACAGTGGTCCCTAACGACCCCACTGTCTTAACAGATACAGTGGCTTTGGCCCTAACGACCCCACTGTCTTAACAGATACAGTGGCTTTGGACCCCACTGTCTTAACAGATACAGTGGCTTTGGCCCCTAATGACCCCACTGTCTTAGCAGATACAGTGGCCCCTAACGACCCCACTGTCTTAACCACTGACCCCACTGTCTTAACAGATACAGTGGCCCCTAACGACCCCACTGTCTTAACAGATACAGTGGCTTTGGCCCCTAATGACCCCACTGTCTTAACAGATACAGTGGCCCTAACGACCCCACTGTCTTAACAGGTACAGTGGCCCCTAACGACCCCACTGTCTTAACAGATACAGTGGCTTTGGCCCCTAACGACCCCACTGTCTTAGCAGATACAGTGGCCCTAACGACCCCACTGTCTTAACAGATACAGTGGCTTTGGCCCTAACCACCCCACTGTCTTAACAGATACAGTGGCTTTGGGACCCCACTGTCTTAACAGATACAGTGGCTTTGGCCCTAACCACCCCACCACTGTCTTAGTCTTAACAGATACAGTGGCTTTGGCCCCTAACGACCCCACTGTCTTAGCAGATACAGTGGCTTTGGGACCCCACTGTCTTAGCAGATACAGTGGCTTTGGCCCCTAACGACCCCACTGTCTTAGCAGATACAGTGGCTTTGGCCCCTAACGACCCCACTGTCTTAGCAGATACAGTGGCTTTGGCCCCTAACGACCCCACTGTCTTAGCAGGTACAGTGGCTTTGGCCCCTAACGACCCCACTGTCTTAACAGGTACAGTGGCTTTGGCCCCTAACGACCCCACTGTCTTAACAGGTACAGTGGCTTTGGCCCCTAACGACCCCACTGTCTTAACAGGTACAGTGGCTTTGGCCCCTAACGACCCCACTGTCTTAACAGATACAGTGGCTTTGGCCCCTAACGACCCCACTGTCTTAACAGATACAGTGGCTTTGGCCCCTAACGACCCCACTGTCTTAACAGGTACAGTGGCTTTTAACGACCCCACTGTCTTAGTAGATACAGTGGCCCTAACGACCCCACCCACTGTCTTGACCCCACTGTCTTAGCAGATACAGTGGCTTTGGCCCCTAACGACCCCACTGTCTTAACAGATACAGTGGCTTTGGCCCTAACGACCCCACTCTCTTAGCAGGTACAGTGGCCCTAACGACCCCACTGTCTTAACAGATACAGTGGCTTTGGCCCCTAACGACCCCACTGTCTTAACAGATACAGTGGCTTTGGCCCCTAACGACCCCACTGTCTTAACAGACCCCACTGTCTTACAGTGGTGGCCCTAACGACCCCACTGTCTTACTGTCTTAACAGATACAGTGGCTTTGGCCCCTAACGACCCCACTGTCTTAACTAACGACCCCACTGTCTTACTGTCTTAACAGATACACGACCCCACTGTGGCTTTGGCCCCTAACGACCCCACTGTCTTGTCTTACGACCCCACTGTCTTAACAGATACAGTGGGACCCCACTGTCTTAACAGATACAGTGGCCCCTAACGACCCCACTGTCTTAACAGATACAGTGGCCCTAAGACCCCACTGTCTTAACAGATACAGTGGGACCCCACTGTCTTAACAGATACAGTGGCCCCTAACGACCCCACTGTCTTAACAGATACAGTGGCTTTGGCCCCTAACGACCCCACTGTCTTAACAGATACAGTGGCCCCTAACGACCCCACTGTCTTAACAGATACAGTGGCCCCTAACGACCCCACTGTCTTAACAGATACAGTGGCCCCTAACGACCCCACTGTCTTAACAGATACAGTGGCCCTAACGACCCCACTGTCTTAACAGATACAGTGGCTTTTAACGACCCCACTGTCTTAGCAGATACAGTGGCTTTGGCCCCTAACGACCCCACTGTCTTAACAGATACAGTGGTCCCTAACGACCCCACTGTCTTAACAGATACAGTGGCTTTGGCCCTAACGACTCCACTGTCTTAACAGATACAGTGGCTTTGGCCCTAACGACCCCACTGTCTTAACAGATACAGTGGCTTTGGCCCCTAATGACCCCACTGTCTTAGCAGATACAGTGGCCCCTAACGACCCCACTGTCTTAACAGATACAGTGGCCCTAACGACCCCACTGTCTTAACAGATACAGTGGCCCCTAACGACCCCACTGTCTTAACAGATACAGTGGCTTTGGCCCCTAATGACCCCACTGTCTTAACAGATACAGTGGCCCTAACGACCCCACTGTCTTGTCTTACTGTCTTAACAGATACAGTGGCTTTGGTGACCCCACTGTCTTAGCAGATACAGTGGCCCCACCCCACTGTCTTAACAGATACAGTGGCTTTGGCCCTAACCACCCCACTGTCTTAACAGATACAGTGGCTTTGGCCCTAACGACCCCACTGTCTTAACAGATACAGTGGCTTTGGCCCTAACCACCCCACTGTCTTAACAGATACAGTGGCTTTGGCCCCTAACGACCCCACTGTCTTAACAGCTACAGTGGCTTTGGCCCCTAACGACCCCACTGTCTTAGCAGATACAGTGGCTTTGGCCCCTAACGACCCCACTGTCTTAGCAGATACAGTGGGACCCCACTGTCTTAGCAGATACAGTGGCTTTGGCCCCTAACCTCCACTGTCTTAGCAGATACAGTGGCTTTGGCCCCTAACGACCCCACTGTCTTAACAGGTACAGTGGCTTTTAACGACCCCACTGTCTTAACAGGTACCTAACGACCCCACTGTCTTAACAGGTACAGTGGCTTTGGCCCCTAACGACCCCACTGTCTTAACAGGTACAGCCCCTAACGACCCCACTGTCTTAACAGATACAGTGGCTTTGGCCCCTAACGACCCCACTGTCTTAACAGATACAGTGGCCCTAACGACCCCACTGTCTTAACAGGTACAGTGGCTTTGGCCCCTAACGACCCCACTGTCTTAGTAGATACAGTGGCCCTAACGACCCCACTGTCTTAGCAGATACAGTGGCTTTGGCCCCTAATGACCCCACTGTCTTAGCAGATACAGTGGCTTTGGCCCCTAACGACCCCACTGTCTTAACAGGTACAGTGGCCCCTAACGACCCCACTGTCTTGGATACAGTTTGGGACCCCACTCTCTTAGCAGGTACAGTGGCCCTAACGACCCCACTGTCTTAACAGATACAGTGGCTTTGGGACCCCACTGTCTTAACAGATACAGTGGCTTTGGCCCCTAACGACCCCACTGTCTTAACAGGTACAGTGGCCCTAACGACCCCACTGTCTTAACAGGTACAGTGGCCCTAACGACCCCACTGTCTTAACAGGTACAGTGGCCCTAACGACCCCACTGTCTTAACAGATACAGTGACTTTGGCCCCTAACGACCCCACTCTCTTAACAGGTACAGTGGCTTTGGCCCCTAACGACCCCACTGTCTTAACAGATACAGTGGCTTTGGCCCCTAACGACCCCACTGTCTTAACAGGTACAGTGGCTTTGGCCCCTAACGACCCCATTGTCTTAACAGATACAGTGGCCCCTAACGACCCCATTGTCTTAACAGATAGTGGCCCCTAACGACCCCACTGTCTTAACAGGTACAGTGGCTTAGGCCCCTAACGACCCCACTGTCTTAACAGATACAGTGGCCCCTAACGACCCACTGTCTTAACAGGTACAGTGGCTTTGGCCCCTAACGACCCCATTGTCTTAACAGATACAGTGGCCCCTAACGACCCCATTGTCTTAACAGATACAGTGGCCCCTAACGACCCCACTGTCTTAACAGGTACAGTGGCTTTGGCCCCTAACGACCCCACTGTCTTAACAGGTACAGTGGCTTTGGCCCCTAACGACCCCACTGTCTTAACAGGACCCCACTGTCTTAGCAGATACAGTGGCTTTGGCCCCTAACGACCCCACTGTCTTAGCAGATACAGTGGCTTTGGCCCCTAACGACCCCACTGTCTTAACAGGTACAGTGGCTTTGGCCCCTAACGACCCCACTGTCTTAGCAGATACAGTGGCTTTGGCCCCTAACGACCCCACTGTCTTAGCAGATACAGTGGCTTTGGCCCCTAACGACCCCACTGTCTTAACAGGTACAGTTGCTTTAGACCCCACTGTCTTAACAGGTACAGTGGCTTTGGCCCCTAACGACCCCATTGTCTTAACAGATACAGTGGCCCCTAACGACCCCACTGTCTTAACAGGTACAGTGGCTTTGGCCCCTAACGACCCCATTGTCTTAACAGATACAGTGGCCCCTAACGACCCCACTGTCTTAACAGGTACAGTGGCTTTGGCCCCTAACGACCCCATTGTCTTAACAGATACAGTGGCTTTGGCCCCTAACGACCCCACTGTCTTAGAACATGAGTAATGACATTGTTTAGAGACGTCGACAACCGTAGATCTTCTGTGCCAAAAACATGTTGGAGTAGAACAGTTGAGTCTCGTTTCGCAGGTGTACAACATCTCGCAGAATGTCCAGGAGGATGATCTTCAACACTTACAGGTACAGTAGAGATTACATCACCTACAATATCACTGAGGTCTTTTACTGTGGAGACATTCAGATAGATGACGACTCTGTTTTCTCTTAACATTTTGAAAACTCCTGATTGTGATCAGTGTTGATTTAGTTTGTTTGTTGTTCTCTCTCTTCTCATAATAATAATAATATAATAATAATAAATAATAATAAATAATAATAATAATAATAATAATATATGCCATTTAGCAGACGCTTTTATCCAAAGCGACTTACAGTCATGTGTGCATACATTCTACGTATGGGTGGTCCCGGGGATCGAACCCACTACCCTGGCGTTACAAGCGCCATGCTCTACCAACTGAGCTACACAGGACCTACAGGACCTTCTCCTCTCTCTGTGTTGTTTTGTAGCTCTTCACTGAGTATGGCAGACTCGCTATGGAGGAAACGTTCCTTAAACCATTCCAGGTAGGACGTTCTCTCCTTCCTGTTATTCAGTTTTAGAGGCTTGTGCATCCAGACTGACCACTGTTATTCAGTTTTAGAGGCTTGAGCATCCAGACTGACCACTGTTATTCAGTTTTAGAGGCTTGAGCATCCAGACTGACCACTGTTATTCAGTTTTAGAGGCTTGTGCATCCAGACTGACCACTGTTATTCAGTTTTAGAGGCTTGAGCATCCAGACCGACCACTGTTATTCAGTTTTAGAGGCTTGTGCATCCAGACTGACCACTGTTATTCAGTTTTAGAGGCTTGAGCATCCAGACTGACCACTGTTATACAGTTTTAGAGGCTTGAGCATCCAGACCATTCCAGGTAGGACATTCTCTCCTTCCTGTTATTCAGTTTTAGAGGCTTGAACATCCAGACTGACCACTGTTATTCAGTTTTAGAGGCTTGTGCTTCCAGACTGACCACTGTTATTCAGTTTTAGAGGCTTGAACATCCAGACTGACCACTGTTATTCAGTTTTAGAGGCTTGTGCTTCCAGACTGACCACTGTTATTCAGTTTTAGAGGCTTGAGCATCCAGACTGACCACTGTTATTCAATTTTAGAGGCTTGAGCATCCAGACTGACCACTGTTATACAGTTTTAGAGGCTTGAGCATCCAGACTGACCACTGTTATTCAGTTTTAGAGGCTTGAGCATCCAGACTGACCACTGTTATTCAGTTTTAGAGGCTTGAGCATCTAGATTGACCACTGTTATTCAGTTTTAGAGGCTTGAGCATCCAGACTGACCACTGTTATTCAGTTTTAGAGGCTTGAGCATCCAGACTGACCACTGTTATTCAGTTTTAGAGGCTTGAGCATCCAGACTGACCACTGTTATACAGTTTTAGAGGCTTGAGCATCCAGACCATTCCAGGTAGGACGTTCTCTCCTTCCTGTTATTCAGTTTTAGAGGCTTGAGCATCCAGACTGACCACTGTTATTCAGTTTTAGAGGCTTGAGCATCCAGACTGACCACTGTTATACAGTTTTAGAGGCTTGAGCATCCAGACCATTCCAGGTAGGACGTTCTCTCCTTCCTGTTATTCAGTTTTAGAGGCTTGAGCATCCAGACTGACCACTCTTATTCAGTTTTAGAGGCTTGAGCATCCAGACTGACCACTGTTATTCAGTTTTAGAGGCTTGTGCATCCAGACTGACCACTGTTATTCAGTTTTAGAGGCTTGTGCATCCAGACTGACCACTGTTATTCAGTTTTAGAGGCTTGAGCATCCAGACTGACCACTGTTATACAGTTTTAGAGGCTTGAGCATCCAGACCATTCCAGGTAGGACATTCTCTCCTTCCTGTTATTCAGTTTTAGAGGCTTGTGCTTCCAGACTGGCCACTGTTATTTAGTTTTAGAGGCTTGTGCATCCAGACTGACCACTGTTATTCAGTTTTAGAGGCTTGAGCATCCAGACTGACCACTGTTATACAGTTTTAGAGGCTTGAGCATCCAGACTGACCACTGTTATTCAGTTTTAGAGGCTTGAGCATCCAGACTGACCACTGTTATTCAGTTTTAGAGGCTTGAGCATCCAGACTGACCACTGTTATTCAGTTTTAGAGGCTTGAGCATCCAGACTGACCACTGTTATACAGTTTTAGAGGCTTGAGCATCCAGACCATTCCAGGTAGGACGTTCTCTCCTTCCTGTTATTCAGTTTTAGAGGCTTGAGCATCCAGACTGACCACTGCGCTGACATTCGTGAAACAGAATGTGAGCTCGCGAGATCAGGGTGGTTTACCGAGTCTGATTCAGTTTACCAGAAGGCTGGTTTAACAAGACTGGTTTAACAAGACTGGTTTAACAAGACTGGTTTAACAAGACTGGTTTAACAAGATGATCCAGTTTACCTCAGGCTGGTATAACAAGGCTGATTCACCAGCGCAGGAATGATTTAGGTCCTATTTACTTTGGTAGCTTCTTGCTGTCAGAGACTTTCCTTGCTAATGCTTTGCCACTGCGCCGTAACTTAGTGAAGCCATGTCTGTATTGTTCCAGTCCATGATATTCCTGGTCCGGGACTGGAGTTTTCCCTACGAGTTCGGCTACGGGCAGGAAGGAGGCATGAAGTTCCTGGAGAAAAGACTCAAGGTCAGAGGTCACCGATGAACAATGATTATAGTGGTTCACATAAAGATAACAACAACAAGAGTTATATTAACAGTGTCGTTACCAGAAACTAAAAGGCTGATATTTATGCGACATGATCATGTTAGTTATAATAATGATACTGATAATACCGATAATGATAATAATGATAATGTCAATGATGACAATAATGATAATGTCAATGATGATAATACCGATAATGATAATGACAATGACGCCAATGATAATGACGATAATAACGATACGGATAATACAGATAATGATAATGGCGATAATGATAATGGGGCCAATATCGATAATGATAATAATGGTAATGATGATAATACCGATAATGATGATGGTGATAATGACACTGATAATGATAACGGGGCTAATATTGATAATGATAAAAATTGTAATGATGATAATACTGATAATGGAAATGACGATAATGATAATGGTGATAATAATGATACTGATAATAATGATAATGATAATGGTGACAATACCGATAATGATAATAATTATACTGATAATACCAATAACGATAATGGCGATAATACCGACAACGATAACGGTGATAATACTGATCATGATGATAATGATACGGATAATAGTGATACTGATAATAGTGATAATACCGATAATGATAATAGTGATACTGATAATAGTGATAATACCGATAATGATAATAATGATACTGATAATAATGATAATGATGAATTATAATAATGATAAATGATAATAATGGTAATGATGACAATGATAATAATGGTAATGATGACAATAATAATAATGATGATTATGATGATCATAATAAAAATAAAGATGAATATTATAATAATAACAAAATTAATAACGATTATAATAACAATGATTATGATGATAGTGATTATAACGATAGTGATTATAACGATAGTGATTATAACGATAGTGATTATGATTATAATGATTATGCTGATAATGATTATGATTATGACGATAATGATTATGACGATAATGATTATGACGATAATGATTATAATGATAATAGTAATATAAGAAGACACTTTAATCCAAACAAACATACAGATCCCTCTAATCCTCTGCAGGAGTTGAACCCATGACCTTGTGGTAGCAGTACCCTGTTACCAACTGAGCTTGTGTTTGTGTCTGTGGTTGTGGTTGTGTGTCTGTGGTTGACTGTTTGTCTGTGGTTATGTGGTTGTGTGTCTGTGGTTATCGTTATCGGTTGTGTGTCTGTGGTTCTGTGGTTGTGTGTCTGTGGTTATGTGGTTGTGTGTCTGTGGTTATGTGGTTGTGTGTCTGTGGTTCTGTGTTGTAGATCTCAGAGAACCAACATGAGGAGCTGCAGAACGTTCGTAAACACATCCACTCCTGCTTCACCAACATCTCCTGCTTCCTGATGCCCCACCCCGGACTCAAAGTGGCCACCAACCCCAACTTCGACGGCAGACTCAAAGGTACAATACAACACAACAGACTAATCCCATTGATGCATTTAAACACAACAGACTAATCCCATTGATGTATTTAAACACAACAGACTAATCCCATTGATGAATTTAAACACACTTTGGGGTGACAAAACACAACAGACTAATCCCATTGATGAATTTAAACACACTTTGGGGTGACAAAACACAACAGACTAATCCCATTGATGTATTTAAACACACTTTGGGGTGACAAAACACAACAGACTAATCCCATTGATGAATTTAAACACAACAGACTAATCCCATTGATTTAATTTAAAGCACACAGCCCACTATAGTTTGAGGCGGAAGGTAGCTTAGTGGTTAGAGCGTTGTGCCAGTAACCGAAAGGTTGTTGGATCAAATCCCTGAGCTGACAAGGTACAAATCTGTCGTTCTGCCCCTGAACAAGGCAGTTAACCCACTGTTCCTAGACCAGTTAACCCACTGTTCCTAGACCAGTTAACCCACTGTTCCTAGGCCGTCATTGTAAATAAGAATTTGTTCTTCGCTAACTTGCCTAGTTAAATAAAGGTTAATAATAATTAAAGTTAATGTTCCTTTGATGCGATTTCATTTTTCATTTTACATGACTGAAATTGTCACATGACAGGAAGTGTGTTTTTGTTTAGTCCTCCTACTTGGTTAATGCAAAGGGTCGCTGGTTCAAGCCCGGCTCGAGGCAACATGGTTACATACCTACCCTTTTCCTAATCTCACTTCTCCCTAACCCGTGTGCAGAGATCGACCGTGAGTTCATCAACAACCTGCAGGTGCTGGTCCCGTGGCTGCTGAGTCCCAGGAACCTGGATGTCAAGGAGATCAACGGCAGCAACATCACCTGCAGAGGCCTGCTGGAGTACTTCAAGGTCCTGGGGGGGGGTCTTCGATTTTTAGCCTGGTCCCAGATCTGTTTGTAAGTCCTCTGGTCGTTGACAGAAGTTAACAAGACAGCACAAACAGATCTGGGACCAGGCTACTTGAATTTGGTACGGTTAAACAATGTGCATCAACCATTATTCACAATGGAGTGAATGCTTCAACCAACCAGTGAAAATAATGATATTGAAATTGTTGTGAAGTAATGTAGGCGTTTGTTGATGATGATTCCCCCCCCCTCCACCACCACCACCACCACCACCACCCAGGCATACATCAAAATCTACCAGGGGGAGGAGCTGCCACACCCGAAATCCATGCTGCAGGTACCAATGTCTTGTGTTGTATCTTTCTTCCATCATTAATAGTGCGTTATTACCTGATGAATATAACCGTGTGGTGTTCCTCAGGCCACGGCGGAGGCCAACAACCTGGCAGCAGTGGCCGCAGCCAGGGACCTGTACAACAAGAAGATGGAGCAGGTAACAAGGCAGGACTTATCCGGGTTTATCTCCGATTATAATGCTGCTGCCTACCGAAAATAATGCTGCTGAGACCTGCTGTTGTCCTGAGACCTGCTGTTGTCCTGAGACCTGCTGTTGTCCTGAGACCTGCTGTTGTCCTGAGACCTGCTGTTGTCCTGAGACCTGCTGTTGTCCTGAGACCTGCTGTTGTCCTGAGACCTGCTGTTGTCCTGAGACCTGCTGTTGTCCTGAGACCTGCTGTTGTCCTGAGACCTGCGGTTGTCCTGAGACCTGCGGTTGTCCTGAGACCTGCGGTTGTCCTGAGACCTGCGGTTGTCCTGAGACCTGCGGTTGTCCTGAGACCTGCGGTTGTCCTGAGACCTGCGGTTGTCCTGAGACCTGCGGTTGTCCTGAGACCTGCGGTTGTCCTGAGACCTGCGGTTGTCCACCCCTCCCCCGACCAACAGTCACTCTCCCGAAGAGTGAATTCTCAATTCTCCTCCTCCTCTTTCTCCTCAACTTCTCTCCCCTCCATTCCTCCTCCTCCATTCCTCTCTCCCCTCCATTCCTCTCTCCCCTCCATTCCTCCTCCTCTCTCCCCTCCATTCCTCCTCAACCTCTCTCCCCTCCATTCCTCCTCCTCAACCTCTCTCCCCTCCATTCCACCTCTATCCCCTCCATTCCTCCTCCTCTCTCCCCAGGTGTGTGGTGGGGACCGGCCCTTCCTGGCTCCAGCAGAGCTCCAGGCCAGACACAGTGACATCAGAGAGGAAGCCCTCCAGGTGTTTCGGGGGGTCAAGAAGATGGGAGGGGAGGAGTTCAGCCGACGCTACCTGCTACAGCTGGAGGGAGAGGTATGTCACAGGAAGCACAGGTGGGATCTGAACCCCCTGTCTCTCGCTCGGGAAACCAACATCTTTCTTATAACCTTTAACCCAATAGGAAATTCCCTCTTTGGTGGTCTGTCACAGGTGGAATCTGAATCCCTGTCTTCCGTCTTTCCTCACCTTTGACCATTTGTTCTTTAACAAAACCGTTCAAGCTCGTTCAAGTTCCTGGCAGAGCGTTGATGGATGCAATATCTAAGTAATTTATTCCTTAGCCACTCCACTGTAGCTTTGACCGTGTGCTTCGTTGTCATGCTGAAAGGTGAACTTCCGTCCCAGTTTCAACTTTCTCGCAGAGGGCAGCAGCTTTTCCTCAAGGACTTTTCTGTACATTGCTACATTCATGTCCTGTTCTATCCTGATCAGAAACTTCTCCATAACATGGTGTTGCCACCACCATGCTTCACAGTAGGGATGGTGTTCATTGAGTGATGTGCCATGTTGGATTTGCGCCAAACGTGACGCTTTGCATTTAGGCCAAAAGGTTCAGTTCTTGTTTCTTCAGACCACTAAACTTTTTTTGCCATATAGCTAAAGAATCTCCTGAGTGTTTTTTTAAATTTTAGTTTCATCCTTCAAACAGGATTCAAGGTGGGTTTTCTTGAGTAATCGCTTCCTTCTGGCCACGCTACTATACATGGCAGACATTGTTGTCACGTGCACACTGTGACCAGTCGTGGAAATAAAAGCCTTGCCTTAACACAACTCAACACAACTTTGTCCTGGAATTCATTTGAACACTCCTTGGTGCTCATGGTTGAAGTGTCTGCTTTGCAATTCACTACCCAGCAGAGGGAACCTTCTTCTTCTTCTTCTTTGGTATTATGGCGGTCAGCAAGCAAACAAGATGTTATAACCCTGTGTCCCATTAGAACTTCCCCACTAATAGAAGGGAACCTACAGGAACTGCTGAATATATCCTGAAATCATCATATAAATCACTCAAATGTGATACAGATGGATGGTAATTCACTTGGTGTGTGAAGGTGATTGGTGAAGGTGATTGGTGAAGGTGATTGGTGAAGGTGATTGGTGAAGGTGATTGGTGAAGGTGATTGGTGAAGGTGATTGGTGAAGGTGATTGGTGAAGGTGACTGGTGAAGGTGATTGGTGAAGGTGACTGGTGAAGGTGACTGGTGAAGGTGAGTGAAGGTGATTGGTGAAGGTGATTGGTGAAGGTGATTGGTGAAGGTGATTGGTGAAGGTGATTGGTGAAGGTGATTGGTGAAGGTGATTGGTGAAGGTGACTGGTTACACCCAAGCTAATGTAGGACTGCTATTACAATATTACAAGGGGGTGGACACTTATCCAACCAAGGTATTTATGTTTGTCTTTTATTGATATAAATAAATCTGAATATGTTTTTCACTTGGAAGTTGTCGGGCAGGATGTGTAGATCAATGACAAAAATAATATATTTTAATGCATTTAATTTCGGGCTGTAAACCAACAGAAGGGGGAATATTTTGTCATAAGGTGAACGCACCAATTTGTAAGTCGCTCTGGATAAGGGCGTCTGCTAAATGACTTAAATGTAAATGTAAATATTTTGAAAATGGGTGTAAACTTTGGATAGGCACTGGAAACATTCTGGGGGCAGTTCCCTGGTTACATTCTGGGGGCAGTTCCCTGGTTACATTCTGGGGGCAGTTCCCTGGTTACATTCTGGGGGCAGTTCCCTGGTTACATTCGGGGGGGGGCAGTTCCTGGTTACGTTCGGGGGGGGCAGTTCCCTGGTTACGTTGGGGGGGGGCAGTTCCTGGTTACATTCTGGGGGGCAGTTCCCTGGTTACATTCTGGGGGGGGGGCAGTTCGCTGGGAACATTCTGGGGGGGCAGTTCGCTGGGAACATTCTGGGGGGCAGTTCGCTGGGAACATTCTGGGGGGGGGAGTTCCCTGGGAACATTCGGGGGGCAGTTCCCTGGTTACATTCTGGGGGCAGTTCCTGGTTACATTCTGGGGGCAGTTCCCTGGTTACATTCTGGGGGCAGTTCCTGGTTACATTCGGGGCAGTTCCCTGGTTACATTCTGGGGGCAGTTCCCTGGTTACATTCTGGGGGCAGTTCCCTGGTTACATTCTGGGGGGGGCAGTTCCCTGGTTACATTCTGGGGGGGCAGTTCCCTGGTTACATTCTGGGGGGCAGTTCCCTGGTTACATTCTGGGGGGCAGTTCCCTGGTTACATTCGGGGGCAGTTCCCTGGGAACATTCTGGGGGGGCAGTTCCCTGGTTACATTCGGGGCAGTTCCTGGTTACATTCGGGGCAGTTCCCTGGTTACATTCGGGGGCAGTTCCCTGGTTACATTCGGGGGCAGTTCCTGGTTACATTCGGGGGCAGTTCCTGGTTACATTCGGGGGCAGTTCCCTGGTTACATTCGGGGGCAGTTCCCTGGTTACATTCGGGGGCAGTTCCCTGGTTACATTCTGGGGGCAGTTCCCTGGTTACATTCTGGGGGGGCAGTTCGCTGGTTACATTCGGGGCAGTTCCCTGGGGGGGCAGTTCCCTGGGAACATTCGGGGCAGGGGGGGCAGTTCCTGGGAACATTCGGGGGGGGGCAGTTCGCTGGGAACATTCGGGGGGGGCAGTTCGCTGGGAATATTCGGGGGGGGGGGGGGCAGTTCGCTGGGAATATTCGGGGGGGGGGGGCAGTTCGCTGGGAATATTCTGGGGGGGGGGGGGGGGGGGCAGTTCCCTGGGAACATTCAGGGGCAGGTATCCACTGAATTGTGTAGATGCCGTCAATGGGATTTATCTGTTAATTGAATGATTTAGAATATTCTTTTAGTGTTGAAGTGGGCCCACTTCGGGAACAATCTACAGATCTCATTAAAATGGGATGTTCTGGTGCCGCACAGTTAGTTTAGAGTGTTTGATTGAGGACCTAGTAGCTAGTGTTGCTTGAGGACCTAGTAGCTAGTGTTTATTGAGGACCTAGTAGCTAGTGTTGATTGAGGACCTAGTAGCTGAGAAATGTAACTTATTTTTTGTTTGTGTGTGTATTTCAACATGTGTAGTTTTAAATGTGTAGATATTGTGTTTCACAGGGCTCACCTGGAAATGAGACCCTCTGTCTCAATGTTGACTTCCTGTTGAAATAAAAGGTCTAATATGTAAATAAAATAAAGACTACGGGCCAATCGGAAATGACCTTTTTTAAATTAGAATTCTGCTGTAGCGCGGATCTTCAGAACAGATTGAATGGACCCTGTCACGAGAATGTTCAATCCCGATGATGATAACTCAACAATCACTGAGCTTTGACCAATTCCCAGAGGTTGTAAGGCCCGAGTTAATAGAATAATTTAGACAACATCCCAGTCTGCAATAGATCCATACTTTATTCAGAGACTCTGACTTCAAAATGAGAACACAATCCTTATCACACACATCATTAGAAACTCTACCTTTCTTTGGGTGGGCTGTATTTTCTTCACAATACTAACACACAGTTTCTCATTATCTTCTGCAAGCCTAGCCATTCCTAACAGTTACTCCCCTAGCTAGATCACAAGTCGACAGTTCAGTTGGCCTTGAATGCCTCAACGCTACCCAGCTCATATTGCGAAATAGTAACACAATGGCCTAGTCACACACATTATTAAATTATGCTCTAACACATTTCATACAATTATATGATTTCAGGGTGGAATACTTTAGTCATTACTTTAAAAATATAAATTCCTTCATCAGACCCCTCCCCCTTATTTCTAGAGTAACACAGTGGTAAAATCCCCCTATAACCAACTCTGTTCCAGGTGGACGAGGTGTTCAACCAGTACATCAAGCACAACGACTCCAAGAACATCTTCCACGCCGCCCGCACCCCGGCCACTCTGTTCGTGGTGATCTTCATCATGTACGTGGCGGCGGGGATCACGGG
This sequence comes from Oncorhynchus gorbuscha, assembly GCF_021184085.1. Lineage (NCBI taxonomy): Eukaryota > Metazoa > Chordata > Actinopteri > Salmoniformes > Salmonidae > Oncorhynchus > Oncorhynchus gorbuscha. The sequence goes on along the minus strand of NC_060182.1, from coordinate 94,464,227 downwards.
CTTCGTGGGGGTTGACATCATCGCCAGCGTGTGTAATATGATTCTGGGCCTGACGTTGATCACCCTGTGTACCTGGGCCTACATACGCTACTCTGGGGAGTACCGAGAGCTGGGTCAGGTCATCGACCAGGTGGCTGGAGCACTCTGGGACCAGGTAAGTCCCCACACCTGGGCGATGCCCAAATTCTAAATGTGTATTTTATTCTATATTTTAGTGTATAGCCAGGGGTACGGTGTCCATTTTTAGGATATCCTCAGTCTCATACCTCACCACATCCATTGTGTTAAATCTCACTCCTTCTTGAAGGAATTGACTCAAAGGAGGAAAAGGAATGACTCAAGGAAGGTTTGAGGCTGAGGATGTCCTAAAATGGACATGGTACATGCGGTCTATGACAATGTGCGTTATCATATCGATGCGTGTATCATAAAGTGATTCAAAGTTTATGGACTCCTAAACCAGAAGGATCCTCACAGTTTTAACTAGAAATGTTGTGTATAAGTGAGAGCATCTGAACCACTAGGTGGCGACATACAACACATTTTACTGTGTTGAACAATCTGGAAATAATTGCAACGTGTTGTCTTTTTAAGAGTTTGAGCTGAAGACAACATTTCAAACGTGTAAATATTTTATATTACATTTAATTTGTCTAAGACCTGTGTTTTTGTTTTTCTATGTTTTGCAACAGGGAAGCACAAATGAGGTGAGTTGTGTTCTCAATCAGTCAGCGTTAGGCCATAGAGATAAAAAGAGAACTCCAGATGGATAGAGCTAGTTTAGCCATAATGGCACAGACACAAAGATAAGTCCTCTTTCTTCTCCAACTTTATGGTATAGGCCTACTGGATGTATCAGTCCATCTCTATGGTATAGGCCTACTGGATGTATCAGTCCATCTCTATGGTATAGGCCTACTGGATGTATCAGTCCATCTCTATGGTATAGGCCTACTGGATGTATCAGTCCATCTCTATGGTATAGGCCTACTGGATGTATCAGTCCATCTCTATGGTATAGGCCTACTGGATGTATCAGTCCATCTCTATGGTATAGGCCTACTGGATGTATCAGTCCATCTCTATGGTATAGGCCTACTGGATGTATTCCAATATTGAGCATTCCAATATTGGTTAGTCTGAAATGCACCCTTTTCCTATCCTGTTGTTCACAGGTTCTGTAGAAGTACGGTTTCTGTATCTAGACACATTTTGGACCAACGATCTTGAGAGTTCAGACAATGATTTATTTAAATGCCCCCTCTTCTTGGCCAGTTACGATCCCTCTTCTCATTTCTCCAGGCACTGTATAAGCTGTATAACGCTGCAGCCAATCACGGGCACCTGTACCACCATGCGTTCTCTGGTCCCCAGGCCCCCGAAGAGGGGGCGGAGGCCCCCGAGAAACCCACCAGGATGAGGAACTGACTGGGTGACCTGATTGGCTAGAGCACAGCAGGGACTGCCGGGTACCTCTTAAGTAGCATGATGGACAGAGGGGAGGGAAGAGGGGGAGACGTGGGAAGCATCCTCATCCGCAGGGCACTCTTTTACTATGGTATTGGCTGGAACAGTCCAGAAACGCGTTCACTATTTTAAATCCAAATGTGGACCATTGTAATGTCCCAGAGGCAGTGGCACAATCTCCCTTTGAACTGGGGTTGCTGCCCTATCAACAATGGGGATTTTCACTTATCATTGTCCTTCATTTGGAGAACATAGGGTGCAGTAGAGTCATTTTATAGTTTGCGGCAGATTTAATTGTCTTGCGTCAGATCGCGTGCCGAACGGCCGTCTGCAACTTGGTAGTTTGGCAACGCGTTCCCCTTTTAGAAGAGAAACGAAGCCATCTGTCGTTTGAAGACAATGCTGCTGATTTTCACGAATAGGAGTTTACCTGATTATGCCGTTTTGGGGATCGAGGTTTAATCGAAGTTGACCTCTGACCTTGTAACTGACTGGTGGTCCATGTATGTTGATGTTTGATCGAGTTTAGTGTTTTTAATCTAAGAAACGTCCCAAATGGGGTGGCAGGGTAGCCTAGTGGTTAGAGCGTTGGACTAGTAACTGGAAGGTTGCAAGTTCAAATCCCCGAGCTGACAAGGTACAAATCTGTCATTCTGCCCCTGAACAAGGCAGTTAACCCACTGTTCCCAGGCAGTCATTGAAAATAAGAATGTGTTCTTAACTGACTTGCCTAGTTAAATAAAGATATAAAATAAAAATATAATAAAAGGAATAGGGTCCCTTTTGGTTAAGCATCTTTGCTTAAAATATACACATTTGAATCCGCATGGTAAATCGTTAGTGTCTACCGTTTTAGGCTCTCCAGTCTCATCTTGAGTCTGGTATATTTGTCACATGTTTTAGGGCTTGTACTTATCCTGGCACTTTAAAAGGAAAACTCCACCCAAAGACTAATCTTTTGGTATCTGTTTCATTCGTCCACTGTTGACATAGTCCTAAAAAAATGTTTTGCTTATCAGCGATCACGTTTTTAAAAGATATATAACTTTCAAAATACAGGGATTTCTGTATTTCATCACACGGGGAGATGTTTGTTTGTTTCTTAGTTATTGAATCTGTGGGTACTGTGTGCCAATATAGTGCATCTACAGTTTCGTGCAGCATTGTCTTCCTTCGTATGTGGCTGCCACTAGTTTACATGGACGTCAGAGCGTCATACTGTGCACACAGAATTAAATATATGTTATTGTATCTCAAAATTGTCACAAATTTAGACTGGAAAGGAATTCACTGGCGGGGGGACACGATAGTTGTAATTTAAGTAGTGGAAATACTCCCCAAACACTGAGTTAGTTACGGTAGACATGAACCAGAGTGTAATTTGTGATGTGTTCAAAGAGCCTTCAACTAATGGCACAGGGCTGGGTAGAGGTAGAGAATAATTCTAAACAGTTCAAAGTTCACTCTATCTATTATATGTATCTATCACTTCATATCGGTCTGCTTCCTGCTCAGTTTTGGTAAATAAATACATTTCAAAAAAACAAATGGTATGATCCTCTTGAATTGTTGTGTGACCTTTTTTTGTGGGTGGGAGGATGGCTGGGGAAAACAGATGTTTGTCCATTGTACAGAGGAGAGAGAGAGAGAGAGACCATTGTTGTTGGTACACATTGAATGTTCTAGCAAAGCACTGGAACACACAGAATCGGTTCTAGAATGAGTTTACTGGTCATTCATCTAGGAAGCCTGGTTATGAAATATCTCCATGGTTTGTACAGTCTTGCCGACTCTCCTGTAGTCCTCGTCACGCCGCTGTGACCATAGTACTTGGCAAGACGACACAAACAGATCTGGGACCAGGCTATGTTTGGGAAAGACGTCCATACATCACCACTCTATACTTCTTTAGGCGGTCTGTCTGTCTGGACAACTGCATGGTAAAGATAAAAGGAGGCTGCCCTACAGGGGGTAAACCCACAACACAGGTTGTTGATGACAGTTGATTTTCTGATTTCATTAGAGATTCTCCAGTACTTTAGTATACTTTATAGCCCAGTAGTTCTGAAAAGCAGAGCCCACGAGCCAAAAGTACTGTCACCCTAACCCTTTATAGCCCCATAGTTCTGAAAAGCAGAGCCCACGAGCCAAAAGTACTGTCACCCTAACCCTTTATAGCCCAGTAGTTCTGAAAAGTAGAGCCCACGAGCCAAAAGTACTGTCACCCTAACCCTTTATAGCCCAGTAGTTCTGAAAAGCAGAGCCCACGAGCCAAAAGTACTGTCACCCTAACCCTTTATAGCCCCATAGTTCTGAAAAGCAGAGCCCACGAGCCAAAAGTACTGTCACCCTAACCCTTTATAGCCCCATAGTTCTGAAAAGCAGAGCCCACGAGCCAAAAGTACTGTCACCCTAACCCTTTATAGCCCCATAGTTCTGAAAAGCAGAGCCCACGAGCCAAAAGTACTGTCACCCTAACCCTTTATAGCCCAGTAGTTCTGAAAAGCAGAGCCCACGAGCCAAAAGTACATTGTCATGTACAGTATGTGCACCACGTCATTGCCCTCTCTTTCTCGCTCAGTCCACTGAGCTGTTGGGCCCGCCCTGCAACCTCATTGGATATACCTCAGGGCAGGCCTCTAGCTATGAGGTCACTCAAATAGGAGGGGCTCATTGGCTAGAACTCTTCGTGGTGGGGGGAAATGTAGGGAAAATGTCCCTGCACAGCTTTAAGAAAAGTTGCTTTCAAACTAGGGATTTTTGTGGCTAATTGAGGTTAAAGTTATTCTGGAAGTATGTTGACTTATCCAGTGGGAAGTTTGAAAAACAACATCTTAGTCGCCAAAGTACCGGAGCATGTCTTTTAAGAAAGCTAAACCTGTTTTGGTTTAGTCCATTAGATCATGCTCATTTCTTTAAAAAAAAATATATATATATATAAAAAAATCAGAATGTTTTGGCAATTTAGCGGGCTAACTCTGTGATCCTGTTTGGTAGTACACCTTTCTGATGAGCTAAACCTCTGTCTCCCAAAACAGCCTGTTAACCAGTGGTTGTGTTATTGGTCGGAAAACGCTTTTCAGGTTTGAAAACAATATGTCAGTGGACTGTTACATTTGTAGATTGTATTGCGTAGAATTTTTACGAGAAAACAATATGTACAGTACGAGTCAAACGTTTGGACATCTACTTACAAGGGTTTTTATTTGTACTATTTTCTACATTGTAGAATAGTGAAGAAACTATGGAATTACGTAGTAACCCAAAAAAGTGTTAAACAAATTTAAAGTATATTTTAGATTCTTCAAAGTAGCCACCCTTTAACTTTGCACACTCTTGGTATTCTCTCAACCAGCTTCACCTGGAATGCTTTTCCAACAGTCTTGAAGGAGTTCCCACATATACTGAGCCCTTCTTGGCTGCTTTTCCTTCACTCTGGTCCTACTCATCCCAAACCATCTCAATTGGGTTGAGGTCGGGTGATTATGGAGGCTAGGTCATCTGATGCAGCACTCCATCACTCTCCCTTCTTGGTCAAATAGCCCTTACACAGCCTGGAGGTGTCCTGTTGAAAAACAAATGATAGTCCCACTAAGCGCAAAGCACCATCACACCTCCTCCTCCATGCTTCATGGTGGGAACCACACATGCAGAGATCCGTTCACGTACTCAGACGAAATGGACAGATGTCCACCAGTCTGATGTCCATTGCTCATGTTTCATGGCCCAAGAAAGTCCATTTGTTCTTTAGTAGTGATTCATTTGCAGCAATTTGACCACGAAGGCCTGATTCACTCTGAGATGTGTCTGTTACTTGAACTCTATGAAGCATTTACTTGGGTTGCAATCTCAGGTGCAGTTAACTCTAATGAACTTATCCTCTGCAGCAGAGGTAATTCTGGGTCTTCCTTTCCTGTGGCGGTCCTCATGAGCCGGTTTTTGCGACTGCAATTGAAGAAACATTCAAAAGTTCTTAATTTTCCACATTGACTGACCTTCATGTCTTAAAGTAATGATGGATTGTCGTTTCCCTATGCTTGAGTTGTTCTTTTACCAAATAGGGCTGTCTTCTGTATACCCCCCCTACCTTGTCACAACACAACCCATTGGCTCAAACGCATTAAGGAAGGAAATTTGACAAATTAACTTTCAACAAGGCACACCTGTTAATTGAAATGCATTCCAGGTGACTACCTCATTAAGCTGGTTGAGAGAATGCCAAGAGTGCAAAGCTGTCATCAAGGCGAAGAGTGGCTACTTTGTAGAATCTCAAATATAAACATTTGTTTAATGCTTTTTTTGGGGGCTAGTACATGATTCCATGTGTTATTTCATAGTTTTGATGTCTTCACTATTCTTCTACAATGTAGAAAATAGTAAACAAAACCCTTGAATGAGTAGGTGTGTCCACTGGTACTGTATATTAATACATTTAAAGGATCATGGATCAAAGCCATTGAACATTTTTTGGGGGCCATTTTATGTTAATTTACATGTCAGGTTGTTGTCATGGTTATAAGAGGTTTGTATTGTAACAAGAGTTCCGAGTCCCGAATGGAACCCCCTTCCCCCTATATAGTGCACTACTTCTCTGGTCAGAAATAGTGCACCACACAGGGATGAGGAAGCCATTTGGAATCACACAGACAAATACATAGCAGCACGGTGATTTGTTCGTCGTCTTCCACACTACAGTATAATGTAACATTCACGACAAGGCTTCAGCGTCATCGATCTTTAACATACAGTGACTTAATATCGGAGAACATCACTTCCATCTGTGTCGTCGTTCATTAGGAACCAAACGGAAAAGAAAACAGGGACTGGGAGGCTACCAGTAGACTGCACTCCAATACTAAACGCTCACTAGTCCCCCCCCGTTTCTGCCAGAATGGTGTTACAAATATGAAACAAGAATTTAAAAAACTTTAAACTCAATAGGTTTAAATAATTTATTGATAGTTGTTTTCAAAAAGACATGTTACAATTACAGATTAAAGAAATTGACTGTACATAAGAGGATTGTATTACTTGAGTGCATAGTTTGGGGTTTTGAATGAAAAACAGGCATCGGTTGGAGGAAAAAGAGACTTTAGTCTCCCCGCCCCCCCTCTTCCTTTTCCACAGGCTTGAGAAATTGTTTTTGCAGCAAACTATTGCTTTTGTCCTGCATCTGCACTCCATGGAGGTTAAGCATCATCTGTATGGCGACATCATTAAGAACAGATGGGTCGTAACTAGCTGGGTCGCTGTATGGCGACATTAAGAACAGATGGGTCGTAACTAGCTGGGTCGCTGTATGGCGACATCATTAAGAACAGATGGGTCGTAACTAGCTGGGTCGCTGTATGGCGACATCAAGAACAGATGGGTCGTATCTAGCTGGGTCGCTGTATGGCGACATCATTAAGAACAGATGGGTCGTAACTAGCTGGGTCGCTGTATGGCGACATCATTAAGAACAGATGGGTCGTAACTAGCTGGGTCGCTGTATGGCGACATCAAGAACAGATGGGTCGTATCTAGCTGGGTCGCTGTATGGCGACATCATTAAGAACAGATGGGTCGTAACTAGCTGGGTCGCTGTATGGCGACATCATTAAGAACAGATGGGTCGTAACTAGCTGGGTCGCTGTATGGCGACATTAAGAACAGATGGGTCGTAACTAGCTGGGTCGCTGTATGGTGACATTAAGAACAGATGGGTCGTAACTAGCTGGGTCGCTGTATGGTGTTATTAAGAACAGATGGGTCGTAACTAGCTGTATGGTGTTATTAAGAACAGATGGGTCGTAACTAGCTGGGTCGCTGTATGGCTACATCATTAAGAACAGATGGGTCGTAACTAGCTGTATGGTGTTATTAAGAACAGATGGGTCGTAACTAGCAGTATGGCGACACCATTCTGAACAGATGGGTCGTAACTAGCAGTATGGCGACACCATTCTGAACAGATGGGTCGTAACTAGCTGTATGGCGACACCATTTTGAACAGACGGGTCGTAACTAGCTGTATGGTGGCATCAAGAACAGATGGGTCGTAACTAGCTGTATGGTGGCATCAAGAACAGATGGGTCGTAACTAGCTGTATGGCGACACCATTCTGAACAGATGGGTCGTAACTAGCTGTATGGTGGCATCAAGAACAGATGGGTCGTAACTAGCTGTATGGCGACACCATTCTGAACAGATGGGTCGTAACTAGCAGTATGGCGACACCATTCTGAACAGATGGGTCGTAACTAGCAGTATGGCGACACCATTCTGAACAGATGGGTCGTAACTAGCTGTATGGTGTTATAAAGAACAGATGGGTCGTAACTAGCTGTATGGTGTTATAAAGAACAGATGGGTCGTAACTAGCTGTATGGTGTTATAAAGAACAGATGGGTCGTAACTAGCAGTTACAGCTTGGTAGCGGTGGTCTCTCCCAGAACAGAGCTGTGACAGTCACCATCACTCCATTACAACATAAGGCATTACAAAACCCACATCCGGAAAATAACCAATTATCAGAGGCGACTTCCCAAACGGCACCATATTCTCATAGTGCAATACGTTTGACCAGAGCCCATAGGTCTAAAGTAGTGCACTATATAGGGAATAGGGTGCCATTTGGGAATCCAGTACCCCTAAACCCCGGACCAGGGTTGGTGTACTGTTGGGGGTACTGGAGGACCAGGGTTGGTGTACTGTTGGGGGTACTGGGGGTACAGGGTTGGTGTACTGGAGGACCAGGGTTGGTGTACTGTTGAGGGTACTGGAGGACCAGGGTTGGTGTACTGTTGAGGGTACTGGAGGACCAGGGTTGGTGTACTGTTGAGGGTACTGGAGGACCAGGGTTGGTGTACTGTTGAGGGTACTGGAGGACCAGGGTTGGTGTACTGTTGAGGGTACTGGAGGACCAGGGTTGGTGTACTGTTGAGGGTACTGGAGGACCAGGGTTGGTGTACTGTTGGGGGTACTGGAGGACCGGTGTTGGTGTACTGTTGGGGGTACAGGAGGACCAGGGGAAATAGTGCCCTATGTAGTGCGCTACTTTTGACCAGGGCTCATAGGGAATAGGGTGTAATTTGGGCTTTAGATATGTTTCCAGTAGCTTGTGTGTTTCTATAATACTACAGGTCATATTATAATAAGGATATTGTGATTTAATTCATTAATGATGATGTATAGTGATGCACGGAGCCAAGTTCCTGACACGTAACGCTGTAGTGTATCCTACAAAGCGTCAGGTCTTCATGAAGACCTATTCCACACCAGAACTTCAAATTCTTATGTAAGACAATTACATACATTTTAAAGGATTGTGTCAACAAAAGGATGTATTGATGACAATTACAATATATATATATATCACATTAAATTGTTAAAGTTCAATAATATCCTTTCTGTTTTATGGGGCGAGATACAATTACAAAAACATTTATGAAGCAGAATTCATATGGAAACGAGTTCCTAAGGCAACACTGCTGGTCCTGCTCTCAAATGGAATTGTTTTAATATAATTTTACAAAGCAAAAAAAAATTAAAAAAATAACAAGCAAGTTCTGCCATTGATGAAAAGGCACAATCTCAACCTGTCATCTTATTATAGTCATTTATGGACATTTAAACAAGCAGATCTGGCAGCCTGTAATCTTCCTGCCTTTAGAAAACAGAGCCAGAGGAGGACTGTAGAAACCTACCGCTGCCTGGCCCTCCCTACAAACCTCAGGGGACGAGGACAAAACCTCAGGACTGTAGAAACCTACTGCTGCCCCGTCCCTCAAAGGGGAGGGGGGGTGGACAAACCTCGGGAGGAGGAGATCTCTGTGCTGTAGTAACCTTGGGAGGAGATCTCTGTGCTGTAGTAACCTCGGGAGGAGGAGATCTCTGTGCTGTAGTAACCTCGGGAGGAGGAGATCTCTGTGCTATAGTAACCTCGGGGGGAGGAGGAGATCTCTGTGCTATAGTAACCTCGGGGGGAGGAGGAGATCTCTGTGCTGTAGTAACCTCGGGGGAGGAGGAGATCTCTGTGCTGTAGTAACCTCGGGGGAGGAGGAGATCTCTGTGCTGTAGTAACCTCGGGGGAGGAGGAGATCTCTGTGCTGTAGTAACCTCGGGGGAGGAGGAGATCTCTGTGCTGTAGTAACCTCGGGGGAGGAGGAGATCTCTGTGCTGTAGTAACCTCGGGGGAGGAGATCTCTGTGCTGTAGTAACCTCGGGGAGATCTGTGCTGTAGTAACCTCGGGGGAGATCTCTGTGCTGTAGTAACCCCGGGGGAAGAGGAGATCTCTGTGCTGTAGTAACCTCGGGAGGGGAGGAGATCTCTGTGCTGTAGTAACCTCGGGGGAGGAGGAGATCTCTGTGCTGTAGTAACCTCGGGGGAGGAGGAGATCTCTGTGCTGTAGTAACCTCCGGGGGGGAGATCTCTGTGCTGTAGTAACTCCGAGGGGGAGATCTCTGTGCTGTAGTAACTCCGAGGGGGAGATCTCTGTGCTGTAGTAACCTCCGAGGGGAGATCTCTGTGCTGTAGTAACCTCCGAGGGGAGATCTCTGTGCTGTAGTAACCCGGGGGAGGAGGAGATCTCTGTGCTGTAGTAACCTCGGGGGAGGAGGAGATCTCTGTGCTGTAGTAACCTCGGGGAGATCTGTGCTGTAGTAACCTCGGGGAGATCTCTGTGCTGTAGTAACCCCGGGGGAGGAGGAGATCTCTGTGCTGTAGTAACCTCGGGGGGGAGGAGATCTCTGTGCTGTAGTAACCTCGGGAGGGGGAGGAGATCTCTGTGCTGTAGTAACCTCGGGAGGGGGAGATCTCTGCTGTAGTAACCTCGGGGGAGGAGGAGATCTCTGTGCTGTAGTAACCTCGGGGGAGGAGGAGATCTCTGTGCTGTAGTAACCTCGGGGGAGGAGGAGATCTCTGTGCTGTAGTAACCTCCGGGGAGATCTCTGTGCTGTAGTAACTCCGAGGGGAGATCTCTGTGCTGTAGTAACTCCGAGGGGGAGATCTCTGTGCTGTAGTAACCTCCGAGGGGGAGATCTCTGTGCTGTAGTAACCCCGGGGGGAGGAGGAGATCTCTGTGCTGTAGTAACCTCGGGAGGGGGAGATCTCTGCTGTAGTAACCTCGGGGGAGGAGGAGATCTCTGTGCTGTAGTAACCTCCGGGGGGGAGATCTCTGTGCTGTAGTAACCTCCGGGGGGGAGATCTCTGTGCTGTAGTAACCTCCGGGGGAGATCTCTGTGCTGTAGTAACCTCCGGGGGGGAGATCTCTGTGCTGTAGTAACCTCCGAGGGGGAGATCTCTGTGCTGTAGTAACCTCGGGGGGAGGAGGAGATCTCTGTGCTGTAGTAACCTCCGGGGGGGAGATCTCTGTGCTGTAGTAACTCCGAGGGGGAGATCTCTGTGCTGTAGTAACTCCGAGGGGGAGATCTCTGTGCTGTAGTAACCTCCGAGGGGGAGATCTGTGCTGTAGTAACCTCCGAGGGGGAGATCTCTGTGCTGTAGTAACCTCCGAGGGGGAGATCTCTGTGCTGTAGTAACCTCCGAGGGGGAGATCTCTGTGCTGTAGTAACCTCGGGAGGAGGAGATCTCTGTGCTGTAGTAACCTCCGAGGGGGAGATCTCTGTGCTGTAGTAACCTCAGGAGATCTCTGTGCTGTAGTAACCTCGGGAGGAGATCTCTGTGCTGTAGTAACCTCCGAGGAGGAGATCTCTGTGCTGTAGTAACCTCCGAGGAGGAGATCTCTGTGCTGTAGTAACCTCCGAGGGGGAGATCTCTGTGCTGTAGTAACCTCCGAGGGGTGGGACAACAGTTCCCCAGGGCTGAACTCTGTATGAACAGTGTAGAATGAGAGTCCTTGAAGTCCAATGTTGAGCTAGCACAGAGTCCATTCCTCCGTCCAGTCAATTCGGGGTTGTATTCATTAGTGCACACTGTTGCAAACTGTTTAGCAACAACCAACTGGTTTATTGGACAAATTCAGGTAGGTCCTTCTTTGTTTTCTCCCCCGTTTGCTTCGAGTGAATTTACGACCCAGTTCACATGTTCCCTGTGAAGTTCTTGCCCGACTGCTGCTGGGCCTGAGTGTACCACTGCTGCCTCGGTTTCCTTTGGTCCACCTCAGACAGCAGGGCCTGACGGTAGGCCTCGTAGGACTTGACGATACGCTCCAGTTCCTTCATGAAGAGCAGCTTCAACATGCCCTGGTACGTGTCCAGATCCACCAGCTGGAACAGCTCCCACTTCAGGATGTGGTCATACCTGGTGGAAGAGAGAGGTGAGCACCTGAACATCCTGTCTGTCCATGTCCTTATACCTGAACATCCTGTCTGTCCATGTCCTTATACCTGAACATCCTGTCTGTCCATGTCCTTATACCTGAACATCCTGTCTGTCCATGTCCTTATACCTGAACATCCTGTCTGTCCATGTCCTTATACCTGAACATCCTGTCTGTCCATGTCCTTATACCTGAACATCCTGTCTGTCCATGTCCTTATACCTGAACATCCTGTCTGTCCATGTCCTTATACCTGAACATCCTGTCTGTCCATGTCCTTATACCTGAACATCCTGTCTGTCCATGTCCTTATACCTGAACATCCTGTCTGTCCATGTCCTTATACCTGAACATCCTGTCTGTCCATGTCCTTATACCTGAACATCCTGTCTGTCCATGTCCTTATACCTGAACATCCTGTCTGTCCATGTCCTTATACCTGAACATCCTGTCTGTCCATGTCCTTATACCTGAACATCCTGTCTGTCCATGTCCTTATACCTGAACATCCTGTCTGTCCATGTCCTTATACCTGAACATCCTGTCTGTCCATGTCCTTATACCTGAACATCCTGTCTGTCCATGTCCTTATACCTGAACATCCTGTCTGTCCATGTCCTTATACCTGAACATCCTGTCTGTCCATGTCCTTATACCTGAACATCCTGTCTGTCCATGTCCTTATACCTGAACATCCTGTCTGTCCATGTCCTTATACCTGAACATCCTGTCTGTCCATGTCCTTATACCTGAACATCCTGTCTGTCCATGTCCTTATACCTGAACATCCTGTCTGTCCATGTCCTTATACCTGAACATCCTGTCTGTCCATGTCCTTATACCTGAACATCCTGTCTGTCCATGTCCTTATACCTGAACATCCTGTCTGTCCATGTCCTTATACCTGAACATCCTGTCTGTCCATGTCCTTATACCTGAACATCCTGTCTGTCCATGTCCTTATACCTGAACATCCTGTCTGTCCATGTCCTTATACCTGAACATCCTGTCTGTCCATGTCCTTATACCTGAACATCCTGTCTGTCCATGTCCTTATACCTGAACATCCTGTCTGTCCATGTCCTTATACCTGAACATCCTGTCTGTCCATGTCCTTATACCTGAACATCCTGTCTGTCCATGTCCTTATACCTGAACATCCTGTCTGCCTCCTGAAAGTCCACATCACAGGGAAGTGTAATCATAATACATCACTAAATCAATAAACACGGAAACCTGTTCCAGGATATTTATGCAAGTTGTTAAGTTATGAGAGAGAGTACAGTATCGAGCCCCAGGCTCTCCCCACTGCCTCAGCCATGGAAACAAGTACGGGGTTAAATCCCCACAGACATATGGGAGGAAAACCAGGTGGACGTCTCTCACTTGAGCGGGGCGCGGGCATACACCTGTAGCCAGTCAGGGATCTCTGCCGTGTGGTACGGGTTGGCTGGTACCAGAACCGGATGGTTCCTCTCCGAGGGGCGAGGCTGGTACACTACCGGAGGGGGCAGGGGAGGGGGCTGGTCATAACGAGGCACGCTGGAGCAGAAGGAGAGGGGGGGGGGGGGTTGGACAGTAAGTATGAACACAGAAGAAGTCTACATTTCCTCTCCTACCTAGGAGCACAGGGGTGGAGTCTGTGTCTACCTAGGAGCACAGGGGTGGAGTCTGTGTGTCTGTGTCTACCTACCTAGGAGCACAGGGGTGGAGTCTGTCTGTCTGTGTCTACCTACCTAGGAGCACAGGGGTGGAGTCTGTCTGTCTGTGTCTACCTACCTAGGAGGACAGGGGTGGAGTCTGTCTGTGTCTACCTACCTAGGAGCACAGGGGTGGAGTCTGTCTGTCTGTGTCTACCTACCTAGGAGCACAGGGGTGGAGTCTGTCTGTCTGTGTCTACCTACCTAGGAGCACAGGGGTGGAGTCTGTCTGTCTGTCTGTACCTACCTAGGAGCACAGGGGTGGAGTCTGTCTGTCTGTCTGTACCTACCTAGGAGCACAGGGGTGGAGTCTGTCTGTCTACCTACCTAGGAGCACAGGGGTGGAGTATGTCTCTACAGCCTACCTAGGAACACAGGAGTGGAGTCTGTCTACCTACCTAGGAACACAGGAGTGGAGTCTGTCTACCTACCTAGGAGCACAGGGGTGGAGTCTGTCTGTCTGTCTACCTACCTAGGAGCACAGGGGTGGAGTCTGTCTGTCTGTCTACCTACCTAGGAGCACAGGAGTGGAGTATGTCTCTACAGCCTACCTAGGAACACAGGAGTGGAGTCTGTCTACCTACCTAGGAGCACAGGAGTGGAGTATGTCTCTACAGCCTACCTAGGAACACAGGAGTGGAGTATGTCTCTACAGCCTACCTAGGAACACAGGAGTGGAGTCTCTCTACAGCCTACCTAGGAACACAGGAGTGGAGTCTGTCTGTCTGTCTACCTACCTAGGAGCACAGGGGTGTCTATACTGAGCCCTCTTGTTGAGGTGGTCCACGTAGTAGGTCCCAAACTCAGCAGACTCCACCTTCTCCCAGCCAGGGGGCAGACCCTCTCTCTCCAGGGGGTGGGACCAGTGGGTGGTGTTGGTGTTGTGATCGATGTAGTACTTCCTGCCTCTGATGGTCCAGTCTACCGTCCAACCACGGGGCAGGGGGAGGTCCTCGCCGCTCGGACTGGACAGGTTCCCCAGAGACTTAGCCTGCATCCGACCAATACCTGGGAACCCAGAGAGGAGGAGAGCAGAGGAAGGGAGAAGAGGAGAACAGTTAGGCTGTATCCCACTCCCAAATGACCCCCTATTACCTAGAGGGTTTCCCAAACTCAGTCCTGGGGCCCACTGGGTGCACGTTAAGGGTTTTTACCCTAGCACTACACAGCCGATTCAAATAACCAACTGATCATCATCAAGCTTTAATTATTTGAATCAGTTGTTGTGCTAAAAATTCGAATAGTTTGCCTAATTTCAGTTTGCGACAAAACAAGCAAAGTATATAGTGTAGATAATCATTGTACCAGCCACACTGCTGAGAAATATATATTTTACATAATTAAAACTAGAGGTCGACCGATTAATTAGGGCCGATATTGAAGACTCACCACCACCAGCTTTCATATGTTCTCATGTTCTGAGCAAGGAACTGAAACTTTAGCTTTCTTACATGGCACATATTGCACTTTTACTTTCTTCTCCAACACTTTGTTTTTGCATTATTTAAACCAAATTGAACATGTTTCATTATTTACTTGAGGCTAAATTGATTTTGATGTATTAAGTTAAAATAAGTCTTAATTCAGTATTGTTGTAATTGTCATTATTACAAAGAAAAAAACTACAAAAATTGGCAGATTAATTGGTATCGGTGTTGAAAAATCATAATCGGTCGACCTCTAATCAAAACCATTGTATTTTCAGCTGGTGTACAAAACCGAAAGTAAAAAGACGCAAATAAACCAAACTTAACGGAAACGGGAACCCTAGAAATACATTTTAATGAGAATTACCACATATCTTGGGAAATTGTCAGGTTACTCAGCAAAGGTACATATTGCAGCGCATACTTTAAAATTGTGAAGCTAAAAATTGCCTTAAAGTGTGATTTCAAAAAATATCCTAATGTTACTGTCCCCACTACAAAAAAAAGCATTTTATTCTGTTCTTTAACATTTAATTGAAATACTGTATAATTAATTCCATTCATTCCTATGAAGGATCACTCAAACAAAAGCCTCTCAGTGGCCAATACATAGCATCAGCTATCCAGGGGTTTACACACACACAATTGGTTGGTGCTCATGGGTCCGTTAACATGGAAATAAAATTAAATGTTACATTTAAATTAAAATGAGAACTGTAGCATCAAAAAAAATAGAGAGCAGATATTTTCAGCACATTTGGCAGCTGGAATCTGATCAATTCTGCCTGGGAGTGATGGACGACAACACACGATTAGTGCTCTTAGCCAGCTCGTGAGTGAAGGACTGGAATGTGCACGCGTTCCACAGAAATACACTCCTCCGTCCACAGAGAGGGAAACATCGGTTCAGTCTGTTACAGAGCATTGTCTGAGAGGAGAAATTAACTGGGACAACTAGTAAAATCACCAAAAAGCTTCAATCTGTACTAGTAACAGTACTGGGAGTAGCCAGCCACCTAGGAAAAGTAGACAGTCCAGACCTTCAAAACATGTTTCCAAACTATCAATATTTTTGGTGGCCTCTGGTACATTCTAATGCCTTGATTCCATCCAAAATACACAGCTACACTATTGAATACTTCATCAAAAAAAATTGACCTCCCAGATTAGAAACATTGGTATTGTACGTAAAAGGACTTGACTTTACAATTTAAAATGACGGAAAATGTATGAATTCTGTCAATTTAAAACATAAAAAAGCTAGGGGAGTATCAGAAAACCAGTCAGTATCTGGTGTGACCACCATCAGCGCGACACATCTCATTCTCATAGAGAGCGTCATCTTCACAGAGTTGATCTGGCTGTTGATTGTGGCCTATAGAATGTTGTCCCACTCCTCTTCAATGGCTGTGTGAAGTTGCTGGATATTGGCGGGAACTGGAACACGCTGTCGTACACGTCGATCCAGAGCATCCCAAACATGCTCTATGGGATTCTCTGCCTCTAACCCTATTATAGGGGTTGAGTCACTGGCTTACCGGGCTCTTTCATGCCGTTCCTAGGAGGGTTGAGTCACTGACATGGGTCTTCCTGTCCGGGTTGGCGCCCCCATCGGGTTTGTGCCGTGGGGAGATCTTCGTGGGCTATACTTGGGCCTTGTCTCAGGGTAGTAAGTTGGTGGTTTGAAGATATCCCTCTAGTGGGGTGGGGGCTGTGCTTTGGCAAAGTGGGTGGGGTTATATCCTGCCTGGGGGTAAAGTTGATTGATATGGTGAGTATGCAGGCCATGGAAGAACTGAGACATTTTCAGCTTCCAGGAATTGTGTACAGATCCTTGTGACATGGGGTTGTGCATTATCATGCTGCAACATGAAGTGATGGCGGCAGAAGAATGGCACGACAATGGGCCTCGGGATCTCATCACGGTCACATAAATAAAATGCAATTGTGTCCGTAGTTTATTCCTGCTCATGCCATAACCCCACCATGGGGCACTCTGTTCACAACATTGACATCAGCAAACCGCTCGCCCACACGACGCCATACACATGGTTTACGGTTGGTTAGACATACTAGGCAAGTTAAATGATCATGTATCCAATTGAAATATTGAGTGCCGTAGTCTGGTTTCTACACCAGAAGTGAAAGGGTATGTGGAAGAGGAATGTATATGGTGGAGGCAATTATACTGGAATGTACTGAGTGAAGGAAAGATGATCCCATGGTTGTCAGGCACCGATAAGGGTGGAGAGATGTGGGTTAGTGAGGAATGGAGATCCGGTCAGGTCACATTAAGGGAGAAGGAACACTTCATTGCCTGCGTCACTTAATTTCTTGCTTAGTTATAAATATGTAATGTTTAGGAGAGAAGGAATATATATATATATATAAATTTGAGTGACGTCCTCCTCTCTAAACATGACATATTTATTACTAGGCAAGAAATTAAGTGTTGCGGGCAATAAACTGT
The DNA here is from genome assembly GCF_021184085.1 of Oncorhynchus gorbuscha. Lineage (NCBI taxonomy): Eukaryota > Metazoa > Chordata > Actinopteri > Salmoniformes > Salmonidae > Oncorhynchus > Oncorhynchus gorbuscha. The sequence continues at coordinate 94,446,900 of NC_060182.1, read as the reverse complement.
GTGTGTGTGTGTGTGTATATATATATATTATATATATATATATATATATATATATAATATATACACACATACACACTACCACTGGTGGAACTGTGTCTGTATGTGCAGCTGTATGGCCCAATCAGTGAATAAAACTTAGTTTGAGCTTTACTAAATCGTCTGTGAAATGTAATAAAGGATTAATTTAGAACCTAACAGTTTATATTTCTGTTCAGTGTAGTTGCTCCACAATACTAACCTAATTGACAGTGTAAAATGAGGGAAGCCTGTACAGAATACCAATATGCCAACAACAACAAAAAATACATCCTGTTTGCAACAAGGCACTTGGAGTAATACTGGCACTTGGAGTAATACTGGCACTTGGAGTAATACTGGCACTTGGAGTAATACTGGCACTTGGAGTAATACTGGCAAAAAAATGTGGCAAAGCCATTAACTTTTTGTCCTGAAAACAAAGTGTTGTTGGATTTGCCCCAAATATACAACATTGAGTACCACTCTCCATATTTTCAAGCAGAGTGGTGGCTGCATCATGTTATGGGTATGCTTGTAATCGTTAAGGACTGGGGAGTTTCAGCATGGAAGCGGAATAGAGCTAAGCACTGGCAAAATCCTAGAGGGAAACCTGGTTCAGTCTGCCTTCCACCAGACACTGGGAGATTAATTCACCTTTCAGCAGGACAATAACCTACAACACAAGGCCAAACCTACACTGGAGTTGCTTACCCAGAAGACAACAGTGAACATTCCAGAGGGACCAAGTTTGGACTTAAATATATAGCAATACTTGAAAATGGTTGTCTAGCAATGATCAACAACCAAATTGGACAGAGCTTGAGGAATAAAACAATAAAAAAACAATAAACTTTTTTTATTTTTAAATGGGCAAATGTTGCACAATCCAGGTGTGGAAAGCTCTTAGATATTTACCCAGAAAGACTCACAGCTGTAATCACTCTTAGATATTTACCCAGAATGCCTCACAGCTGTAATCACTCTTAGATATTTACCCAGAATGCCTCACAGCTGTAATCACTCTTAGATATTTACCCAGAAAGACTCACAGCTGTAATCACTCTTAGATATTTACCCAGAAAGACTCACAGCTGTAATCGCTACCAAAGGTGCTTCTAAACATGTATCGTCTCAGGTAAATGAGATATTTCTGTATTTCACTTTAAATAAAATGTGCAAACAATTCTAAAAAAGTAAAATAAAATAAAGATTTTCATTGCCATTATGGGGTACTGTGTGTAGATGGGTGAGACATTTTTAATCCAGGCTGTAACATAACGTGGAATAAGTTACGGGGTCTGAAATCTTTCTGGAGGCAAAAAGTATCCATACTTCAGGAAAGTATTCAGACCCCTTGACTATTTCCACATTTTGGGAAGTTATTATTCTAAAATTGATTTAGAAATTGCTAATTTACAAAAAAAAAAAAAATGGAAATATCAACTTTTACATAAGTACCGTGCTTCTACTTAGTACTTTGTTGAAGCACAATTGGCAGCGATTACAGCCAAGTCTTCTTGGGTGTGACGCTACAAGCTTGGCACACCTGTATTTGGAGAGTTCCTCCCATTCTTCTCCGCAGATCCTCTCAAGCTCTGTCAGGTTGGATGGGGAGTGTTGCTGCACAGATATTCTCAATGTCTCTCGAGAGATGTTTGATCGGGTTCAAGTCCAGGCTCCGGCTGGACCACTCAAGGACGTTCAAGACTTCCCCACAGCATGATGCTGCAACCACGCTTTCCCGTAGGGATGGTGCCAGGTTTCCTACAAATGTGACGCATTCAGCTCTAGGAAGAGTCTTGGTGGTTCAAAAATTATGGAGGCCACGGTGTTCTTGGGGACCTTCAATGCTGCAGAAATGCTTTGGTACCCTTCCTCAGATCTGTGCCTCGACACAGTCATGTTTCGGAGCTCTACGGACAATTCCTACGACCTCATGGCTTGGTTTTTGGTCTGACATGCACTGTCAACTGTGGAACATTATATAGACAGGTGTGTGCTTTTCCAAATTATGCTCAATCAATAAAAAAAATTGACCACAGGTGGACTCCAATCAAGTTGTAGAAACATCCCAAGGATGATCAATGGAAACAGGATGCACCTGAGCTCAATTTTGAGTATTATAGCAAAGGGTCTGAATACTTATGTAAATAAGGCATCTTTTTTATTTGTAATAAATTTGCAAAAATGTCCAAATACCTGTTTTCACTTTGTCAATATGGGGTATTGTCTAGATTAACATTTTTATTTTAGAATAACAAAATGTGTCTTGTCACAAGACAACTGATTGGCTCAAACGCATTAAGGAGGAAAGAAATTACACAAATTAAAAAGGAACACCTGTTAATATGCATTCCAGGTGACTACCTCATGAAGCTGGTTGAGAGAATGCCAAGAGTGTGCAAAGATGTCATCAAGGCAAAGGGTGGCTACTTAAAAAAAAAAACTCATATCTAAAATATATTTTCATTTATTTAACACTTTTTTGGTTACTACATGATTCCATATGTGTTATTTCATAGTTTTGATGTCTTCACTATTATGCTACAATGTAGAAAATCATAAAAATAAAAGAAAAACCCCTGGATGAGTAGGTGTGTCCAAACTTGACTGGTACAACACAATTATTTGACACATATTTAACCACTTGTTGTTGTTGTGTTGGCACAAAACTACTAAACATACTCCCAAACATGGTACCGGGTTACCTTAAAAACAGAACACCATTGTGTTTGTGAGAGTCTCCCCTTCCCACAGTAGGGTCATATTAGTTTGTAGCCAGAACAGTTTTGGCTACAGACAGAAGTTGACACGTCGATGGTAGCGACTTCAGACAGGTCCTATGGCGCGTGTGAGGGGGGGGGGGTGGTGTCGTATACGTTACACATGTTTGTGAGAAGACCAATTTTCAGGATGTCTCCTGGTCTGACAAACAGAGCCGTAAAAGCTCTGCCATTTTACACTGCGGATGGGAAGACAGACGAAAGAGGCAGGCAGGCAGACAGACGAAAGAGGCAGGCAGGCAGACAGACGAAAGAGGCAGGCAGGCAGACAGACGAAAGAGGCAGGCAGGAAGATAGACGAAAAAGGCAGGCAGGCAGACAGACAGACGAAAAAGGCAGGCAGGCAGGCAGACAGACGAAAAAGGCAGGCAGGCAGGCAGACGAAAAAGGCAGGCAGGCAGACGAAAAAGGCAGGCAGGCAGACGAAAAAGGCAGGCAGGCAGACGAAAAAGGCAGGCAGGCAGACGAAAAAGGCAGGCAGGCAGACGAAAAAGGCAGGCAGGCAGACGAAAAAGGCAGGCAGGCAGACGAAAAAGGCAGGCAGGCAGACGAAAAAGGCAGGCAGGCAGACGAAAAAGGCAGGCAGGCAGGCAGACGAAAAAGGCAGGCAGGCAGGCAGACGAAAAAGGCAGGCAGGCAGGCAGACGAAAAAGGCAGGCAGGCAGACAGACGAAAAAGGCAGGCAGACAGACGAAAGAGGCAGGCAGGCAGGCAGACGAAAGAGGCAGGCAGGCAGACGAAAGAGGCAGGCAGGCAGGCAGACGAAAGAGGCAGGCAGGCAGGCAGACGAAAGAGGCAGGCAGGCAGACGAAAGAGGCAGGCAGGCAGGCAGGCAGACGAAAGAGGCAGGCAGGCAGGCAGGCAGACGAAAGAGGCAGGCAGGCAGGCAGGCAGACGAAAGAGGCAGGCAGGCAGGCAGGCAGACGAAAGAGGCAGGCAGGCAGGCAGACGAAAGAGGCAGGCAGGCAGGCAGACGAAAAAGGCAGGCAGGCAGGCAGACGAAAAAGGCAGGCAGGCAGACAGACGAAAAAGGCAGGCAGGCAGACGAAAAAGGCAGGCAGGCAGACGAAAAAGGCAGGCAGGCAGACAGAAAAAGGCAGGCAGGCAGACAGAAAAAGGCAGGCAGACAGACAGAAAAAGGCAGGCAGACAGACAGAAAAAGGCAGGCAGACAGACAGAAAAAGGCAGGCAGACAGACAGAAAAAGGCAGGCAGACAGACAGAAAAAGGCAGGCAGACAGACAGAAAAAGGCAGGCAGACAGACAGAAAAAGGCAGGCAGACAGACAGAAAAAGGCAGGCAGACAGACAGAAAAAGGCAGGCAGACAGACAGAAAAAGGCAGGCAGACAGACAGAAAAAGGCAGGCAGACAGACAGAAAAAGGCAGGCAGACAGACAGAAAAAGGCAGGCAGACAGACAGAAAAAGGCAGGCAGACAGACAGAAAAAGGCAGGCAGACAGACAGAAAAAGGCAGGCAGACAGACAGAAAAAGGCAGGCAGACAGACAGAAAAAGGCAGGCAGACAGACAGAAAAAGGCAGGCAGACAGACAGAAAAAGGCAGGCAGACAGACAGAAAAAGGCAGGCAGACAGACGAAAAAGGCAGATGCGTTGTATTGAGACGACGCGAATGGCGTGTCAAAACGACTCTTAAGGATTACTGTACACACAGAGAAAGACTTGTAAAGTAAAACATCTGAAATGAAGCAGTCTGGGATTGAGGTATTTGACTTGGGGTCGGGCGGGCGGTCCCACTCAGTCTGCAAATTACTAGTTTGCAGCCAGACTACATTTTGAAGATCCAAACAGTGAGGTTTAACTGAACCGGCACCACCCCTTTCTCTTAAGGCTCTATCCAAACAACAAAAAAACAAGGATCTGCTAGCTGAGTACCCGGGAGAATGGTAGCAGCAAAGACAGACTTCTACACCTGTTTATAAACTGTGTCGACTAGTTACAATATAGCTTCATGGCCAGTGCATTCATGCTCATACTGAAGAGTGGCAGTCCACCAGGCAAGTCAGTTAAAGAACAAATTCTTATTTTCATTGACGGCCTAGGAACAGTGAGTGCCTGTTCAGGGGCAGAAGGACGTACCTTGTCAGCTCGGGGATTTGAACTTGCAACCTTCCGGTTACTAGTCCAGCGCTCTAACCACTAGGCTACCCTGCCGGTTACTAGCCTACTCGCCACATCCAATGAGCAGCCTACTCGCCACATCCAATGAGCAAAGCAATGTCAACGTATTACTCCCCATATCATAGCGGACACAAGGCTGTTTGGCTCATCTCAGTCACGAAGAAAAATAACTTTGCAGCTGTTTCTGAATAATAAACAATGCTGTGCTGGAGCTTGGTAAACATTAAAATAAAACCCAGTCCTAAAAAGAAAACCTAAAATAATTTGTATGTCATATCATAGGAATCACACAGACTTGTAGTGGGCAGTTTAGATGTGTCACTTCAAGCCCAAATACATTATACTTTGACTAAAATGATGACTTGACTTAAATCGTTGTGCAACCTCATGGCTAAAACTCTGGCCATTGTCTTTCAGCTGGGAAAACGTGGCTTTTTACTGCTGTGTGCATTTAAGACCTCAATCATCATTTTCTTCTTGTTGACTAAACTACAATACTGAGTCATAGCTTTATTATGCTCCTTTATTAAATATGTATCAAATTTCAAAAAGGTGTATGGTAACAGTTGAATAAGTTGAGAGGGAAAAAAAAGAAACCCGCACACTGCTCTGGCTAGTATCACTGCTCTTTAAGCTTTACGCATCATCCTCAAGGCCTTCGTCGGAGCTTTTCAAAGACAAAAAAGAAAGAAAAAAGCTCCGACTAAGGCCGATACGTAAAGCTTAATAATGAGCAGTGATACTAGCAAGAGCAGTGTACGGGTTTCTTATTTTTGTCCCCCCTCATCATATTGTATCCAATTTAAATGGGTTGAACTGATTACAAAAAACAAAGTATTAGGTAAGACTTATTTCGGTTGGTTTCTGGGATAGTTTAGATGTATTTTTAAAATTATTTTTAATCCAGGACTAAGATTAATTTATGTCGGGGGAAACCACCACTTTATGCTTACCTGTTGGCGGTCTGTTTGGGGTCGGGGAAGTGTGTTGTTGTGGTGGTGGTAGTCTTTGGAAGTTTGGATGTTCGTTGTGTTCATAGTATCTATAGTCCTCATGGAAGCGTTCAGGTGCTCTGGGCTGCTGGGGCCTGGGCTGAGGCCGTCTCTGCTGCTGCTGCTGCTGCTGCTGCTGGCTGTCGTAGTAAGGTTCCGGAGGCGGGGGGTAGTAGTAGCGTCCAGCGTCACCGTTCTCAGCCGCGGCGCTCACGTCCGTGAGGAAGGACTGTGAGGAGCCTCCGTACTCGTGGGTTATATCCCCCAGGCTACGTGGTAGGTACGGAGGGGCTGACATCCTATGGCTCTCCCGCCGAGCCACCTCGTGGGGTGGTCTCTGCACAGGGGCGCGCAGGAAGCTCTTGTTGCGAACCACCACAGGTTCAGGGCTGGTTCCCACAGGGTAGGCTGAGGGACCAGGCTCAGGCAGAGGGACCTCGGTGCGTCTGGGAATAGTGGGTCCATGTCGGATGAATGAGGGCATGAGATCTGAAACAGACCAGCAGGTGTATGTGTCAAAAACATTAAGGAGGGGAGACTGACTACAAGCTTGAAAAAGTTGGGTATTCTACAATAATTTACCAATCCACCGAATCGTATCATTGACACAAAGATCCCGGGAATCAGTCTCTACATCCGGAGCATTCAGATTAGAGTTCGGACTCGTCCGCGCTTTTACCAACATCTTTAGTTAGTAACTAAAGCCTTTCACTCAACAAAAACATGTTTGGAAATCAACAATGGATGTATTAATGTCACGTTCGGGACCAGAGCTAGCTAACAAGTTAGCCGCATATATATATATCAACTTTGGAAAAACGCTAGCAAGCTAGCTACTAGTTAGACATGCAGAAGACACAGTAACTATTAAATATTACGTTTTTACCAAACTTCTTATGATTGGGTATTAACATATGCTCAGACTCGCGACTTGTAAAAAGTGAACGAAGAGACATTGCTAACCTAGGTAGCTAGTTAGCCAACCAACTTACTTCTCAGGACTGGTGAAGTCTCCTTCTTCACATATTTCCCGTGTACTTCCGCTGGTTTCGACGCCTCGCTTTTACTTTTCTTTCTTGAAAGCATAACTCAAAAAGGAGACATCAATGCAGTGTAATAAACTCGTGGAAAGTTCCCCAAAAACTACCAGCGTCCCTTCCAATCTGTAGTGTGTACATTTTAGCTAACCGAAGTTAGCTAGCTAGCTAGGCTAATTAAACTACAGACTCGGCTAACGTTAGTTAACTTACGCATACCGTTTGCTAATTACCTGGCAATTTAGACAAGCCGCTAAAAACAGAACGATTGCTTGTAATCAACTCATTCTTGCCTGTTTTGCTGAAAGTAAACTATTTTCACCCAGTTAAAATGACAGTTTTTGTTCTCCAAGCCAGTTGAAGTCTCCAGCCCATCATGTCATCAGAACCGCTCACCGCTTCATTCCGGCCCGCGGAGGATTGTGGGCCGGGAAGACCACAGTGAAGTCATACCGTAGCTACATATGCTCACAGTTTAAAATACAATAGGGAGAAAAAAGGGGGGGTAAAAAAAATAGGGAGGAAAAAAGGGGGTAAAAATAGGGGGGTATTTTTTATTTATTATTATTTAAAAAATAAAACTTATATTTTATTAACGTTTTTTTTTTTTGTAGTTTGAAGGATAGCACTTGTTTGTAGCCAAATAGAGCACTGCACCATCCCAAGTAGCCTCTTGTCAAAGTCTGTTTTGAAGGGATGGCCCAACTGAATAAATACCTACAAATATCCTCACATCCCATATGAGAATGGGCTGTCATTCATTATCAGGAATGTTCTCTGCTACAGTGGTTTAGTATCATGGTAAAAATAAAAAAATAAAAATAAAAACTTCGCTCATTGTTAGTGACAACTTTTGTGATCAACTCAACATTCTTTGAGATAAAAAAACATTTATTATTGAATACAAATAAGTTATATGCAACATTTTTCCTAATATTATATTGAAAGATGAATGAAAAACCTTAAAACAAAAAAGGTACTGTATTCTAGAGGTAGGTATGTGACATGTGGGACATACAGTACAGTGTGTAAATAACTGACAATAAGTGAACGTCAGAATAACCCTCAGAGCTGTCCCGTAGCTAGTACGATGAGAATTAATTCAAATGCTCCAAAACTGGAGATTAAATTAAAAGTTAACTTGATATGCATGGAAGCTGCTATGTAAGCACGAGTTTTCCACTATAAAAAAAACAACAGCACTTTGAAACGTTTCTAAATGTCATAATTCAAATAAAAACATCTGCAATGTTTTCATACTTTAAAAGACTAAGAAGATGCTGGGGTAATACTTCACTGACGGTGGTAAAGCAAGTGGTGTTGGACTGGTGGTGGACTGGTGGTGGACTGGTGTTGGACTGGTGGTGGACTGGCGTTGGACTGGCGTTGGACTGGCGTTGGACTGGCGGTGGACTGGCGTTGGACTGGCGTTGGACTGGCGTTGGACTGGCGGTGGACTGGCGGTGGACTGGCGGTGGACTGGCGTGGACTGGCGTTGGACTGGCGGTGGACTGGCGGTGGACTGGCGGTGGACTGGCGGTGGACTGGCGGTGGACTGGCGTTGGACTGGCGTTGGACTGGCGTTGGACTGGCGGTGGACTGGTGTTGGACTGGCGGTGGACTGGCGGTGGACTGGCGGTGGACTGGCGGTGGACTGGTGGTGGACTGGTGAGAACAGGACCAGAGAGGTCCACTTCAAAGCAGGATCAAAGTGTCAGATAGCTAAGTTGCCTAAATATTCTGATATTACGTTTTATTTTGTAATAAAGATGAGCTTGAAAATGGGCATGGTCTCATTTATTTAACAAACAAAAAAATACATTTCTAGGTTTATCTTTTTAATTTTTATTTATTTAAATCAACCAAAAAAATCAACAGTTATTTCTGGTTGCTTATCAAAGTTAGACGGCGAACTCATTGATCCTGCTTTGTAGTATATCGCTCAGAGTAGATGATAATGCTGTAATGTACAAGTATTGGGCCTTGGGGATGCCAGTAGGTGGAATGGTAGTGTAATGTTGTAGTTCTGTCCAAAGACACACATGGTTCCATCCATGTTCCGCGCACACCTGTCTAGCGCACACACCTGTCTAGCGCACACACCTGTCTAGCGCACACACCTGTCTAGCGCACACACCTGTCTAGCGCACACACCTGTCTAGCGCACACACCTGTCTAGCGCACACACCTGTCTAGCGCACACACCTGTCTAGCGCACACACCTGTCTAGCGCACACACCTGTCTAGCGCACACACCTGTCTAGCGCACACACCTGTCTCGCACACACCTGTCTCGCACACACCTGTCTCGCACACACCTGTCTAGCACACACCTGTCTCGCACACACCTGTCTAGCACACACCTGTCTCGCACACACCTGTCTCGCACACACCTGTCTCGCACACACCTGTCTAGCACACACCTGTCTCGCACACACCTGTCTCGCACACACCTGTCTAGCACACACCTGTCTAGCACACACCTGTCTAGCACACACCTGTCTAGCACACACCTGTCTAGCACACACCTGGCTGCTACATTAGGACCAGTTGATAGGTAATAAATCAAATTTTATTGGTCACATACACATGGTAAGCAGATGTTATTACGATTGTAGCGAAATGCTAGGGGACTGGAGGTAGGGCACAGTTGGGCACAGGTGGGCTCAGGTAGGGCATAGGTAGGCTCAGGTAGGGCATAGGTAGGCTCAGGTAGGGCTTAGAGTGTAGTCTTTGGCGGCCACTCCATCCTACTTTCTGTATCCCTCACTTTCTCAGACAAAAACAATAGGTCTGCAAAAAGGTCTGTATTATTTCACCTGAGAAACATCACCTGTTCTCTCCAAACCTGCTGGTTACCTCCCTCGTCACCTCCCGACTCGATGACTGCAATGCCCTCCTTGATGGTCTCCCCCTCAAAAAGCATCCACAGGATGCAGATTGTGCAGAACAGCGCCACACAGGAACCTGGAGATCTGCCCCCATCACCCCCATTCTAGCCTCCACTGGCTACCCACCCAATTTAAAACCAACTTCAAAACCCTCCTGTTACTCTTCAAAAACCCTCAATGCCTCTGGTCCCCAATAACTCAGTGAACTCCTCAGCCTCAAACAGTCTTCAGGTTCACTCCGGTGAAATGCTCAAAGACTCCTTGCAGTCCCAAAGAAACGCAGAAAAACACTTGTTTCAAGAGGACATGGCAGGGTAGCCTAGTGGTTAGAGCGTTGGACTAGTAACCGGAAGGTTGCAAGTTCAAAACCCCGAGCTGACAAGGTACAAATCTGTCGTTCTGCGCCTGAACAAGGCAGTTAACCCACTGTTCCTAGGCCGTCATTTAAAATAAGAATTTGTTCTTAAATGACTTGCCTAGTTAAATAAAGGTAAAAAATAAATAAAGGACCACAATGGAAATAAGTCCCACACTTTATTGTGTGTTATTCTCCATGATTTAACTCATGTTGGCTTTTTCATGTTGTGCTTGTTTTTGTTGTATTTTTTTGTTTTTTTAAATGGTTGAATTAATAAAGTAAAGCATCTTAACCTAATGTTTTTAGTCCTTTCACTAAAGCTTTTTTTCTTTGAATGATTTCTCTGTAAAGAGCTTTGGGATTTACGTCTGGAAATGAACAGCGCTCTACAAAATGTAATGTGTTATTATAGGAAAGGGTCAAGTGGTAGGGAACTGGGTGTAGGGGTGAGGGGACTGGGTGTAGGGGTGAGGGGACTGGGTGTAGGGGTGAGGGGACTGGGTGTAGGGGTGAGGGGACTGGGTGTAGGGGTGAGGGGACTGGGTGTAGGGGTGAGGGGACTGGGTGTAGGGGTGAGGGGACTGGGTGTAGGGGTGAGGGGACTGGGTGTAGGGGTGAGGGGACTGGGTGTAGGGTTGAGGGGACTGGGTGTAGGTGTGAGGGGACTGGGTGTAGGGTTGAGGGGACTGGGTGTAGGGTTGAGGGGACTGGGTATAGGGGTGAGGGGACTGGGTGTAGGTGTGAGGGGACTGGGTGTAGGGTTGAGGGGACTGGGTGTAGGGTTGAGGGGACTGGGTATAGGGGTGAGGGGACTGGGTATAGGGTTGAGGGGACTGGGTGTAGGGTTGAGGGGACTGGGTATAGGGGTGAGGGGACTGGGTGTAGGGGTGAGGGGACTGGGTGTAGGGGTGAGGGGACTGGGTGTAGGGGTGAGGGGACTGGGTGTAGGGTTGAGGGGACTGGGTATAGGGGTGAGGGGACTGGGTGTAGGGGTGAGGGGACTGGGTGTAGGTGTGAGGGGACTGGGTGTAGGGGTGAGGGGCTCAGGTGGAGTGTGAGGAACAGGTGAAATGGTAGGGCATTGTGGGTAGGGGTGAGGGACTCAGGTGGAGTGTGAGGAACAGGTGAAATGGTAGGGCATTGTGGGTAGGGGTGAGGGGCTCAGGTGGAGTGTGAGGAACAGGTGAAATGGTAGGGCATTGTGGGTAGGGGTGAGGGGCTCAGGTGGAGTGTGAGGAACAGGTGAAATGGTAGGGCATTGTGGGTAGGGGTGAGGGGCTCAGGTGGAGTGTGAGGAACAGGTGAAATGGTAGGGCATTGTGGGTAGGGGTGAGGGACTCAGGTCTCTGACTATCTTGTTGAGGCTGGAGATCTTCTCATCCAGTAGATAGTTCTTCTTCTCTGCTACTTTCTGTCTCCGCTCGGTCATCTCCAAGGCCTTCAGCAGCTGGGCGTTCTCCACGTACAGGTCCTTGATCAACGAATCAGCTTTTCCGTTCTTGTGGTGCTAGAGACAGAACAGAGTGAGAACATCAACCAACCGCATTTATTTTAAAAAGCCCTTTTTACAAACACCAACTGTCACTAAGTGTCTAACCTTGATACTGTGTCATCATACATTTACACTGCATCGATTCCATACGTGTATTTTATAACAACTTGTCAGAGGGCTCAATAAACAACTCGCGTGACATTATCCAAGTCCCAATAATTGCTAGGTAACCTCACTCAGTAAAAACCAATATAGAAAAAGTGATAACAGATCCTGAGATAACATAGTAGAGACCACTGACTGAGGGCTTTAACAGGGGCAGCAGTAACAGAAAGGTTATGGGCCAGTAACAGAAAGGTTGTGGGCCAGTAGCAGAAAGGTTGTGGGCCAGTAGAAGAAAGGTTGTGGGCCAGTAACAGAAAGGTTGTGGGCCAGTAGCAGAAAGGTTGTGGGCCAGTAGAGGAAAGGTTGTGGGCCAGTAACAGAAAGGTTGTGGGCCAGTAGCAGAAAGGTTGTGGGCTAGTAACAGAAAGGTTGTGGGCCAGTAGCAGAAAGGTTATGGGCCAGTAACAGAAAGATTGTGGGCCAGTAACAGAAAGGTTGTGGGCCAGTAACAGAAAGGTTGTGGGCCAGTAGAAGAAAGGTTGTGGGCCAGTAGAAGAAAGGTTGTGGGCCAGTAACAGAAAGGTTGTGGGCCAGTAACAGAAAGGTTGTGGGCCAGTAGCACAAAGGTTGTGGGCCAGTAGCAGAAAGGTTGTGGGCCAGTAACAGAAAGGTTGTGGGCCAGTAACAGAAAGGTTGTGGGCCAGTAACAGAAAGGTTGTGGGCCAGTAACAGAAAGGTTGTGGGCCAGTAGCAGAAAGGTTGTGGGCCAGTAGCAGAAAGGTTGTGGGCCAGTAGCAGAAAGGTTGTGGGCCAGTAGAAGAAAGGTTGTGGGCCAGTAGAAGAAAGGTTGTGGGCCAGTAGCAGAAAGGTTGTGGGCCAGTAACAGAAAGGTTGTGGGCCAGTAGTAGAAAGGTTGAGGGCCAGTAGCAGAAAGGTTGTGGGCCAGTAGAGGAAAGGTTGTGGGCCAGTAACAGAAAGGTTGTGGGCCAGTAGCAGAAAGGTTGTGGGCTAGTAACAGAAAGGTTGTGGGCCAGTAGCAGAAAGGTTATGGGCCAGTAACAGAAAGATTGTGGGCCAGTAGCAGAAAGGTTGAGGGCCAGTAGCAGAAAGGTTGTGGGCCAGTAGCAGAAAGGTTGTGGGCCAGTAGCAGAAAGGTTGTGGGCCAGTAGAAGAAAGGTTGTGGGCCAGTAGAAGAAAGGTTGTGGGCCAGTAGCAGAAAGGTTGTGGGCCAGTAACAGAAAGGTTGTGGGCCAGTAGTAGAAAGGTTGAGGGCCAGTAGCAGAAAGGTTGAGGGCCAGTAGAAGAAAGGTTGAGGGCCAGTACCAGAAAGGTTGTGTGCCAGTAGAAAGAAAGGTTGTGGGCCAGTAGCAGAAAGGTTATGGGCCAGTAACAGAAAGGTTATGGGCCAGTAAAAGAAAGGTTATGGGCCAGTAGCAGAAAGGTTGTGGGCCAGTATCCGAAAGGTTGTGGGCCAGTAACAGAAAGGTTATGGGCCAGTAGCAGAAAGGTTGAGGGCCAGTAAGCAGAAAGGTTGTGGGCCAGTAGCAGAAAGGTTGCTGGTTCAGAGCAGACAAGGTGAAAAATCTGTTGACGTGCCCTTGAGCAAGGCACCTAACCTTAACTGCGCCTTTAAAAGTTGTTTTGGATAAAAGCCTGCTAAATGACTATAATGTTAATAGTAAATCCTCTATTTGGCCTATAGATTAAACTGTACCTGATCTTTCAGTTGAGAGACCTTCTCTTTGAGAAGCAGCTTGACGTTATGCAGCGACAGTTCGATTTCCCTCATACGCTCCTCCATCTTCATCATTATCATCATCGACCTCTCATCCTGGTGATGGAGAAGAGGTATACAGATGTTTAACCATCAGTATGTACCATCTGGCATGTTTAACCATCTGGCATGTTTAACCATCGGTATATACCATCCGGCATGTTTAACCATCTGTATGTATCATCTGTATGTACTATTTGGCATGTTTAACCATCTGACATGTATCATCTGGCATGTTGAACCATCTGTATGTATCATCTGGCATGTTGAACCATCTGTATGTGCCATCTGGCATGTTTAACCATCGGTGTGTACCATCTGGCATGTTTAACCATCTGGCATGTTTAACCATCGGTATATACCATCCGGCATGTTTTAACCATCTGTATGTATCATCTGGCATGTTGAACCATCTGTATGTATCATCTGGCATGTTTTAACCATCTGTATGTATCATCTGGCATGTTTTAACCATCTGTATGTATCATCTGGCATGTTTAACCACCTGTTCTTTACCATCCGGCATGTTTAACCATCTGTATGTACCATCTGGCATGTTTAATCATTGGTGTGTACCATCTGGCATGTTTAACCATCTGGCATATTTAACCATCTTTATGTACCATCTGGCATGTTTAACCATCTGTATGTACCATCTGGCATGTTTTACCATCTGACATGTCAAACCATCTGAATGTCTAACCATCTGTATGAATAATCTGGCATGTTTAACCATCTGGCATGTTTAACCATCTGTATGTGCCATCTGGCATGTTTAACCATCTGTATGTGCCATCTGGCATGTTTAACCATCTGTATGTGCCATCTGGCATGTTTAACCATCTGTATGTGCCATCTGTCATGTTTAACCATCTGTATGTGCCATCTGTCATGTTTAACCATCTGTATGTGCCATCTGGCATGTTTAACCATCTGACATGTTTAACCATCTGGCATGTTTAACCATTTGGCATGTTTAACCATCATCTGGCATGTTTAACCATTTGGCATGTTTAACCATCTGTATGTACCATCTAGCATGTTTAACCATCTGACATGTTCAACCATCTGTATGTGCCATCTGGCATGTTTAACCATCTGACATGTTTAACCATCTGGCATGTTTAACCATCTGGCATGTTTAACCATCTGACATGTTTAACCATCTGTATGTGCCATCTGGCATGTTTAACCATCTGTATGTGCCATCTGGCATGTTTAACCATCTGTATGTGCCATCTGGCATGTTTAACCATCTGTATGTACCATCTGGCATGTTTAACAATCTGACATGTTTAACCATCTGACATGTTTAACCATCTGGCATGTTTAACCATCTGACATGTTTAACCATCTGTATGTGCCATCTGGCATGTTTAACCATCTGACATGTTTAACCATCTGACATGTTTAACCATCTGACATGTTTAACCATCTGACATGTTTAACCATCTGGCATGTTTAACCATCTGGCATGTTTAACCATCTGACATGTTTAACCATCTGTATGTGCCATCTGGCATGTTTAACCATCTGGCATGTTTAACCACCCGTATGTACCATCTGGCATGTTTAACCACCCGTATGTACCATCTGGCATGTTTAACCACCCGTATGTACCATCTGGCATGTTTAACCACCCGTATGTACCATCTGGCATGTTTAACCACCCGTATGTACCATCTGGCATGTTTAACCACCCGTATGTACCATCTGGCATGTTTAACCACCCGTATGTACCATCTGGCATGTTTAACCACCCGTATGTACCATCTGGCATGTTTAACCACCCGTATGTACCATCTGGCATGTTTAACCACCCGTATGTACCATCTGGCATGTTTAACCACCCGTATGTACCATCTGGCATGTTTAACCACCCGTATGTACCATCTGGCATGTTTAACCATCTGTATGTACCATCTGGCATGTTTAACCATCTGTATGAATCATCTGGCATGTTTAACCATCTGTATGTACCATCTGGCATGTTTAACCATCTGTATGTACCATCTGGCATGTTTAACCATCTGGCATGTTTAACCATCTGTATGTACCATCTGGCACGCTTAACCATCTGTATGCATCATCTGACATGTTAAAAATGAAAAGAAAAAGAAACACGTATGGTTTAAAATCACACAAGTAAATAATTAGGAGTACTGTACTGCATGTCTGGCTTTAAACAACGGGTGGGTCTAATCCTGAATGTGGATTGGTTAAAAGCCCATCACCAGCCTGTGTCTATTCCACAAATTGCCACCAGCGAAATATTTTATTAACGTCCAAAGATTTACTCTGTTCCATTTGCCTGCGCTATCCACGGTCTCATCAGCCCAGGCAGGGAAGATTTTTTTTAATTATTTTTTTATTTCACCTTTATTTAACCAGGTAGGCTAGTTGAGAACAGACAACAGAGTTACACAGAGTAAACAATTAACAAGTCAATAACACAGTAGAAAAAAGGGGAGTCTATATATAATGTGTGCAAAAGGCATGAGGTAGGCGAATAATTACAATTTTGCAGATTAACACTGGAGCGATAAATGATCAGATGGTCATGTACAGGTAGAGATATTGGTGTGCAAAAGAGCAGAAAAATAAATAAATACAGTATGGGGATGAGGTAGGTGAAAATGGGTGGGCTATTTACCGATAGACTATGTACAGCTGCAGCGATCGGTTACCTGCTCAGATAGCAGATGTTTGAAGTTGGTGAGGGAGATAAGTCTCCAACTTCAGCGATTTTTGCAATTCATTCCAGTCACAGGCAGCAGAGAACTGGAACGAAAGGCAGCCAAATGAGGTGTTGGCTTTAGGGATGATCAGTGAGATACACCTGCTGGAGATCAACTTGATCTCCACAATAAAAAGCATCTAGACATCCAATTTCTTTTTAGACTAGCATTTAGTTTTCAACAGTGGAAATTTGCATAAACCGTATGGCCTCAGATATTTGCAACATTGTTCCAATATTCTAATTCAATCTCCCAAAAAATGCATCTACGGTTGTTATTCTGGCTGCACTGTTTGACCTGACTAAATGAGCCGTCGTTGGCTAGCTAGCGAGCAAGGGCCCGCTAGCTAGCCAACGACTGTCCGTAGATACAGAACGACTGGGTCGCGTCCGTAGATACAGAACGACTGGGTCGCGTCCGTAGATACAGAACGACAGGGTCGCGTCCGTAGATACAGAACGACAGGGTCGCGTCCGTAGATACAGAACGACAGGGTCGCGTCCGTAGATACAGAACGACAGGGTCGCGTCCGTAGATACAGAACGACAGGGTCGCGTCCGTAGATACAGAACGACAGGGTCGCGTCCGTAGATACAGAACGACAGGGTCGCGTCCGTAGATACAGAACGACAGGGTCGCGTCCGTAGATACAGAACGACAGGGTCGCGTCCGTAGATACAGAACGACAGGGTCGCGTCCGTAGATACAGAACGACAGGGTCGCGTCCGTAGATACAGAACGACTGGGTCGCGTCCGTAGATACAGAACGACTGGGTCGCGTCCGTAGATACAGAACGACTGGGTCGCGTCCGTAGATACAGAACGACTGGGTCGCGTCCGTAGATACAGAACGACTGGGTCGCGTCCGTAGATACAGAACGACTGGGTCGCGTCCGTAGATACAGAACGACTGGGTCGCGTCCGTAGATACAGAACGACTGGGTCGCGTCCGTAGATACAGAACGACTGGGTCGCGTCCGTAGATACAGAACGACTGGGTCGCGTCCGTAGATACAGAACGACTGGGTCGCGTCCGTAGATACAGAACGACTGGGTCGCGTCCGTAGATACAGAACGACTGGGTCGCTGAACGACTGGGTCGCGTCCGTAGATACAGAACATAAGACTGAACGACTGGGTCGCGTCCGTAGATACAGAACGACTGGGTCTCGTCCGTAGATACAGAACATAAGACTGAACGACTGGGTCGCGTCCGTAGATACAGAACGACTGGGTCGCGTCTCTGGCAACGGAACGGAACCAATAAATCAAATCAAATCAATTTATATAGCCCTTCGTACATCAGCTGATATCAATAGAAGGAATAACCAGCCGGCTTGGGTAGCAACCATTTGTTTCGGGACTACATCTTGTGGAAGGATGAAATGGTATTAATAAATTCATCAAAATAACATTAATGAAAATAGGTAAATCATTATTTGAATATTTTCGTAACCCGTTGTATAAAAGTAATGCCCTCGAAGCCAGTGTTTGGCGGATATATTGGCACGGTTTGCTGGCTCTGCACTTCCTCTCCGGCCTAACACCCGTGCCATTTAGTACCTACAAAGTACGGCTTCTTGCTCATAGCTGGCAAATAGAAGAACAATCCGTTTTCTACACCTATGTGGTAATATATTCTTACAATAGCTAAGATTTTTCAACAGGACAATCAGAGAGGAAACCGTCAGAACATGTGATATAACGCCACGGAACACAAAACTTCGAAAACTAAATGCTTTATTTCTCTTGATTCTTTCCAGTGAAATACATCGTAGTGCATTTATTGAAAAAGTGACATCACAGCTAAATAAAATTGATAAAAACAAATTAATAAATATTAAATTCTATTTTCCAACTTGTTGATCCAGAAACGTTAAAAAAAAACAATAATTCTACAAAAACTGAAATACAATACGCGAATTTAAATAAAAATGAACGAAACCGAAGCACACAGAGCAATAGAGAATAAAACTGTGGTTTGACATTATCTAGAAGACCCTGATAGCACCTGGATCTTATTATTCTGAGTTCAGTCTGGACTATCAACGATCCCGAAGAACCATAGTGACAATACTAACATGGTTGCTACATGAATCAAAGCGCTCTGATAAATATCATGAAAAAATATGTACATTTGTTTTACAATCAAAACTGTTGTTGGTCCTTTCGAGTTCAATACCGTTGGTAATAAACAGGTCCAGTTTACAATAAACCACAATACTTTCAGATATACCCGTACCTGTAGTGAGAGGTGAGCATGTCCACCAACAAAAGTTTATTAAAATATTATGTGACAAAGATAAACAAAAATAAAAAAAATCAACATTGTTGGTACAAGGAATCTACTGCAATCAGAGCATATTTCATGAACCTTTGTTTGACTCAACAGTTCACCTACTGTTAAGAGCTTAAGAAAGCACTTTGATTTGAGGAAAATAACAAAAGACGAGCCTGTTTTACTCTCATACGCCACCTAGTGGATGCATACACTCATTACACACCCTTACACTGAGCTGTACCTAACACCCCATTCAGATCACTGGTCATCACCTATAAGGACGGAAGGCAGAGTAACAAACAAAGTGGGATATGGGGAAATTCAGAGAATTAATGGAGGATCAGGTTGGGCTGGAGTTAGGTGAGGAGGGAGTGAATCAGGTTGGGCTGGGGTTAGGTGAGGAGGGAGTTAGAAACGACCAGGTAAGGGGAATTAAGGAGAGATGAGTCATGGAGAATCAGGTTGGGCTGGGGTTAGGTGAGGACAGGTGGAGGGAGTTAGAAACAACCAGGTAAGGGGAATTAAGGGGAGATGAGTCATGGAGAATCAGGTTGGGCTGGGGTTAGGTGAGGACAGGTTTGGAAGGAGTTAGAAACGACCAGGTAAGGGGAATTAAGGGGAGATGAGTCATGGAGAATCAGGTTGGGCTGGGGTTAGGTGAGGAGGGAGTGAATCAGGTTGGGCTGGGGTTAGGTGAGGAGGACAGATGGAAAGTAAAGGAAACCAGACTAGGGGATTTGAAACAGCCAAGCTGCTGTCAGTCAATCCACCGATCCTCCGGTAGCTGTCGGCATGAGCGGCCCTCTGTTCTGGCATTGCAGCACCCTGGAGAGAGAAGGCAGGTAACACTTCACCAGGGCTCACCCCCCCCCCATCCAGGCCTCTAGTCCTTTAACCTTCAAGGCAGGGCTATGCAATTAACTCGGCTTTAGCTGTGCAATCTGAGCACCAACCCCCACCAGAATAGAAAGTGACAGACATGGTGAATCTAGAGGAAACACAACCAAACTCAGAACGTACACTCCCCACACACTATGTCTGTCCCAGACAAAAAAATAAATAAATAATAATAATAATAATCTTGGTCGACGAGGGCCGTCCTGTTCTTACGAACAATTTATTGGTCGAAATGTTTAAAAACTTACACACACCCCCTGTGTGTTTGAATCACATCAACTACATATGCAGCGAGCTTGTCTGACATTTCTTTGATCACACAAATGGACTCGAGCCCGATGATCACACTGGTAAATAAAAAGAAGAGCGAGTGCCTGTGTGACCCGACACGCATCGTCTCGCTCTCCTCTCTACTGCAGAGAAAAGGCACCACAGCACAGCGTTTATCTTCCTGTCCCACATCATTACAGCCATTTAGTTTCTTACTTGTTACTGACTGAAAAGTCCTGTTACTGAAATCCCTCATTTGTTAACATTTTTTTTTATGCCTATTCCCTCAACACTCGCTCTCTCTTCACACAAAACACGTAAGCATGGCGTACGTGCGACACCTGACCTACAGCCCATCATAACCACGTCAATAAATAACAAAACCCAAAACGTCATAACACAGCAAAATGGATGTGGATGACGTGAACAACAAACTAGAAAACGGGCGAACGCTCCGGAGGGGGAAGTCAGATCTGTGGAAGACATTTGACTTAAGTTTATGAAACTACTGGTGATCAAGTAAACAGAGGGTACAGGAGGAAGCGTTGTGTGAGTATTTATGTGCCAAACAGTTGCTGTTAGAGTACAATATGATCTCTGACCATTTGGACCAGTGGAAGACACTAAGGGAACTTGGTTAGATTTGTGACGCTTAACGCGCGCTGCAAGTCCCGCCTCTACCATCTCATTGGTTTTTAGGAGCATATACCCACGTGGGTGATTGAACCGAGGTCCACACTCCAACCTGCGTGTCCTCATCGCGTCTGGTGTGGGTGAACAAACAAATCAACATGCGTACGACGGCGGACGTGCGAGCGGTCTGGGCAGGATGTTAGACTGATTGATTCTAGAACAAATTCAAATTGGGATTCTCTCTCCTCAATTTTTTTTTTAGACAATTCGGCTCAGGGCTGTTTCCTCGTTTCAACTGCTGCCACCTCCTGGTCTCAATCCCAACATGCAACATGGCAACAAAGGGAAAGTCGTCAATTTTACGGTGCACTGAATATTATGTTCTAGAAACATGGACAGTGAGAGAGGGAGAGAGCACATTTGTTATAAAAATAATATTATTTATTAGTGTTGCACCATTATTTTTTTGGACATAATATAACCATATACAATGTCTTAGAGTGATGGACTGTACCATCCCAGTGGCCTTCGTAATGGATTATTCCACAGGTGTTTGGTGCACCATGAAAACAAAAAATATATTGCGACTGCTCGACGAAAGAATCTCGGTTGACCAACAGCCTATCGACTGAATGGGGTCAGCCCTACTACAGAACACACACACACACACACACACACACACACACACACACACACACACACACACACACACACACACACACACACACACACACACACACACACACACACACACACACACACACACACACACACGTGAGAAAACATGAAGATGGCAAGGCACTGGGTGTGGTGATGAAACCAGAACAAAATGTCACAGCTACAGAACCCCCCCCCCCCCAAAAAAAGAGGCATTTCAATTCTCACTTCTATTTTCAAACATTTATATTCCCCAAAGTGAAAATGGAGGGACATTTTGTAAAGTGTTTGTGGTTCAGCTCCTATAATAATGTAATCAAGGTGTCTGTGGTTCAGCTCCTATAATAATGTAATCAAGGTGTCTGTGGTTCAGCTCCTATAATAATGTAATCAAGGTGTCTGTGGTTCAGCTCCTATAATAATGTAATCAAGGTGTCTGTGGTTCAGCTCCTATAATAATGTAATCAAGGTGTCTGTGGTTCAGCTCCTATAATAATGTAATCAAGGTGTCTGTGGTTCAGTTCCTATAATAATGTAATCAAGGTGTCTGTGGTTCAGTTCCTATAATAATATAATCAAGGTGTCTGTGGTTCAGTTCCTATAATAATGTAATCAAGTGGTTCAGGTCCCATCAGAGTGTAATCAAGGCAGATCAGAAGAGTCCGGTATTCCCATAATCAACAGGATATGATGAAGAGCTGTAGAATAATAAACAGTGTATAAAGTGTGACAGTAGCAGTAAATAGCTGTTGAACACCGTGAGGGTGAAGATACTGTATACTAAGTGCTAGATTGTAGATCACCAGATATGTCAGCTGCATTGATTGATTCAAAGAACTAGAAGAAGATCTGAGGATAGATTTCCAGTTAGAGGCGTGATTAGCCTGCTACAGGCGGCGATTAGCCTGCTACAGGTTAGCCTGCTACAGGTTAGCCTGCTACAGGTTAGCCTGCTACAGGTTAGCCTGCTACAGGCTGCTACAGGTTAGCCTGCTACAGGCGGCGATGATTAGCCTGCTACAGGCGGAGATGATTAGCCTGCTACAGGCGGCGATGATTAGCCTGCTACAGGCGGCGATGATTAGCCTGCTACAGGCGGCGGCGATTAGCCTGCTACAGGCGGAGGCGATTAGCCTGCTACAGGCGGCGATTAGCCTGCTACAGGCGGGATGATTAGCCTGCTACAGGCGGCGATTAGCCTGCTACAGGCGGCGATTAGCCTGCTACAGGAAGTGATGGGAAGCCCTGATCTCTCCTACCTGTATGTTCTCTGGGTTGTGGTCGTTCTCGCAGTGTTGTCCTCTCCTCTCACCAGGCATCCTGCGAGGGGAGGGGGGCAGCAGACCACCCAGCTGGGCCTAGAGAGACAAGGATGATTGTTAGGAGAAGAAGAGATAATGAGGAGTCAGGAGAGAGTGGAGCGACAGACAGGACAGATACAGTCAAGGAAAAGAGATGGAGGATTTGATAGGATCTCATTAGCGACAACTAGTCTTATTTGGGTCCGACACAACGAAAAAGACATACAAGACTTAACAATTTAAGTCTTGTCTGTATTAATGGCACCTGTTTGAACTTGTTATCAGTATTAACGACACCTGTCCACAACCTCAAACAGTCACCGTTCTTGTACCTTTCTGGGAGTCCTTTAGGGTGCTTTTGACAAACTCCAAACATATCATCCGATACCTTTTATTGAGGAGTGTCTTCCGTCTGGCCACTACCATAAAGGCCTGATTTGTGGAGTGCTGCAGAGATGGTTGTCCTTCTAGAAGGTTCTCCCATCTCCACAGAGGAACTCTAGATCTCTGTCAGAGTGACCATCGGGTTGTTGGTCACCTCCCTGACCAAGGCCTTTCTCCCCCGATTGCTCAGTTTGGACGGGCGGCCAGCTCTAGGAAGAGTCTTCGTGGTTCCAAACTTCTTCCATTTAAGAATGATGGAGGCCACTGTGTTCTTGGTGACCTTCAATGCTGCATAATGTTTCTGGTGCCCTTCCTCAGAGCTCTACGGACAATTCCATCTTCCTCATGGCATTGTTTTTGCTCTGACATGTACTGTCAACTGTGGGACCTTATATAGACCTCATCCTTTCCAAATCATGTCCAATCAAATTAATTTACCACAGATGAACTCCAATCAAGTTGTAGAAACATCAAGGATGACCAATGGAAACAGGATGCACCTGAGCTCAATTTCCAGTCTCACAGCAAAGGGTCAGAATACTTATGTAGTAAATAAGGTATTCGTTTGATAAATATGCAACATTTTCTAAAAACCTGTTTTTACTTTAGTATCGTGTGTACATGTTTGTATTTAATCCATTTTGAAATAAGGCTGTAACCATAAAATGTGGAAAAGGGGAAGGGGTCTGAATATTTTCCGACTATACTTATTATTGATTTCATGAATCTTATTTCTAAGGCTACATATATTAATTTGGGCAATTTTTTTAGACCTTTCCTGGGTAGCTTATCAGAAACAATATGGAAAAGAGCAAACAAGGCAATAGAAAAAAACATACATTAAACAGTTGGTGTGTGTGCACTGAGGGATTGAAGCCATAGGCTCGGTTCTCTCATTCCTTCCAGGCTTCTGGGAGGTCGGGTGGAGAAGGAGTCTGTCATAGAGGGTGTAAGCAATGTCTCCACGCGCTCTGGCAGCTTTCATGTCTGGGATCAGTTCTTTCCTCTTCTGGCGCACAGCTTCAGGATAGTCCTCGTTGAGGAAGATATACGTTCCTCTCAAGTTGTCGTCTCTTTCCAGAGCAGCTACCTTGTCCTTGAACCTCAGGAACTTGACCAATATCGGGCCTGTCACCTGGGCCTGTCACCTGGGCCTGTCACCTGGGCCTGTCACCTGGGCCTGTCACCTGGGCCTGTCACCTGGGCCTGCCACCTGAGCCTGCCACCTGGGCCTGTCACCTGGGCCTGTCACCTGGGCCTGTCACCTGGGCCTGTCACCTGGGCCTGTCACCTGGGCCTGTCACCTGGGCCTGTCACCTGGGCCTGCCGTGGGTTTTCCAGTCCTGTCAGACCACCTCAATCTTCCTGTGGTCCATCTTCAGTGTCTTCGAGATCATTTCCCTCACTTTGTTCTCAGACTCCGTCCAGGTCTCATGTGGAGATTGTGCAATTCTGTCCACAACCATGATGTTCTGCCTTGATTGTCCCTCTAGATAAATCAGAGTTCTCCGTCATTGATAGCATTGGATTCACATATAGAACTGATGTCCTCTCTCAATGACTGACATATTACTGTCATCTTTACATTCTCCTGTTTAAACTCATCACGCTGACCCCTGGGAGACCTAAATAAATAACTGTTTCTTCACGTCCTGAACCTCTCTGATCAGAATATCCATTCTTATATTAGTTGAATCCACCAGTATCTGGACACAACTATTGAAGCCATTTTCTTGTTGTTGTAACAACTGCTTGTGGAACTATTTTTAGTTTGAGAGTGACAGTCGGGGGAGAGAGAGACGGAGGGAGGAGAGAGAGACGGAGGGAGGAGAGAGAGTCGGGAGAGAGACATGAGAGAAAAAGAGAGATGGGGTGAGAGTAGAGACAGGGGACATAATGTAGGGTGGGAGGGATAGACAGAGACAGCTGGATAGAGGCTGTGTTAAAGAGGGGACAGGTGGATAGAGGCTGTGTTAAAGAGGGGACAGGTGGATAGAGGCTGTGTTAAAGAGGGGACAGGTGGATAGAGGCTGTGTTAAAGAGGGGACAGGTGGATAGAGGCTGTGTTAAAGAGGGGACAGGTGGATAGAGGCTGTGTTAAAGAGGGGACAGGTGGATTGGGACAGGAGGCACCAGTGCTCGGCAAACTTTTATAGTGTTTCTGGAAAATCATCGGTGTTACAATTTTTTTTTTTTTTAAATATAGGAGATTACAGAAGAGTAAGGAAGAGGGAGAAAGGTGACATTTAAAAAAAAGAGGACAGGTGTTTGACAGGTAGACTAAAGTCCAGAGTACAAGTGAGGGAGAAGTTAGGGAAGGCGGGTAGAGAACCGACCTCCAGAAGCCAGGCCTGTAGTGGAGCCTGTTGTGACAGCCCTTCATTCTCCTGACGTAGACTGTCCAGCTCTCGCTGAACCTCACACACCTGTAAACCACACCATCAAGCCGGGCACAAGACCATCAGATAACCAGGAAAGACTCATCTTTTACAAACAGACAATGTCAAAAGCTGACTGCTTCAGGAATACAAGTTTCATGGGAATTATATGTGGAGGTAAGCTTTCCTTTTCTACACAGGTTGATACTATTGATGTAGAGGGAAAATGTAACTCAACCAATACAATCAGCAAGCGCTAGCTAGCCAACCGATCAGAGCAGGTGTCAGAGTAGCTCCTCCTGTTAGATGACCTTGTTCTGAGCAGAGAGTAGCTCCTGATGCATCACGTCCAGCTCTCTCTTCAGAGCAGTCTTCTCCTGTTCCACAGTCTTCCCCACGCTGGACTGGCCCTGCTGTTTCTGCTGCTTCACGGTTAAGATGGCTGCCTCCAGCTGTGAGGAGATGATCCAGGGTTTGAAAGACTTATTCATCCGTAGGGTGTACCGCTCTCCTCTAAGCCTCAAACTTAAAAGTTCTTGAGACATCAAGTCAGATCTGATTATGTTGATATTTTGTCAAATGGATGAATGAGTGTCACATCCATCCCTTCCTCTGTCAGCTCACCTTTTCCCTGGTGTGGTGGAGCTCCATGGTCAGCCTCTCGTTCTCCTGCCTCAGCTGCTGCTGTTCCTGTTCCACCAGCCTGGCCAGCTCATCCTGGTACAGCTTCTTTTGCTGGCTCTGGTATCCGCTGGAGTGCAAGGCCATCTCCAGAACCTGGTTCTGATTCAGGAAAACCCATCAGACGTCACAATAACAAATCAGCTGAGAGACATGAGCATTCTCTGACCCATAGAAATATACTATAAGGGACCAAGCTGCTCAGACCGCAGCAATTTGACTGGATGTCCGTTTTAGTATTTCTATAGCAACCGAACCACCATTCGTTATAGTGTTTAGAGAAATAGAATGATTAGAACTGACCAACCTGAAGCCAGCCAATCAACCAACCTGGAGCCAGCCAATCAACCAACCTGAAGCCAGCCAGCCAATCAACCAACCTGAAGCCAGCCAGCCAATCAACCAACCTGAAGCCAGCCAGCCAATCAACCAACCTGGAGCCAGCCAATCAACCAACCTGAAGCCAGCCAATCAACCAACCTGGAGCCAGCCAATCAACCAACCTGAAGCCAGCCAGCCAATCAACCAACCTGAAGCCAGCCAGCCAATCAACCAACCTGAAGCCAGCCAGCCAATCAACCAACCTGAAGCCAGCCAGCCAATCAACCAACCTGAAGCCAGCCAGCCAATCAACCAACCTGAAGCCAGCCAGCCAATCAACTAACCAATCAACCAACCAGAAGCCAGCCAGCCAATCAACTAACCAATCAACCAACCTGAAGCCAGCCAGCCAATCAACTAACCAATCAACCAACCTGAAGCCAGCCAGCCAATCAACCAACCTGAAGCCAGCCAGCCAATCAACTAACCAATCAACCAACCAGAAGCCAGCCAGCCAATCAACTAACCAATCAACCAACCTGAAGCCAGCCAGCCAATCAACCAACCTGAAGCCAGCCAGCCAATCAACCAACCTGAAGCCAGCCAGCCAATCAACCAACCTGAAGCCAGCCAGCCAATCAACTAACCAATCAACCAACCAGAAGCCAGCCAGCCAGCCAATCAACTAACCAATCAACCAACCTGAAGCCAGCCAGCCAATCAACTAACCAATCAACCAACCTGAAGCCAACCAGCCAATCAACTAACCAATCAACCAACCAGAAGCCAGCCAGCCAACCTGAAGCCAGCCAATCAACTAACCAATCAACCAACCAGAAGCCAGCCAGCCAATCAACTAACCAATCAACCAACCAGAAGCCAGCCAGCCAATCAACTAACCAATCAACCAACCAGAAGCCAGCCAGCCAATCAACTAACCAATCAACCAACCAGAAGCCAGCCAGCCAATCAACTAACCAATCAACCAACCAGAAGCCAGCCAGCCAATCAACTAACCAATCAACCAACCAGAAGCCAACCAGCCAATCAACTAACCAATCAACCAACCAGAAGCCAGCCAGCCAATCAACTAACCAATCAACCAACCAGAAGCCAGCCAGCCAATCAACTAACCAATCAACCAACCAACCTGGAGCCAGCCAGCCAGCCAACCAACCAACCTGGAGCCAGCCAGCCAGCCAGCCATCCAACCAACCAACCTGGAGCCAGCCAGCCAGCCAACCAACCAACCAACCAACCTGGAGCCAGCCAGCCAGCCAACCAACCAACCAACCTGGAGCCAGCCAGCCAGCCAACCAACCAACCAACCTGGAGCCAGCCAGCCAGCCAACCAACCAACCAACCTGGAGCCAGCCAGCCAGCCAACCAACCAACCTGGAGCCAGCCAGCCAGCCAACCAACCAACCTGGAGCCAGCCAGCCAGCCAACTAACCAATCAACCAACCAACCAACCCTGGAGCCAGCCAATTAACTAACCAATCAACTAACCAACCAACCTGGAGCCAGCCAGCCAACCAACCTGGAGCCAGCCAGCCAGCCAACCAACCAACCAACCTGGAGCCAGCCAGCCAACCAACCTGGAGCCAGCCAGCCAGCCAACCAACCAACCAGAAGCCAGCCAGCCAATCAACTAACCAATCAACCAACCAACCAATCAACCAACCAGAAGCCAGCCAGCCAATCAACTAACCAATCAACCAACCAGAAGCCAGCCAGCCAATCAACTAACCAATCAACCAACCAGAAGCCAACCAGCCAATCAACTAACCAATCAACCAACCAGAAGCCAGACAGCCAATCAACTAACCAATCAACCAACCAGAAGCCAGCCAGCCAATCAACTAACCAATCAACCAACCAACCTGGAGCCAGCCAGCCAGCCAACCAACCAACCAACCTGGAGCCAGCCAGCCAGCCAACCAACCAACCAACCTGGAGCCAGCCAGCCAGCCAACCAACCAACCTGGAGCCAGCCAGCCAGCTGGCTGGCTCTGTAGCTCAGTTGGTAGAGCACCAACCAGGGTAGTGGGGATCCCGGGACCACCCATACGTAGAATGTATGCACACATGACTGTAAGTCGCTTTGGATAAAAGCGTCTGCTAAATGGCATATATTAACCAACCAACCTGGAGCCAGCCAGCCAGCCAACTAACCAATCAACCAACCAACCAACCCTGGAGCCAGCCAATTAACTAACCAATCAACTAACCAACCAACCTGGAGCCAGCCAGCCAACCAACCTGGAGCCAGCCAGCCAGCCAGCCAACCAACCAACCAACCTGGAGCCAGCCAGCCAACCAACCTGGAGCCAGCCAGCCAACCAACCAACCAGAAGCCAGCCAGCCAATCAACTAACCAATCAACCAACCAACCAACCAACCTGGAGCCAGCCAGCCAATCAACTAACCAATCAACCAACCAACCTGGAGCCAGCCAATCAACTAACCAATCAACTAACCAACCAACCTGGAGCCAGCCAGCCAGCCAACCAACCAACCAACCTGGAGCCAGCCAGCCAGCCAACCAACCTGGAGCCAGCCAGCCAGCCAGCCAACCAACCTGGAGCCAGCCAGCCAACCAACCTGGAGCCAGCCAGCCAACCAACCTGGAGCCAGCCAGCCAGCCAACCAACCTGGAGCCAGCCAGCCAGCCAGCCAACCAGGAGCCAGCCAGCCAACCAACCAACCTGGAGCCAGCCAGCCAGCCAGCCAACTTGGAGCCAGCCAGCCAGCCAACCAACTTGGAGCCAGCCAGCCAGCCAACCAACTTGGAGCCAGCCAGCCAGCCAACCAACTTGGAGCCAGCCAGCCAGCCAGCCAACCAACCTGGAGCCAGCCAGCCAACCAACCTGGAGCCAGCCAGCCAGCCAGCCAGCCAGCCAACCAACCTGGAGCCAGCCAGCCAGCCAACCAACCTGGAGCCAGCCAGCCAGCCAGCCAACCAACTTGGAGCCAGCCAGCCAGCCAACCAACTTGGAGCCAGCCAGCCAGCCAACCAACCCGGAGCCAGCCAGCCAGCCAACCAACCAACCCGGAGCCAGCCAGCCAACCAACCAACCCGGAGCCAAGCCAGCCAGCCAACCAACCAACCCGGAGCCAAGCCAGCCAGCCAACCAACCAACCCGAAGCCAAGCCAGCCAGCCAACCAACCAACCCGGAGCCAAGCCAGCCAGCCAACCAACCAACCCGGAGCCAAGCCAGCCAGCCAACCAACCAACCCGGAGCCAGCCAGCCAACCAACCCGGAGCCAGCCAGCCAACCAACCCGGAGCCAGCCAACCAACCCGGAGCCAGCCAACCAACCAACCCGGAGCCAGCCAACCAACCAACCCGGAGCCAGCCAACCAACCAACCCGGAGCCAGCCAACCAACCAACCCGGAGCCAGCCAACCAACCAACCCGGAGCCAGCCAACCAACCAACCCGGAGCCAGCCAGCCAACCAACCAACCAACCCGGAGCCAGCCAGCCAGCCAGCCAGCCAACCAACCAACCCGGAGCCAGCCAGCCAGCCAACCAAGCCAGCCAGCCAACCAACCAACCAACCCGGAGCCAGCCAACCAGCCAGCCAGCCAGCCAGCCAACCAACCAACCCGGAGCCAGCCAGCCAGCCAGCCAACCAACCAACCCGGAGCCAGCCAGCCAGCCAACCAACCAACCCGGAGCCAGCCAAGCCAGCCAACCAACCAACCAACCCGGAGCCAGCCAGCCAGCCAGCCAACCAACCAACCCGGAGCCAGCCAGCCAGCCAGCCAACCAACCAACCCGGAGCCAGCCAAGCCAGCCAGCCAACCAACCAACCCGGAGCCAGCCAGCCAGCCAACCAACCAGCCAGCCAGCCAACCAACCAGCCCGAAACCAGCCAACCAGCCCGAAACCAGCCAACCAGCCCGAAACCAGCCAACCAGCCCGAAACCAGCCAACCAGCCCGAAACCAGCCAATCAACGTGTCATCATAGTAGGCCTCACCTTGTCGTTGCCGCTCTGCAGCTTTTTGTGCAGTGACATCACTTCCTGTTTGAGGGCGTCCTTCTCTTGCTGTGACAAGCGGAGGTCTGACTTGAGACGGGCGCTTTGGGGGTCAGACTGCAGGCTTTCCTCCAACACCTGGTTCTGAGAGAAACCACCTTGGTCAAAATTCCCCCAACTTTCCTTTAAATTCCCCGTTTTTCCAGAAATCCTGGTTGGAGGAGGCCAGATTTCCTGATTATTCCCTTGTAATTCCGGAATCCTCCAACCAGGGAACTTTACACGAATACTGGCTGACACTGCAAAGCATATTGACAAAACGCACAAATCAACAGGAGTCATAGAATTTGCGAATTTTTGCATAATTAATTAGAAATACTTAATCGTCCTTGAAATGTGTCTTTGGCTTATAATAATAATAAATGCCATTTAGCAGACGCTTTTATCCAAAGCGACTTACAGTCATGTGTGCATACATTCTACGTATGGGTGGTCCCGGGGATCGAACCCACAACCCTGGCGTTACAAGCGCCATGCTCCACCAACTGAGCTACAGAAGGACTTGACACACGTAGAACATACTGTACGTTATAAATGACGATGACATTGAATGAAAGTAGTAACCATTTTAATTGTAGATCATTACTGTGTCATAAGTGGTTGAAGAGGGCATGTCCCAAAAGGCACCCTCTATTCCCTATAACAGTGCACTACTATTGGCCAGGCAGTGTAAAAGGTTGCCCCGACTGAACAGAGCATCCTTACCCTCTCCTGAGACTTGGCTAGCTGGTTACGTAATCCCCGGGTTTGTTTTTCCAAAGCCTTGCGTTCCTGCAGGAGGGAGGAGAACCGGCACTCTACAGCCCCCATCTTAGCTACCTACAGGTGGACACAGTGAAGAAGAGTGTGGTTTTATGTACCGAAACCCCTACATCCATGTGTAACATACTGTATATAATATACAGAAACTGCTAGTAGGTTTCTCTTGCAAAATACTAAACTAACCTGGATAAATAAAAGTTGAATACACATTTTAAAAAATGAGTTAAATTATTATAATTGATTTTTACTACATAATGTTTATCATCTGCTCACATCTCACCTTATCTCTGAGGGTATTGAGTTGTAGCACCAGCTGGGCCTTGCCCTCCTCTAGTAGTACAGTCCCTTCCACAGCGTTGGTTAGCTCCGCCTCCAGGGCAGACACACACACTGCCATCTGATACAGTAGAACAAGGTGTTAGAGAACAAGCGATTGGGGTCCTATTTATCCAGTCCTTCTATCCTCCTTTCCTCCTTAAAACGCATCGGAGAGGAAAACCAGTGAGCAGGGAAATGTTGTAATCTTGTCCAATGCATTTTTTGAGGTAGAGGAACAAGGAATCGAGCAAAGATTAATTGAGAAACAGGTCATGAGTTCAATCAAAAGCCTTAAAGGGATAGTTTGGGGATATTATCAATGAAGTACTTGATCAACTTCCCCAGAGTGAGATGGACTCGTACCATTTTTTACTCTAGATAAAGTAGGTTAACAAGCCAATGCTTAACTTATTTCATAATGGACTCTCAGACATCACTCCTTGCATCACTCCCCCCGAGCCAACCGTCAGACCCGACCCCCCCGCCAACCATCAGGACCCCCCCACACAGCCCCAGTTGAAACTTGAGCCCCTCAACTTTTAGTTTGATGTCCCAATAGAAATATACGATTGAGTGACACAGATAGTGCAGCAACCTCTCTCCTCTGTGCTGTGTCAGCACCATGGACATGTAGGGGGGGGGGGGGGCTATGGAAAGTCACAGGGGCGGTTAGGTATGACTCCTTTGGGTTTCCATAGAAAGCAAAAAGCTTCTCATCTGTGATAGGCTAAGTGAATATTATAAAGGGTGTGGTCAAGTTATTTGTTGAAACTGCTTCAAATCAACTCTGCCTCACCACTAGAGTTTAGTTAGCTTCTTAGCTTAGCTGTAAAAATAGCATTAAGTGTTATTAGCCATAGTCTATGTAGTTCCAACAAGCATCATTATGGGTGTTTGGCTGCATTCACATAGGGTAATTCACAGATTACAAAACATCCCATCTCGCATCCTATTTTCGTTACCAAAATGGCCTTGCTTTGTGTGTAGGGCGCTGTTCATTGTGCTGATACAGATTGCAACCAAACCATCATTTCAAAAGCACTCAATCAACGGTCTCGGCATTTGAACTTTGTATATTATGATATAAGCAGAATTCAACATAATAACAAATGCAACAACCGCCAACCAAAATTGTGCCCCTCGCCGATTTCAACTGCACCCTTAGTCCCTTTATCCTGGGACCCCCCCCCGGAGCCAACAGTCAGACCCCCCCTGGGACTGGGTTTGCCATGACTTGACCCGACTCTGGGAACTTGATAAGGGCTTCACTGCCAAAATCCTGAACCATCCACCTACTCATACTCATCATTTACCTTCATCCTCTCATCCTCCGGTACAGTACGTTGCTGGTCTCTGACAGCTTCCTGTCTCTCACAATGTCTGAGCAGTTCCCCCAGCTGCTGGCTCAACCCCTCCACTCCTGCTGCATTCTGGGTGTTCTTCTCCGACAGCAGCCCGTTCTCATCCTCCAGCTGCTGACTGCGGAGACAAAGCACTGAGATCTACGGGGGCAGATTTAGGGGTCGTCCCAAATGGAACCCTATATAGCGCACTACTTTGTAACCAGGGCCTGCACCCTATTCCCTGGTCAAAAGTAGTTCACTATATAGAGAAAAATGGCATGTTTCTGACACAGATCTAGATTTATTCGAGTTGCCAGGTATTGCCCGTGTTCCCACAAAGGAACAACGGTCTTAAGTGCAATGCACAGCCCCTAGAACCAAGTCAAAGGTTAACATTAATATCGCCAATAAAGTCAGTTGGTTTACTCCCGCTCTACCCGTCTCGTGAAACTCCCGCTCTACCCGTCTCGTGAAACTCCCGCTCTACCCGTCTCGTGAAACTCCCGCTCTACCCGTCTCGTGAAACTCCCGCTCTACCCGTCTCGTGAAACTCCCGCTCTACCCGTCTCGTGAAACTCCCGCTCTACCCGTCTCGTGAAACTCCCGCCCTACCCGTCTCGTGAAACTCCCGCCCTACCCGTCTCGTGAAACTCCCGCCCTACCCGTCTCGTGAAACTCCCGCCCTACCTGTCTCTTGAAACTCTCTGCCTTCTTTTGCGCAGAAATCTTCTCCTTCCTGAAATGCTCCAGTTTGAAGCTAAGATAGGGGGAGAAGAAAGGGGGGAGAAGAAAAGTGCAAGTTCAACGACCCAATGAAATGTAAAATATAAATTGTACCATACTACGGGGCTTCGATACTCTACAACAGTGTTTCAGTCCTGGTCCTGGGGACTTAGTGGTACACATTTGAGTTTTTTCCCTAGCACTAACACACCTGCTCATTCCACTAATCAAAGGCTTGATAAGCTGATTAGTTGAATCAGGTGTGAAAGTGCTAGCAGTGATGTAGTGGTTAACCTCACTAGGGTAGGGGGCAGTATTTTCACCTCCGGATGAAAAGCGTGTCCTAAACTGCCTGCTACTCAGGCCCAGAAGCTAGGATATGCAAATAATTAGTAGATTTGGATAGAACACACTCAAAAGTTTCTAGAACTGTTAAAATAATGTCTCTGAGTATAACAGAACTGAAATGGCAGTCAAAAAAACCTGAGAAAAAAAATCCCACTTTCTGGATGGATTTATGTTTGTAGTTTTCCATTAACTGCCTATACGGATTCCATTGACTTAGGATTCAAATTGCACTTCCTATGGCTTCCACTAGATGTCAACAGTCTTTAGAAATTGTTTTAGACCACTGAGTGAGTGGACATTGCAGTGTCCCAGAGGTTTTTCATGCGCGCGACCGAGAGCGAGCCTTTCTTGTTTTCCTTTTATATTGACAAAGCTTTTGTCCGGTTGAAATATTATTGATTATTATGACTAAAAACAACCTGAGGATTGATTATAAACATCGTTTGACATGTTTCTACGAACTTTACTGATATTTTTTGATTTTTCACCTGCCTGTTTTGACTGCCTTTGAGCCTGTGAATTACTGAACAAAACAAACATTTCAACAGGAGTCTTGTGAGTGCAACCATATGAAGATCAAAGTGATACACAAGTCAGAAATAGCGAAAAAATGTAACTCCTCTACTTGGCTGATAACTGTTTGTAATGGGGGCGGCAGGGTAGCCTAGTGGTTAGAGCGTTGGACTAGTAACCGGAAGGTTGCAAGTTCAAATCCCCGAACTGACAAGGTACAAATCTGTCGTTCTGCCCCTGAACAAGGCAGTTAACCCACTGTTCCTAGGCCCTCATTGAAAATAAGAATTCATTCTTAACTGACTTGCCTAGTTAAATAAAGGTAAAATACAATTTTTAAAAAGTAATGATCTGGGCGCTGTTCAGATAATCGCATGGTGTGCTTTCGCCATAAAGCCTTTTTGAAATCTGACACCGTGGTTGGATTAATAAGAAGTTAATCTTTAAACCGATTGTATAACACTTGTATGTTTTATACATTTTTATAATGAGTATTTCTGTTTTTGAATTTGGCACTCTGCAATTTCACTGGATGTTGGCCAGGTGGGACGCTACGGTCCCACACCCCCTAGAGGTAAAAAAAAAAAAGTGGATAAACTCTGATCAGCAGTTCGTGAAGAAAGTTGTCCTCCCTATACTTTCAATGCATTTTCGGGGCAAAAGGTGAGTAACCTGCATTTACTTGCGTTTACCCTCCACTACACCAGGGAAGATTGCTAGGATAATTCAATTAAAATGGTTCCCCAGGAGCAGGAAACTAATGTCCATGAACATGAGGTTTCTCACAGCATCTCCTTCTGGCTGTCTTTCAGGTACTCTTCCTTCGGCGTTGACATCTTCTGTGTGAGTAAAAGGTTCTCCTCTACTAGGCGACCCACCTCACACCTACAGCCAACAGAGGAAAACAAAGGCAGGAACAGAAGATCTGTACTATGAAAAAGCTGTGGAGCTACAAGGCAATGAGGCAAACTCAGCACCATGTTTCATTACAAAACCCACTGATATTGCAAACTACTTTAATGATAAATATATATATATATATATATATATAGCCTGGCGAAGCGGTTTCATGCGCTGACAATGACCTTTTTACGTTGTTTGTCTCAGGAAGAAATGACTAGTCCACACGGTCCGAGACCAAGTCAAGTACAAATGTATCCGACACATAGACAAGACCGAGACACTCACTATGTGGTCTCCAGACAGGTCTCTACTACTACAACACTGACATTAAGTAAACATGCTTAAGGATTTTATCAAGAATGCAGGTTCGTAATGGACAAATAGTCAATGCTGGGACATAAACCCTAAACAATGTAACAAAGGAAATTGATTATAAGCCGATTCAATTAGAGTTAGACAGTCTTACCTCTCCTCAGCGATGTCCTCCCGCAGTTTATCCAGTAGACTGCTGAACTGTTCCTTCTCCTCATGGTGTTTGGCACTCAGTTCCTGCATGGCCCGTCTGTGGGCCTCCGTTAGGCTCTGCCTCTCCTCCTGCAGTCGCTCCCGAAACACCCCCTCATATTCCTCCTCCAGCTGGAGTCTCTCCCTGTCCCAGTCCTCCCTCAGCCTCCTCTCAGTCTCCTCTTGCTGCTTCAGGCGCTCCTCGGCTAACCTGGTGAGGAGAGCCGCCTCACGACACTGCTGAAGCCGAGCTCGTTCCAGCTCCCACTGCTCAGTGAGCCTGGCTTCCCTGTTCTGCTGCTCCTTGACTAGTCGTAACATCGCCTCCTCTAACATGGTCTGCAGCGACTCATTACTCTGCTTGTTCAACTGAGCCTTCTCCCTCTCCCACTCCTCCATGAGTCTCATCTCCACCTCCTCTATCCCAGCCTTCACTGTCTCCTCATGGCTCTGCTGCAACTCCAGCTTCTCCCTCTCCCACTCCTCCAATAGTCTCATCTCCACCTCCGCCCTCTCCTCCTGTAACTTCCCACGCTCTACTTCCATCCTGGTCAAAAGGATTTCTTTGTGCTCCTCGTCAAGCTTGTTGAGTTCCGCGGCATGTAGTTTCCTTAGCTCCTGCATCTCTGTGTCCAGGCCCAACTCACCTTTCGCCTGTTGGGCCTCTAGGAGCTGCTCCTCCAAGGAGGCAGCCTGGGTGTGGGACTCTCGGAGCTGCTCCCCCAGGGAGGCAGCCTGGGTGCGGGCCTCTAGGAGCTGCTCCCCCAGGGAGGCAGCCTGGGTGCGGGCCTCTAGGAGCTGCTCCCCCAGGGAGGCAGCCTGGGTGCGGGCCTCTTGGAGCTGCTCCTCCAGGGAGGCAGCCTGGGTGCGGGCCTCCAGGAGCTGCTCCCCCAGGGAGGCAGCCTGGGTGCGGGCCTCCAGGAGCTGCTCCCCCAGGGAGGCAGCCTGGGTGCGGGCCTCCAGGAGCTGCTCCCCCAGGGAGGCAGCCTGGGTGCGGGACTCCAGGAGCTGCTCCCCCAGGGAGGCAGCCTGGGTGCGGGACTCCAGGAGCTGCTCCTCCAGGGAGGCAGCCTGGGTGCGGGACACCAGGAGCTGCTCCCCCAGGGAGGCAGCCTGGGTGCGGGCCTCCAGGAGCTGCTCCCCCAGGGAGGCAGCCTGGGTGCGGGACTCCAGGAGCTGCTCCCCCAGGGAGGCAGCCTGGGTGCGGGACTCCAGGAGCTGCTCCTCCAGGGAGGCAGCCTGGGTGCGGGACACCAGGAGCTGCTCCCTCAGGGAGGCAGCCTGGGTGCGGGCCTCTAGGAGCTGCTGCTCCAGGCTGCTCACCTAATATAATCAAATAATGGAATATACGCCATTTACCAGACTTATCACTGAGCGCATACATTTTTATATGGGTGGCCCCAGCAAGAATCGAAGCCATGATTCCCCGCAAGTGCCATGCTTTAACCAACTGGGTCACACAGTCGTCTACTTACTTCCTCCTCTTGCTGTTGCTCCAGCTCTTCCATCTCCCCAGCCTGCCTCTGCTCCAAGCCAGCCCGCTCCTCCTCTGCCTGCTCTAGCTGGGCCTGGAGCTCCAGGACTCTGTTCTGGCTGCTGGACATCTCGCTGTGTAGAGCCTGGATCTCCTCCATGTAGTGCAGAGACAAGGCTGCCTTCTGGGTCTCCAGGTCAGTCTTCTGCTCCTCCACCTTCTGGTCAAATTCACTCACCTGTAATGGCACAGGGATACATCATATTCAGCTGTAGCAGAACAAAACAATGCAGTGTGGTCTCCGATAAAGGAGTGGGGACTGCCCCATCTAGCTACACCCAATCTGTCTCCGATAAAGGAGTGGGGACTGCCCCATCTAGCTACACCCAATCTGTCTCCGATAAAGGAGTGGGGACTGCCCCCATCTAGCTACACCCAATCTGTCTCCGATAAAGGAGTGGGGACTGCCCCATCTAGCTACACCCAATCTGTCTCCGATAAAGGAGTGGGGACTGCCCCATCTAGCTACACCCAATCTGTCTCCGATAAAGGAGTGGGGACTGCCCCATCTAGCTACACCCAATCTGTCTCCGATAAAGGAGTGGGGACTGCCCCATCTAGCTACACCCAATCTGTCTCCGATAAAGGAGTGGGGACTGCCCCATCTAGCTACACCCAATCTGTCTCCGATAAAGGAGTGGGGACTGCCCCATCTAGCTACACCCAATCTGTCTCCGATAAAGGAGTGGGGACTGCCCCCATCTAGCTACACCCAATCTGTCTCCGATAAAGGAGTGGGGACTGCCCCATCTAGCTACACCCAATCTGTCTCCGATAAAGGAGTGGGGACTGCCCCATCTAGCTACACCCAATCTGTCTCCGATAAAGGAGTGGGGACTGCCCCATCTAGCTACACCCAATCTGTCTCCGATAAAGGAGTGGGGACTGCCCCATCTAGCTACACCCAATCTGTCTCCGATAAAGGTGTGGGGACTGCCCCATCTAGCTACACCCAATCTGTCTCTGATAAAGTAAACATGGCACAGTGAAATATGGATTGCTTTAGGAAATTCTGTTGAAGCGCGGCTAGATATTTAAGTGTCACCTTGCTCTCCAGCTGAGCCTGTAGCTCCTCCATCTCTTGGAGGTGCTTCTCTTTCAGCCTCTCCAGCATCATCTCTGCCTCCAGACTCATGTTGAACAATGGCTGGCCCTCCTCCAAGCCAAGGCCTGAGGACAATCAAATGCATTTTTTCTCCCCATCAGCAGTTGTTAAAAAAAATAAAAAACTGACATATACCCGGCATAAAACCTCAAACAAGCAACGCTGAAGTACAGGGGCCAGGATAAACTCCCTCGAAGGAAGGAAACCTAGAGGGGAACCAGGCTCAGAGGGATGGCCAGTCCTCTTCTGGCAAACAGACAGGTTAGGAAGGAACTACTAACAAGCTCTCATGTTCTTTAGCTACTCAATGTGTTTGACTACATAGCTGTTGTAAATGGGCAAAATCACTGATAAAATAAAAAGATATATTTTTAAACTCCTTGCATCCAAATAACTAGTATTTACGTGATCAAGATGAACAATTCAACATCTTGCCTTGCTCAAGCAGCATCTCTAGGACCTTCAGATACCCTGCAAATGTCTACTCTGAAAGTCCCCTGACATGCCCTATGACCTTCAGAGTATCTAAAAAGGATCTATAGACGTGCACTACATAGGAAATAAGGTGCCATTTGGGACGGAACGGAACCTACCCCCCCCCCCCCCCCCCCAAACCCACGTTCTGCTTCAATGTACCTGGGTCTGACTCCATGCCAGGACTCGTACTCCCCAGCTCCTCGGAGAGCGAGGGTTTGAGACAGGGCTGAGAGGTTCGACCCAAGTTGTGGTACTCCTGCAGTTCTGCTTGAAGCTCGTCAATACGATCCTGTAGCTCCTGTCTCAAAACACATCCACAATAAATAAAAAAATCAGTCAAAATAAATATTCGTATTTAAAAAAATAAATAAATAGGCAACCTACCTCTGAAGTAGTATGTTTGCAGTTAGTTGATGGATTGACTGATAGTTTTAATGATTAATTGATATATTGGTTCCAGTGAGACCTATTACCCGCCCCTGCGCGCCCCTGCCCCAGCGCGCCCCTGCCCCAGCGCGCCCCTGCCCCAGGGCGCCCCTGCCCCAGCGCGCCCCTGCCCCAGGGCGCCCCTGCCCCAGGGCGCCCCTGCCCCAGGGTGCCCCTGCCCCAGGGTGCCCCTGCCCCAGGGTGCCCCTGCCCCAGGGTGCCCCTGCCCCAGGGTGCCCCTGCCCCAGGGTGCCCCTGCCCCAGGGTGCCCCTGCCCCTTACCCGGCACTGTTCTTCATAGCTGCTGCGGAGCCGTCCGAGACGCTCCTCCTGTAGGAAGAACTCTGCACTGCCCGGGTCCAGGTCCCCAAACTGAGGAAAACAGAACCAGAACTTCTTACAGACAGATACTTCAGAATTGATATAGAGTCTCATTCCATTAGGCAGAACTGAAAAATGTGTGACAGATTACTATGGACATCTACTACAGTAACATGTATATTATTGAAATGGGTCCCTTTGCGACTGCTAGCCCCGAAAGCAGTTCATGTCAATACACAATACTGCAGGAGAGAAAGGTCTTTACCTTCTCGTGCAGGATGTTATCCAGGTTATTCTGCAGTTCGCGGACTTGGCTTTCTGCCGCCAACAGTTTCTCAGTGCTGACCAGCAGCTCCATCTCCAGACACCTACTTTCCTGAAGTTAGAGTGAGGGTTAACCGTGAGGGTTAACCGTGAGGAGTGAGGGTTAACCGTGAGGGTTAACCGTGAGGAGTGAGGGTTAACCGTGAGGAGTGAGGGTTAACCGTGAGGAGTGAGGGTTAACCGTGAGGAGTGAGGGTTAACCGTGAGGAGTGAGGGTTAACCGTGAGGGTTAACAGTGAGGGTTAACCGTGAGGGTTAACCGTGAGGGTTAACCGTGAGGGTTAACCGTGAGGGTTAACCGTGAGGGTTAACCGTGAGGAGTGAGGGTTAACCGTGAGGAGTGAGGGTTAACCGTGAGGAGTGAGGGTTAACCGTGAGGAGTGAGGGTTGACCGTGAGGAGTGAGGGTTGACCGTGAGGAGTGAGGGTTGACCGTGAGGAGTGAGGGTTGACCGTGAGGAGTGAGGGTTGACCGTGAGGAGTGAGGGTTAACCGTGAGGGTTAACCGTGAGGAGTGAGGGTTAACCGTGAGGAGTGAGGGTTAACCGTGTGGGTTCAAATAAAAACAATGCCACGGCTATATACAGGAAGTACCAGCTAATGCCACGGCTATATACAGGAAGTACCAGCTAATGCCACGGCTATATACAGGAAGTACCAGCTAATGCCACGGCTATATACAGGAAGTACCAGCTAATGCCACGGCTATATACAGGAAGTACCAGCTAATGCCACGGCTATATACAGGAAGTACCAGCTAATGCCACGGCTATATACAGGAAGTACCAGCTAATGCCACGGCTATATACAGGAAGTACCAGCTAATGCCACGGCTATATACAGGAAGTACCAGCTAATGCCACGGCTATATACAGGAAGTACCAGCTAATGCCACGGCTATATACAGGAAGTACCAGCTAATGCCACGGCTATATACAGGAAGTACCAGCTAATGCCACGGCTATATACAGGAAGTACCAGCTAATGCCACGGCTATATACAGGAAGTACCAGCTAATGCCACGGCTATATACAGGAAGTACCAGCTAATGCCACAGCTATATACAGGAAGTACCAGCTAATGCCACGGCTATATACAGGAAGTACCAGCTAATGCCACGGCTATATACAGGAAGTACCAGCTAATGCCACGGCTATATACAGGAAGTACCAGCACTGAGTTGATGTGCAGGTGTACGCGGTAATTGAGGTAGATATGTACAGTTGAAGTTGGAAGTTTACATACACTTAGGTTGGAGTCATTAAAACTCATTTTTCAACCCCTCCAAACACATTTACATTTACATTTAAGTCATTTTATAGTTTCGGTTAGGACATCTACTTTGTGCAAGTAATTTTTCCAACAATTGTTTACAGACAGATTATTTAACTTATAATTCACTGTATCACAATTCCAGTAGGTCAGAAAATTACATACACTAAGTTGACTGTGGCTTGGAAAATTCCAGAAAATGATGTCGTGGCTTTAGAAGCTTCTGATAGGCTAATTGACATAATTTGAGTCAATTGGAGGTTGTACCTGTGGATGTATTTCAAGGCCTACCTTCAAACTCAGTGCCTAATTGCTTGACATCATGGGAAAAATCAAAAGAAATCAGCCAAGACCTCAGAACAGAATTGTAGACCTCTGGTTCATCCTTGGGAGCAATTTCCAAACGCCTGAAGGTACCACGTTCATCTGTACAAACAATAGTACGCAAGTATAAACACCATGGGACCACGCAGCCGTCATTTACCGCCCAGGAAGGAGACTCCTGTCTCCTAGAGATGAACGTACTTTGATGTGAAAAGTGCAAATCAATCCCAGAACAACAGCAAAGGACCTTGCGAAGATGCTGGAGGAAACGGGTACAATAATGTCTACATCCACAGTAAAACGAGTCCTATATCAACAACCTGAAAGGCCGCTCAGCAAGGAAGAAGCCACTGCTCCAAAACTGCCATAAAAAGCCAGACTACGGTTTGCAACTGCACATGGGGACAAAGATGGTACTTTTTGGAGAAATGTCCTCTGGTCTGATGAAACAAAAATAGAACTGTTTGGCAATAATGACCATCGTTATGTTTGGAGGAAAAAGGGGGAGGCTTGCAAGCCGAAGAACACCATCCCAACCGTGAAGCACGGGGGTGGCAGCATTATGTTGTCTGGGTGCTTTGCTGCAGACGGGACTGGTGCACTTCACAAAATAGATAGCATCATGAGGGAGGAAAATTATGTGGATATATTGAAGCAACATCTCAAGACATCAGTCAGGAGGTTAAAGCTTGGTCGCAAATGGGTCTTCCAAATGGACAATGACCCCAAGCGTACTTCCAAAGTTGAGGCAAAATGGCTTAAGGACAACAAAGTCAAGGTATTGGAGTGGCCATCACAAAGCCCTGACCTCAATCTTATAGAACATTTGTGGGCAGAACTGAAAAAGTGTGTGCGAGCAAGGAGGCCTACAAACCTGACTCAGTTACACCAGCTCTGTCAGGAGGAATGGGCCTAAATTCACCCAACTTATTGTGGAAAGCTAATGGAAGGCTAACGCAATTTAAAGACAATGCTACCAAATACTAATTGAGTGTATGTAAACTTCTGACCCAATGGGAATGTGATGAAAGAAATAAAAGCTGAAATAAATCATTATCTCTACTATTATTCTGACATTTCACATTCTTAAAATAAAAGTGGGGATCCTAACTGAACTAAGACAGGGAATTTTTACTTGAATTAAATGGCAGGAATAGTGAAAAAAAAAGAGTTTGAATGTATTTGGCTAAGGTGAGTGTAAACTTCTGACTTCAACTGTACATATAGGTAGGGGTGAAGTGACTAGGCAACAGGATAGACAGAGCAGCAGCAACTTGTGTGGCAAATGTGGCGTCAGTATGCATGTATGGGATATGTTACGTGGAGTGGGTGTATGTAGTGTGTGTCATTGTAGCAGTGTTATGGCTTGGGTGTAGAAGGTGTTCAGGGTCCTGTTGGTTCCAGACAGTAGCACGGAGAACAGTCTATTTATTGGGTGGCTGGAGTCTGAATTAGTTTGTACCTTCCTCTGACACCCCTGGTATAGAGGTCTTAGATGGCATGGGAACTCGGGCCCCAGTGATGTATTGGGCCATGATCACCATCTGTCGCGCCTTGCCGTGGGCTGCCTTTCAGTTACCGTACCAGGCGGTGATGCAGCCAGTCAAGATGCTCTCAACGGTGCAGCTGTTGAACTCTATGAGGATTTAAGGGGCCGTGCCAAATCTTTTCAGCCTCCTGACGGGGAATAGGTGCTGTCGTGCTCTCATCGCGAGTATTTTTGTGTGTTTGGACCATGATAGATCCTTATTGATGTTAGTTACCGTGAGGGAATGAGATGTGGTCTGTGTTAGTTACCGTGACAGTGAGTGAGATGTGGTCTGTGTTAGTTACCGTGACAGTGAGTGA
This sequence comes from Oncorhynchus gorbuscha, assembly GCF_021184085.1. Lineage (NCBI taxonomy): Eukaryota > Metazoa > Chordata > Actinopteri > Salmoniformes > Salmonidae > Oncorhynchus > Oncorhynchus gorbuscha. The sequence goes on along the minus strand of NC_060182.1, from coordinate 94,403,680 downwards.
GATGTGGTCTGTGTTAGTTACCGTGACAGTGAGTGAGATGTGGTCTGTGTTAGTTACCGTGACAGTGAGTGAGATGTGGTCTGTGTTAGTTACCGTGACAGTGAGTGAGATGTGGTCTGTGTTAGTTACCGTGACAGTGAGTGAGATGTGGTCTGTGTTAGTTACCGTGACAGTGAGTGAGATGTGGTCTGTGTTAGTTACCGTGACAGTGAGTGAGATGTGGTCTGTGTTAGTTACCGTGACAGTGAGTGAGATGTGGTCTGTGTTAGTTACCGTGACAGTGAGTGAGATGTGGTCTGTGTTAGTTACCGTGACCATGAGTGAGTGGTGGTCTGTGTTAGTTACTGTGACAGTGAGTGAGTGGTGGTCTGTGTTAGTTACTGTGACAGTGAGTGAGTGGTGGTCTGTGTTAGTTATCGTGACAGTGAGTGGTGGTCTGTGTTAGTTACCGTGACAGTGAGTGGTGGTCTGTGTTAGTTGCCGTGACCATGAGTGAGTGGTGGTCTGTGTTAGTTACTGTGACCATGAGTGAGTGGTGGTCTGTGTTGGTTACCTTGACAGTAAGTGAGAGGTGGTCTCTGAGGAAGGTCTCGTCGTCTCTGATCTTCTCCATCTCTGCCTCCAGTTTCTCTTTCTGCTGCTGAATCTGGTCCATCTCTATAATGAGCTCTGACCTGACAGACACCAGCTTCTCCCTGTGTTCCTGCTCCAGCTTCCTGCAGAACAAACACAGGGGGAGGGGAAAAAACATTCAATTTGATCCCATTTTATTTGACTCCATTCCTTAGATTCACCCCAATTTATTTTGCTGTCATTTCTACCCCCCTTTCGTGATTACGATCTCGTCTCATCGCTGCAACTCGCCAAAGGGCTCCGGAGAGGCGAAGGTCGAGTCATGCATCCTCCGAAACATAACACCCGCTCGCTTAACCCGGAAGCCAGATGCACCAAGGTTGTCGGGGGAAACACAGTTCAACTGACGACTGCTGTCAGCCTGCAGGCGCCCGGCCCGCCACAAGGAGTCGCCAGAGCACGATGAGCAAAGTAAAGCCTCCCCCAAACCCCTCCCCTAACGAAGCTCGGTAATGACGCCATAACACTTCGATGCTGTGCCTTAGACCGCTGTGCCACTCGGGAGGCCCCATTCGATTCAACTTTATGTACAAAATCTTCAATTATCCCCTCAGGGACATTCAAGAAAGACATTGCCAGGTTACAAGTACCATACATACAATACAAATTAAAACAACAGCCATCAATGAATGAATGGGTCGAAGAGGTCACGGAACGCCACCCGAGGTTGAGGTCGCGGAAGGCCAACCGCGGTTGAGGTCGCGGAACGCTAACCGCGGTCGCGGAACGCTAACCGCGGAACGCTAACCGAGGTCGCGGAACGCTAACCGAGGTCGCGGAACGCTAACCGAGGTCGCGGAACGCTAACAGAGGTCGCGGAACGCTAACAGAGGTCGCGGAACGCTAACAGAGGTCGCGGAACGCTAACCGAGGTCGCGGAACGCTAACCGAGGTCGCGGAACGCTAACCGAGGTCGCGGAACGCTAACCGAGGTCGAGGTCACGGAACGCTAACCGAGGTTGAGGTCACGGGAACATTACCTGAGGTTGAGGTCATTCATGCGTTCGATGGCAGAGTGATGCTCGTCCACCTCGGCAGCCAGTTGGGTTTTTAACTTGTCGGCTTTGTCCAGGTCAGAGCGAATCTTCTCTTTCTCTCTGCGTTCATGATCAACACGCTCGCTGGGGGGGGAAACACGGAAGCTAATCAAAACACGATACAACCATTTAGAATGGGGCGGCAGGTTAGCCTAGTGGTTAGAGTGTAGGGGCGGCAGGTTAGCCTAGTGGTTAGAGTGTAGAGGCGGCAGGGTAGCCTAGTGGTTAGAGTGTAGGGGCGGCAGGGTAGCCTAGTGGTTAGAGTGTAGAGGCGGCAGGGTAGCCTAGTGGTTAGAGTGTAGAGGCGGCAGGGTAGCCTAGTGGTTAGAGTGTAGAGGTGGCAGGGCAGCCTAGTGGTTAGAGTGTAGAGGCGGCAGGTAGCCTAGTGGTTAGAGTGTAGAGGCGGCAGGGTAGCCTAGTGGTTAGAGTGTAGAGGCGGCAGGGTAGCCTAGTGGTTAGAGTGTAGAGGCGGCAGGGTAGCCTAGTGGTTAGAGTGTAGAGGTGGCAGGTAGCCTAGTGGTTAGAGTGTAGGGGCGGCAGGGTAGCCTAGCGGTTAGAGCGTTGGACTAGTAAAGGTTCAAATCTGTCGTTCTGCCCCTGAACAGGCAGTTAACCCACTGTTCCTAGGCCGTCATTGTAAATAAGAATGTGTTCTTAACCGACTTGCCTAGTTAAAGTAAAAAAATAAATACAATTTAAAAAATGTAAAATGTTATAAAACCTAGTGTTACGTCATAACTGATCCCGAGGACTCCCTGAAAAACAAATCGGTAAGTTAATCAAAAGATCTAACTCCAACACTGATCTACTATTTTGAATGATATGAACCTAGGAGACAGAGAAACTGTCTTTATATTCCACTCAGATTAGGAGCAGTGTAGATTTCTACTGGTCACAGTAAGCGTCTGATTATGGTGCATCTGTGTGGGCATGTGTATTCCAGTATGTCTATTGTTTATGAGCAATAGGGTTGTAAAATTAACCATTAAAAATATTATGACTGCATTGTTGGAGCTAGGAACACAAGCATTTAGTTAGATATTACTGCACTGTTGGAGCTGGGAACACAAGCATTTAGTTAGATATTACTGCACTGTTGGAGCTGGGAACACAAGCATTTAGTTAGATATTACTGCACTGTTGGAGCTAGGAACACTGTTGGAGCTAGGAACACAAGCATTTAGTTAGATATTACTGCACTGTTGGAGCTAGGAACACAAGCATTTAGTTAGATATTACTGCACTGTTGGAGCTAGGAACACAAGCATTTAGTTAGATATTACTGCACTGTTGGAGCTGGGAACACAAGCATTTAGTTAGATATTACTGCACTGTTGGAGCTGGGAACACAAGCATTTAGTTAGATATTACTGCACTGTTGGAGCTGGGAACACAAGCATTTAGTTAGATATTACTGCACTGTTGGAGCTGGGAACACAAGCATTTAGTTAGATATTACTGCACTGTTGGAGCTGGGAACACAAGCATTTAGTTAGATACTACTGCACTGTTGGAGCTAGGAACACAAGCATTTAGTTAGATATTACTGCACTGTTGGAGCTGGGAACACAAGCATTTAGTTAGATATTACTGCACTGTTGGAGCTGGGGACACAAGCATTTAGTTAGATACTACTGCACGGTTGGAGCTAGGAACACAAGCATTTAGTTAGATACTACTGCACTGTTGGAGCTAGGAACACAAGCATTTAGTTAGATATTACTGCACTGTTGGAGCTAGGAACACAAGCATTTAGTTAGATATTACTGCACTGTTGGAGCTGGGAACACAAGCATTTAGTTAGATATTACTGCACTGTTGGAGCTAGGAACACAAGCATTTAGTTAGATATTACTGCACTGTTGGAGCTAGGAACACAAGCATTTAGTTAGATATTACTGCACTGTTGGAGCTGGGAACACATGCATTTAGTTAGATACTACTGCACTGTTGGAGCTGGGAACACAAGCATTTAGTTAGATATTACTGCACTGTTGGAGCTAGGAACACAAGCATTTAGTTAGATACTACTGCACTGTTGGAGCTAGGAACACAAGCATTTAGTTAGATACTACTGCACTGTTGGAGCTAGGAACACATGCATTTAGTTAGATACTACTGCACTGTTGGAGCTAGGAACACATGCATTTAGTTAGATACTACTGCACTGTTGGAGCTGGGAACACAAGCATTTAGTTAGATACTACTGCACTGTTGGAGCTGGGAACACAAGCATTTCACTACACCTGTGATAACATCTGCAGAAATATGTCAACCAATACACGTTGATTTGAAAATCCCGGTAGTTTTCCCAAAATTAACAGGATTTCCAGAAATCGTTGGAGTAATCTGGATTTCCTGCCTTTCCCCTCCTGATTATGGGAATTTCCCACATCGGCATTTCTGGAAAACCAGGACATTTTGGGGACGTTACTGGCATTTTGCAAACCTAAACAAACACCAGTGTAAAAATCTCATCATACTCACAGTAGGTGTCTGATCCCAGCCTTAAAGCTAACCAGTAGGTATCTGATCTCAGCCTTAAAGCTAACCAGTAGGTATCTCCTCATACTCACAGTAGGTATCTGATCTCAGCCTTAAAGCTAACCATTAGGAATTTATCTCCTCAGGACATTATAGTAGGTATTTGATCTAAACAAACACCAGTTAAAGCTAACCAGTAGGTATCATGATCTTAGCCTTAAAGCTAACCAGTAGGTATCTGATCTCAGCCTTAAAGCTAACCAGTAGGTATCTGATCTCACAGTAGTATCTGATCTCAGCCTTAAAGCTAACCAGTAGGTATCTGATCTTAGCCTTAAAGCTAACCAGTAGGTATCTGATCTTAGCCTTAAAGCTAACCAGTAGGTATCTGATCTTAGCCTTAAAGCTAACCAGTAGGTATCTGATCTTAGCCTTAAAGCTAACCAGTAGGTATCTGATCTTAGCCTTAAAGCTAACCAGTAGGTATCTCCTCATACTCACAGTAGGTATCTGATCTCAGCCTTTAAGCTGGCCAGTAGGTATCTGATCTCAGCCTTAAAGCTGGCCAGTATGGTCCTTCTGTAGCTCAGTTGGTAGAGCATGGCGCTTGTAACGCCAGGGTAGTGGGTTCGATCCCCGGGACCACCCATACGTAGAATGTATGCACACATGACTGTAAGTCACTTTGGATAAAAGCGTCTGCTAAATGGCATATATTATTATTATTATTATATTATCTGATCTCAGCCTTAAAGCTGGCCAGTAGGTATCTGATCTCAGCCTTAAAGCTAACCAGTAGGTATCTCCTCATACTCACAGTAGGTATCTGATCTCAGCCTTAAAGCTAACCAGTAGGTATCTGATCTCAGCCTTAAAGCTAACCAGTAGGTATCTGATCTCAGCCTTAAAGCTAACCAGTAGGTATCTGATCTCAGCCTTAAAGCTAACCAGTAGGTATCTGATCTCAGCCTTAAAGCTAACCAGTAGGTATCTGATCTTAGCCTTAAAGCTAACCAGTAGGTATCTGATCTTAGCCTTAAAGCTAACCAGTAGGTATCTCCTCATACTCACAGTAGGTATCTGATCTCAGCCTTAAAGCTAACCAGTAGGTATCTGATCTCAGCCTTAAAGCTAACCAGTAGGTATCTGATCTCAGCCTTAAAGCTAACCAGTAGGTATCTGATCTCAGCCTTAAAGCTAACCAGTAGGTATCTGATCTCAGCCTTAAAGCTAACCAGTAGGTATCTGATCTCAGCCTTAAAGCTAACCAGTAGGTATCTGATCTCAGCCTTAAAGCTAACCAGTAGGTATCTGATCTCAGCCTTAAAGCTGGCCAGTCGGTATCTGATCTCAGCCTTAAAGCTAGCCAGTAGGTATCTCCTCATACTCACAGTAGGTATCTCCTCATACTCACAGTAGGTATCTGATCTCAGCCTTAAAGCTGGCCAGTAGGTATCTGATCTCAGCCTTAAAGCTAGCCAGTAGGTATCTCCTCATACTCACAGTAGGTATCTCCTCATACTCACAGTAGGTATCTGATCTTAGCCTTAAAGCTAACCAGTAGGTATCTGATCTTAGCCTTAAAGATAACCAGTACGTATCTCCTCATACTCACAGTAGGTATCTGATCTCAGCCTTAAAGCTAACCAGTAGGTATCTAATCTCAGCCTTAAAGCTAACCAGTAGGTATCTAATCTCAGCCTTAAAGCTAACCAGTAGGCATCTGATATCAGCCTTAAAGCTAACCAGTAGGCATCTAATCTCAGCCTTAAAGCTAACCAGTAGGTATCTGATCTCAGCCTTAAAGCTAACCAGTAGGTATCTCCTCATACTCACAGTAGGTATCTGATCTCAGCCTTGAAGCTAACCAGTAGGTATCTAATCTCAGCCTTAAAGCTAACCAGTAGGTATCTAATCTCAGCCTTAAAGCTAACCAGTAGGTATCTAATCTCAGCCTTAAAGCTAACCAGTAGGTATCTAATCTCAGCCTTGAAGCTAACCAGTAGGTACTGATCTCAGCCCTAAAGCTAACCAGTAGGTATCTCCTCATACTCACAGTAGGTATCTGATCTCAGCCTTGAAGCTAACCAGTAGGTATCTGATCTCAGCCTTGAAGCTAACCAGTAGGTATCTCCTCATACTCACAGTAGGTATCTGATCTCAGCCTTGAAGCTAACCAGTAGGTATCTCCTCATACTCACAGTAGGTATCTGATCTCAGCCTTAAAGCTGGCCAGTGCAGCCTGGTGAATCCCATTCTTAGTGACGAGGAGCTCGTTCTCCAGAGCCACAGTCAGCTCCCTGAGGTTCACTTTTCCCTCCAGGTCAAAATCCAAGGCCTACAGAACAGACATAACTCTGTGTCAACATATCAAGCCCTCGAAATAGGGGATAAAAATAAATACACTCAGGTGTAAAACAACAACTTCAACTCAAGTGTGAGAGTTACATTGTGTATTGGGAAGGAGACTGGACACCATTATGTTCCAAACAGAGTGTGAGAGTTACATTGTGTATTGGGAAGGGGACTGGACACCATTATGTTCCAAACAGAGTGTGAGAGTTACATTGTGTATTGGGAAGGCGACTGGACACCATTATGTTCCAAACAGAGTGTGAGAGTTACATTGTGTATTGGGAAGGAGACTGGACACCATTATGTTCCAAACAGAGCATTATGGGTACTGTAGTATATCATACAGACCAGGCAATGGTAAACCCCGCCCATCCAGCACTCCGTAAGAATGTACATATTTTCCCATTAATAAAAATGATATCTTAACATCCAATATATATATTTTTTTTTTTTAAACACATCAAGACTCCAAACCAAGTAAAACAAACATTTTTAGACTTAAGAAAACACTCAAAGTATCTGAACAGACTCTTTCAACAGAGGTCTGATAGGCTAAAATAAAACAATGGGTGTGACCTGCAGTATCTCAGGGCTGTTCTCGATGCCTTCCTCCATCCAGGCATCCAGGACATCCTCGGCAGGAGTGGACCCTGTCCCATCGTCCAGAGTGGAGAACAGACACATCCTGATGGAGCTGGTCATACAGCTTGTCCTACGGCCCGTCTCATCAAACGGCTGGCAGGATGGACAGGGACAGAAGGGGAAGGTCAAATCGTCTAATAAATATATTGACCTCGGTCATTTGTGTGTTCGTTCATGAGACTCAAAACAAGAAATTGTAATATTATTTATTTATTTTATTATTATTTATTATTATTTCCTCCACGAAATGTTTATTTAATTTATTTAATTTATTTAATTTAATTAATTTATTTGTTAAAGTAGACAAGAGTAGACAAATCCCCACACCATGTTAACCAGAGGCAAGTGTATCTATATCCATATGTCTTTGATGGTACAGTAGCCATGTCAGGACACAACATGGATTAGAAGGTTAGATTAGAAGGCACGCCCTTATAAAAACATAGTTTATTATACTGCAGATCCATGGTTAAAACACAGTGATGTTTCGGTCAGAGAAGTTCAGAACGGAGGCTACAACATGGGAATTAGACCTGAGATGGGTTTCACTGTACCTGTGAGGAGTGTAGTCTTTTGAGCTGTCTGTAAGGTGTGGAGGCAGACGGGGTGGGGGGCTTGGCATGGTTCAGAACCCAGGAAGTAAACGCCTGAACGCTTATGACCTCATCACCACTTAGAACCTGGAGGACATCCTCCGTCTCCTGGAAACAAAAATAAACAACCATCAGATATATTTCCCAGAGTCTACTCAAACCTCCACTTGGGATATGTCCAAAATAGCACCCTATTCCATTATAGAGAATAGGATGCCATTTCATACCCGTGGCACTCCGCCATATTACTTCTACCTAACAGATCTGCTAACATGGAAGGGGTTTAGAGCCAAGAGGGGGAGGGGTTTAGAGCCAAGAGGGAGGGGTTTAGAGCCAAGAGGGAGGGGTTTAGAGCCAAGAGGGAGGGGTTTAGAGCCAAGAGGGAGGGGTTTAGGGCCAGGTTTAGGGCCAAGAGGAAGGGGTTTCGGGCCAAGAGGAAGGGGTTTCGGGCCAAGAGGGAGGGGTTTAGAGCCAAGAGGAAGGGGTTTAGGGCCAAGAGGAGGGGTTTAGGGCCAAGAGGAAGGGGTTTAGGGCCAAGAGGAAGGGGTTTAGGGCCAAGAGGAAGGGGTTTAGGGCCAAGAGGAAGGGGTTTAGGGCCAAGAGGAAGGAGTTTAGGGCCAAGAGGAAGGAGTTTAGGGCCAAGAGGAAGGGTTTAGGGCCAAGAGGAAGGAGTTTAGGGCCAAGAGGAAGGAGTTTAGGGCCAAGAGGAAGGAGTTTAGGGCCAAGAGGAAGGGGTTTAGGGCCAAGAGGAAGGGTTAGGGAGTGAATTGAGACCTCCAAAGCAAAACGGGTTGAATCCAAAATGGCACCCCATTCCCCATCTAATGCACTATAAGAAATGGGGGGCCATTTTGGACACACTCTTTCCTCACCTCCAGGCCCAGGTGGTCACAGAGAGCCAGTAGCTCATGGTGGCTGGCACATCCATCCCAGGGTATAGCCAGCTCCTCACAGGCCTGTCGTAACCTCTCCTCCAGGCGATCTGACAGGGGCACTGTGGAGCCTCGCGGGGTGGAGGGGTCATCAGGGTTCCACAGGTGCAGCTGGCCTACCGACAGACGGAGATATTTTAAGATTGTTTTTACTATGGGTAGACTTGCCTTAAGACCTTGACTCCTGTAAGGAACAGAGGCCCTTGACAAAATGTCCTCCCGTCTCTCTCCTATGATCAGTTCTGTGGTCAATTCTACTTGAAATTGACCCCAAACCTGACTTTCTGGGTATCTATTGAAGATACTAAGTATCACAGCTTTCCACTCACCATCTGCCTCGTACTCATCCGTACTGCTTTCATGAGCGTTCCAGCGCTGTGGAAGAAACATAACATTACGCAGATGACTCATTAACTCATTAAAAAATAAACACAACTTAAAAACATGCAGACAAGACAACCCACTTTCTCATGTGCAGGTCAGGTTGAGACAAGATGGGTGGGGGTTGCAGCTGGGTGGGGTTAGTGTGTGTGTGTGTGTGTGTGTGTGGTGTGTCCAACGAAAAGGACAACAGAGCTATTGTGACGGCACGGACCCCTCTGAAGGTCAAAGGTGAGCCCAAAGATGGCGTTCATATCAGAGAATTAAAGAGAACGATCCACGATGACAGAGCTGATTCAAACCCTCACTTCTCCAACTGTCTCTCTCTCGTTCAGTCTTTCCTTTCACTCATTCTATTTGTATATAAAAAGTGAGCCAACACTACTAAAAAAAAAAAACATTAAAAATGTATAAATAGCAGGACACTTTAAAGCAAAAATAAATTATAAATTGGTTGTGATAATACACACGATAAACAGAATAATAATTTCCTCGTTTCATAATTAGTGTCTGGTCCTAAGTGTGAGATGGATCACTATGCTGCGGTAACCTGTTTCCCATTGTGTTGAAGCCCAGGCCAGTACACAAGGGTCTATTGTCTGGGAGGGAACCAGTGAAGGAATTTAGAACAGATGGGTCTCTACAACTCTTTATTCTATCACTTGGGGGGATCATTGTTCCTCTGTCAGAACCCCCCCAAAAAACCTCCCAAATCAAGCAGAGCCCCCTGACCCGTCCTCTGGTGCACCAGGCTGGAGGATGGAGAGTGTTCAATTACAACCCAGGCTGTGTTCCGAAAGGCACCCTATTTCCTGTCAAATAAAACTTTATTAGTCACACGTGCCGAAAACAACAAGTGTAGACCTTACCGTGAAATACTTACTTACATGCCCTTAACAGTGCAGAAAGAGTTAAGAAAATATTTACAAAATAAAATCGATAAAAAACAATCAATGTGGAGGCTATATACAGGGTATTACGGTACAGAGTCAATGTGGAGGCTATATACAGGGTATTACGGTACAGAGTCAATGTGGAGGCTATATACAGGGTATTATGGTACAGAGTCAATGTGGAGGCTATATACAGGGTATTATGGTACAGAGTCAATGTGGAGGCTATATACAGGGGGTACCGGTACAGAGTCAATGTGGAGGCTATATACAGGGGGTAACGGTACAGAGTTAGTCGAGGTAATTGAGGTAATATGTACATGTAGTTAGGGGTAAAGTGACAATGTATAGATAAATTCAAAGTGAGTAGCAGCAGCATAAGAAAGGGGGGGGGGATCAATGAAATAGTCTGGGTAGCCATTTGATTAGGTGTTCAGGAGTCTTATGGCTTGAGGGGCTAAATGACTTAAATGTAAATGGGTAGAAGCTGTTAAGAAGCCTTTTGGACCTAGCCTTGGTGCTCCAGTACCATTTGTCGTGCGGTAGCAGAGAGAACAGTCTATGACTAAGGGTGGCTGGAGACTTTGGCAATTTCTTTCCTGACTTCATAGTTCGTGGACACCAACTTGAAGCTCTCAACCCGCGCCGCTACAGCCCCGTCGATGAGAATGGGGGCGTGCTCGGTCCTCCTTTTCCTGTAGTCCACAATCAGCTCCTTTGTCCTGATCACATTGAGCGAGAGGTTGGTGTCCTGGCACCACACTGCCAGGTCTCTGACCTCCTCCCTATAGGCTGTCTTATCATTGTAAGTGATCAGGCCTACGACTGTTGCGTCGTCAGCAAACTTGATGTTGGAGTTGTGTTTAGCCACGCAGTCATGGGTGAACAGGGAGTACAGGAGGGGACTAAGCACGCACCCCTGGGGAGCTCCATTGTTGAGGATCAGTGTGGCAGATGTGTTGCTGAACAGGGAGTACACAGGAAGAGACTACGTACATGTGTTGAGGATCAGTGTGGTAGATGTGTTGTTGCCTATCCTTACCACCTGGGGGTGCCAAGTCCAGGATCCAGTTTCAGAGGGAGGTGTTTAGTCTCAGGGTCCTTAGCTTAGTGATGAGCTTTGAGGGCACTATGGTGTTGAACGCCGAGCTGTAACCAATGAACAGCATTTTCACATAGGTGTTCCTTTTGTCCAGGTGGGAAAGGGCAATGTTGAGTGCAATAGAGATTGCATCATCTGCGGATCTGTTGGTGCGTAATGCAAATTGGAGTGGGTCTAAGGGTTTCTGGGATGATGGTGTTGATGTGAGCCATGACCAGCCTTTCAAAGCACTTCATGGCTACAGACGTGAGTGCAACGGGTCGGAAATCATTTAGGCAGGTTACCTTAGTGTTCTTGGGCACAGGCACTATGGTGGTCATGTAGGTATTACAGACTCAGACAGGGAGAGGTTGAAAATGTCAGTGAAGACACTTGCCAGTTGGTCAGCGCATGCTCGCAGTACACGTCCTGGTTATTCGTCTGGCCCTGCGGCCTTGTGAATGTTGGACCTGTTCAAAGGTCTTATAATCGGCTGTCAATCTCAATTGGCAGGTTTTTACCTCACATTTCCTCGGTACGGTGGAGTCATGGTCCTCTGGCTCCTGCTGCCCTGTAGCCTCTGAGCTCACCACCTCTGAGAAGTCTGCGATGGTCTCGATGAACTCTGGTGTAGAGCGCCGGCCATAGCGTTTACTACCCCGCACAAACTTAGCTTGGACTGGTGAGTCTGTTGAGAAGGAGAAGATGAATAAAATCAAAATGATAAAATGTAAAAAAACCTAGCGATTGTCACTTCTCCAGAAGTAATTCAATAATAAAATAATTTGCTCTCAGTTGGAACGAAAATCCTGATTGGAAAACTGAGTAGTGTTAATTTTCACAGCTATTTTATACTTTGTTTTAAACTTTAATCTGAGTCAGTTAATAACTAAACTATCAGTTGACAAAAATACTGGACAATTTTTGTTTAAGTCATTTTAGTCAGTGCATTTTCCCCCTTCCTTTCATCATGTGTTCCTTTAGATTGCCTTGCCCAACTAGGCCTGCTATCCCCTCATATACCATGGCAGGCAAAATTAATTAACCATATAGGATAGAAAACCTACAGCTTAAAAAATGTAACTCTGATTTTCTCCACATCAGAACTGTGTGTGTGTAACAAAATAACCGGAATTAAAAACAACTGAAGTGTCCCGGCTGCGCATCAGTTAAAAAAAGAGAGACGAGAGATTGAAGTGACCAGGAGCTGTGCGCGCGGGAGAGAGCGCCAGATCAACCCAACCGCAGCGCAACAGAAAGACGTAAAACATTTTTTTTTTAACGGCCAATGAGGATGAAATATTCTGCATGCATGCTTATGATTGGACAAAACATATTTTAAAAAAGGCACTTCATGTCAAATTGAACGTCCATTAGTCTCATGTAAATTATTCAAACTAACATGTCATTTGTTTCTTTCTACAACGTCTCGTTATCGTTGATAGTTTGTCAGGAAAAATAGGTAGTTTAAAAGTATTTTGTCAGAGTTAATACTGACGAAATTAACACTGAAACCCGAGGTGAATGTTTTCACTTTCATTCAGACACCAACTGTGACTCATCAGAACACAGAACACATTAGTTCAATTGATGTGCAGTCATATTTTTAAAAAGGTAGAGTGATTACCTGGTCCAAAACGTTGACAAGGACTGACTGACCTCGAACTCTTTGGCACAGACAGTGCCTTCAGAAAGTAGTCACACCCCTTGACTTTTCCCCACGTTGTTGTTTAAAGGTGTCACACAATACCCCATAATGCCAAAGTGGTAGCATATTTTTACAATTTTACAAACTCATTAAAAATGAAAAGCTGAAATGTCTTGAGTCAATAAGTATTCAAGCCTAAATACGTTCAGGAGTAAACCTTTGCTGAACCAGACAAATAACAAGTCGCAATAATAGTGTTTAACATGATTTGAGTGACTACCTCATCTCTGTGACCCCACACATACAATTATCTGAAAGGTCCCTCAGTCCAGCAGTGAAATTCAAACACAGATTCAACCACAAAGACCAGGCAGGTTTCCCAATGACTCAGTCAGTTGGTAGTTTATGACCCATGATGCATTTGGCTTTGCGCCTCAGTATGTGGGATCTACTACCGATGCTGATATGGTCGTCCAGGTTGGTATGGCACTGAACCTTCTAATTGGTTAGTATTGCATCGTATCCTGCTATTTAGTCCAAAAATACAACTGTATTCATTCCTTACCCACGATGCATTTGGCTATTGTGCCTAAGTTTGTTGGGTCTACTACTAGTCCAACGCTCTAACCACTAGTCTACCTGCTGGTTACTAGTCCAACACTAACCACTAGGCTACCTGTTGGTTACTAGTCCAACACTAACCACTAGGCTACCTGCTGGTTACTAGTCCAACACTCTAACCACTAGGCTACCTGCTGGTTACTAGTCCAACACTAACCACTAGGCTACCTGCTGGTTACTAGTCCAACACTCTAACCACTAGGCTACCTGCTGGTTACTAGTCCAACACTCTAACCACTAGGCTACCTGCTGGTTACTAGTCCAACACTCTAACCACTAGGCTACACTCTAACCACTAGGCTACCTACTAGTCCAACACTCTAACCACTAGGCTACCTGCTGGTTACTAGTCCAACACTCTAACCACTAGGCTACCTGCTGGTTACTAGTCCAACACTAACCACTAGGCTACCTGCCGCCCCATCTAGCTGGCATGGCAAGTATTGTAAATAGTGTTCATTGCATTGCTACTCTTTACAGAAATACAACCATCTGTAATCAAATTGGAATGGTAACCTCGCTCCTCAGCTTGAAATGCCTCCACCCGAGGCGGCGCCCTCGAAGTAGTAGCTTATCTAGCTAAGACATTAGGTGGGGGGTGTATTTGGGAGACGGGAGGTGAATAACAGTAAAGGTTTATGAGTGAGGAAGCTATACTGTTGATCATTGACATCGGTCACTTTTCGCTCCTTCCTTACCCGGCTGTGGCGGTGCACATGTTGTGTCCTGACTGGACGTTGCTACTGCTGTCGTCGTTGACAACACCAGAATTAAAGCATTCTTGAACTGGTCAAAATCAACCTGAAACACAAATACACACACCCGCAATGAAACAGTCTTCCTGAATGTAAGGACTACTAGTAGCAATGTCAAAGGTCAAATCCTAAACGTCCACTGAATGAGTGGATTGAGTATTACTTAGTCGTGATGTCAACGGGACACCAACTATGTGAACATGTGACATTAGAGGAAGATGGATGCTCAACAAGTAGAAACTTTACTCAGATAATAAATTAATGGTCTGGAAATTCCTAACATTGATTTGAATCCTGGATGACGTCTCGAGGGGGGGGGTGGAACGAGGGAGGAGGGAGGACACACGTCTGAAGCAGCAGCTGCTGGCCCTGTGCCAATAGATATGGAGATTCTCTTTGTGTTCCGTTGCCGGGCAGATGACTGCTGGCTAAGGCCGGGTTCCCTTCCTGGCTTTATTGTTGGGGGGAAACACCCTGGTCCTTTATTGTTGGGGGGACACCCTGGTCCTTTATTGTTGGGGGGAATACCCTGGTCCTTTATTGTTGGGGGGAAATACCCTGGTCCTTTATTGATGGGGGGAATACCCTGGTCCTTTATTGATGGGGGAATACCCTGGTCCTTTATTGTTGGGGGGGGACACCCTGGTCCTTTATTGTTGGGGGGGGGAAATACCCTGGTCCTTTATTGTTGGGGGGGGGGGGAAATACCCTGGTCCTTTATTGGGGGGGGAAATACCCTGGTCCTTTATTGTTGGGGGGGAGGCACCCTGGTCCTTTATTGTTGGGGGGAGGGGCACCCTGGTCCTTTATTGATGGGGGGGAATACCCTGGTCCTTTATTGATGGGGGGAATACCCTGGTCCTTTATTGATGGGGGGAAATACCCTGGTCCTTTATTGTTGGGGGAAATACCCTGGTCCTTTATTGATGGGGGAATACCCTGGTCCTTTATTGATGGGGGAATACCCTGGTCCTTTATTGATGGGGGGAATACCCTGGTCCTTTATTGTTGGGGGGAAATACCCTGGTCCTTTATTGTTGGGGGGGAATACCCTGGTCCTTTATTGTTGGGGGGAGAAATACCCTGGTCCTTTATTGTTGGGGGGAGAAATACCCTGGTCCTTTATTGTTGGGGGGAGAAATACCCTGGTCCTTTATTGTTGGGGGGAGAAATACCCTGGTCCTTTATTGTTGGGGGGGGAGGGAGAAATACACCCTGGTCCTTTATTGTTGGGGGGAGTGGGGAATACCCTGGTCCTTTATTGTTGGGGGGGGGAGAAATACCCTGGTCCTTTATTGTTGGGGGGAGAAATACCCTGGTCCTTTATTGTTGGGGGGAGAAATACCCTGGTCCTTTATTGTTGGGGGGGGAGAAATACCCTGGTCCTTTATTGTTGGGGGGAGAAATACCCTGGTCCTTTATTGTCGGGGGGGAGAAATACCCTGGTCCTTTATTGTTGGGGGGGGATACCCTGGTGTTTGGGTCAGCCGTCATCGCTTCCCTGCTTCTGCTGACCCCCCCCCCCCCTTCCATTCATTCCAGGAAAGCCATTTGCTAGATTTGGGTAGGTGGTTATGAGTAATGTAGGTTTATTTTGATGGATCCACCCACAGATGCATAGAAACTTCTGGGTTTGAAGGCCAGATGTTGTTGAGCCGATACAGTACATGCAGTAAAATACCATTCAAATAATTGGAGGAATAATCATGTTGGCTTGTTTTATTTTGATCAGACATGAAGAATATGAGATAACAAAAAAAAACGCACTAAAAAGACATTTAGATTTAAAGGACCAGTGTCGTCAAAAACTTAATTTTCCTGTGTTTTGTTTGTATGCATTTCCACACTATGACGTTGGAATAACAAGACAATAACAGCTATTTTTCCCCTTTTCCCACATCCCCACTCCTAGACAGGCTAGCAAATGTATTGTTTGAAAAATGTCTCTTTGCTAAGATTGAAAACAATCTAAAATCACAATAAAGTATTTAATTGTTACCCAGAAATGAAAAACAGCTGCATGAGATCTTGGCCTTCTTACTTCAGCCTTAAAGCAAGAGGGCAGTTTTCCTCATCAAGCACCCTCTCAAACTGATACACTTCAATTGAGAATGTGGATTGGCCTGGTTGTCATGACAGACACCTGGGATGAGGAGGTCAATGACGGGGTCTAATTTCTAAAACAGGACAGCTAACAAAGCACAAGGAGACTGGACCTGGCTGGCTGGCTCCCTAGCTGGCTGGCTGGCTGGTTGGCTCCCTAGCTGGCTGGCTGCCTAGCTGTCTGGCTGGCTCACTAGCTGGCTCACTAGCTGGCTGGCTAGCTGGCTCCCTAGCTGGCTGGCTGGCTCCCTAGCTGGCTGGCTGGCTGGCTCCCTAGCTGGCTGGCTGGCTCCCTAGCTGGCTGGCTGGCTGGCTAGCTGGCTGGCTAGCTGGCTCCCTAGCTGGCTGGCTGGCTCCCTAGCTGGCTGGCTAGCTGGCTGGCTGGCTGGCTGGCTCCCTAGCTGGCTGGCTAGCTGGCTGGCTCCCTAGCTGGCTGGCTCCCTAGCTGGCTGGCTAGCTGGCTCCCTAGCTGGCTGGCTGGCTGGCTCCCTAGCTGGCTGGCTCCCTAGCTGGCTGGCTGGCTGGCTCACTCCCTGGCTGGCTGGCTCCCTAGCTGGCTGGCTCCCTAGCTGGCTGGCTCGCTCCCTGGCTGGCTGGCTGAACGAAGACCCGAGTGCTGGAGGCTGCATAAAGAGTTCAGAGCTGCTCTCTGACGACAGAATAGAGCCTGTATCCCACCAAAAACACAAGAGATAAATAAAACTAATTCATATGCCCGCTGTACTTTAGGCTTGTGATTCTACAGAGTCTAAGGAAAAGAAACACTGTGTCGACCTCACTCTCCATCCAACAGGTAGATTACCCTGAGCTGTGGCTGGTGCAGGGGGCTGACCCTGCCAGTAAAACACTAAACTTAAGGCTGAGAATATCCAGAGTTCCCAGGTTCTGTTCATGAGTGAACACAATAGCGTTTCTTATTGGACACTTTGTGGTCGTACCTCCTTGTTTCAGTCCATTTTCTTCAGTTTGGTGCCTAATGAACAGGCCCAGGTGTAGGGGCTTACCCTGTCAGTGAGTGGGTCCTGGTTCTGCAGCAGGGCATGTAGCAGTGTTGGGGTGGCATCCTCCAGGTGCAGGGCCTGGCACAGGCTGGATAGCTCCTCGGGGCACAGCAACCCGGCTCCACTGGTGTCGAAAGTCTCAAATACCTCCTTCAGACGCTCCTCGTACTGATCCTGCTGGCCGGCATCCATCCCATAGGACAGCACCCTGCCCTGGACAGACAGGTAAAGATAGAGACAGGGTTAGAACAGACAGCACCCTGCCCTGGACAGACAGGTAAAAATAGAGACAGGGTTAGGACAGACAGCACCCTGCCCTGGACAGACAGGTAAAGATAAATACAGGGTTAGAACAGACAGCACTCTGTCCTGGACACAAAGACTGCTACTACGTTGATCTAATTTCCAGACGACCAGGGCTGTTCCAAACAGCAGCTCCCCCTCCACCAGGACTAAACAGAACCCCCTCCACCAGGACTAAACAGAACACCCCCTCCACCAAGTCCAAACAGAACCCCCCCCCCACCAGTACTAAACAGAACACACCCCCTCCACCAAGTCCAAACAGAACCCCCCCCACCTCCACCAGGACTAAACAGAACACCCCCTCCACCAAGTCCAAACAGAACCCCCCACCTCCACCAGGACTAAACAGAACCCCCCTCCACCAAGTCCAAACAGAACCTCCCCTCCAGCCTCTCCAGCCTGTACCTGCTTCTAGGATGTTGATCTACTGCCACTACACAGCGTCATCATGTGATGACAAAATGGATGACAAAACCAGGGCTGCAACCCAATAGACATCCTATTCAATACACAAGTATATACAGTGCCTTGCGAAAGTATTCGGCCCCCTTGAACTTTGCAACCTTTTGTCACATTTCAGGCTTCAAACAAAGATATAAAACTGTATTTTTTTGTGAAGAATCAACAACAAGTGGTACACAATCATGAAGTGGAACGACATTTATTGGATATTTCAAACTTTTTTAACAAATCAAAAACTGAAAAATTGGGTGTGCAAAATTATTCAGCCCCTTTACTTTCAGTGCAGCAAACTCTCTCCAGAAGTTCAGTGAGGATCCCTGAATGATCCAATGTTGACCTAAAGGACGAATGATGACAAATACAATCCACCTGTGTGTAATCAAGTCTCCGTATAAATGCACCTGCACTGTGATAGTCTCAGAGGTCCGTTAAAAGCGCAGAGAGCATCATGAAGAACAAGGAACACACCAGGCAGGTTCGAGATACTGTTTGTGAAGAAGTTTAAAGCCGGATTTGGATACAAAAAGATTTCCCAAGCTTTAAACATCCCAAGGAGCACTGTGCAAGCGATAATATTGAAATGGAAGGAGTATCAGACCACTGCAAATCTACCAAGACCTGGCCGTCCCTCTAAACTTTCAGCTCATACAAGGAGAAGACTGATCAGAGATGCAGTCAAGAGGCCCATGATCACTCTGGATGAACTGCAGAGATCTACAGCTGAGGTGGGAGACTCTGTCCACTGGACAACAATCAGTCGTATATTGCACAAATCTGGCCTTTATGGAAGAGTGGCAAGAAGAAAGCCCTTTCTTAAAGATATCCATAAAAAGTGTTGTTTAAAGTTTACCACAAGCCACCTGGGAGACACACCAAACATGTGGAAGAAGGTGCTCTGGTCAGATGAAACCAAAATTGAACTTTTTGGCAACAATGCAAAACGTTATGTTTGGCGTAAAAGCAACAGCTCATCACCCTGAACACACCATCCCCACTGTCAAACATGGTGGTGGCAGCATCATGGTTTGGGCCTGCTTTTCTTCAGCAGGGACAGGGAAGATGGTTAAAATTGATGGGAAGATGGATGGAGCCAAATACAGGACCATTCTGGAAGAAAACCTGATGAGTCTGCAAAAGACCTGAGACTGGGACAGAGATTTGTCTTCCAACAAGACAATGATCCAAAACATAAAGCAAAATCTACAATGGAATGGTTCAAAAATAAACATATCCAGGTGTTAGAATGGCCAAGTCAAAGTCCAGACCTGAATCCAATCAAGAATCTGTGGAAAGAACTGAAAACTGCTGTTCACAAATGCTCTCCATCCAACCTCAGAGCTCAAGCTGTTTTGCAAGGAGGAATGGGGGAAAAAAATTCAGTCTCTCGATGTGCAAAACTGATAGAGACATACCCCAAGTGACTTACAGCTGTAATCGCATCAAAAGGTGGCGCTACAATGTATTAACTTAAGGGGGCTGAATAATTTTGCACGCCCAATTTTTCAGTTTTTGATGTGTTAAAAAAGTTTGAAATATCCAATAAATATCGTTCCACTTCATGATTGTGTCCCACTTGTTCTTGATTCTTCACAAAAAATTACAGTTTTATATCTTTATGTTTGAAGCCTGAAATGTGTCAAAAGGTCGCAAAGTTCAAGGGGGCCGAATACTTTCGCAAGGCACTGTATGTGTTTTTTTTGCATATTTAGTGAATATTGCCTGCTAACATGAATTTATTTTAACTATGGAAATGGTGTCACTTCTCTTGCGTTCTGTGCAAGCAGAGTCAGGGTATATGCAACAGTTTGGGCAGCCTGGCTCCTTGCGAACTAATTTGCCAGAATTTTCCGTAATTATGACATTTATTTTATTTTACCTTTATTTAACCAGGCAAGTCAGTTAAGAACAAATTATTATTTTCAATAACGGCCGACGAACAGTGGGTTAACTGCCTGTTCAGGGGCAGAACGACAGATTTGTACATTGTCAGCTCGGGGGTTTGAACTTGCAACCTTCCGGTTACTAGTCCAACGCTCTAACCGCTAGGCTACCCTGACCTGGTTGTACAATGTAACAGCAATATTTAGACTTAGGGATGCCACCCATAAGATAAAATACTGAACGGTTCCGTATTTCACTGAAATAAACGTTTTGTTTTCGAAATGATAGTTTTCGGATTCGACCATAATGACCAAAGGCTCGTATTTCTGTGTTTATTATATTATATTTAAGTCTATGATTTGATAGACCAGTCTGAGCGGTGGTAGGCAGCAGCAGGCTCGTAAGCATTCTTTCAAACAGCACTTTCCTGCGTTTGCCAGCAGCTCTTCGCTGTGCTTCAAGCATCGACTTCAAGTCTATCAACTCCCGAGATTAGGCTGGTGTAACCGATGTGAAATGGCTAGCTAGTTAGTGGGGTGGCGCTAATAGCATTTCAAACGTCCCTTGCTCTGAGACTTGGAGTGGTTGTTCCCCTTGCTTTGCATAGGTAACGCTGCTTCGAGGGTGGCTGTTGTCGTTGTGTTCCTGGTTCGAGCCCAGGGAGGAGCGAGGAGAGGGACGGAAGCTATATTGTTACACTGGAAATACTATAGTGCCTATAAGAACATCCAATAGTCAAAGGTTAATGAAATACAAATGGTATAGAGGAAATAGTCCTATAATAACTACAACCTAAAACTTCTTACCTGGGTATATTGAAGACTCATGTTAATAAGGAACCACCAGCTTTCATATGTTCTCATGTTCTGAGCAAGGAACTGAAACGTTCGCTTTTTTTACATGGCAAATATTGCACTTTTACTTTCTTCTCCAACACTTTGTTTTTGCATTATTTAAACCAAATTGAACATGTTTCATTATTTATTTGAGGCTAAATTGATTTTCATTTATGTATTATATTAAGTTAAAATCTGTGTTCATTCAGTATTGTTGTAATTATCATGATTACAAATAAATAAATAAAAATTGGCCGATTAATCGGTATCGTCGTTGAAAAATCATAGTCTGTCGACCTCTAGTACAAACCATTACGATCACCTTCCTAATATTGAGTTTGGCCTCAGAACAGCCTCAATTCGTCTGGGAACGGACTCTACAAGGTTTCCACAGAGATGCTGGCCCATGTTGACTCCAATGCTTCACACTGTTGTTTCAAGTTGGCTGGATGTCCTTTGGGTGGGTGGACCATTCTTGATACACACGGGAAACTGTTGGCGTGGAAAAACCCAGCAGCGTTGCAGTTCTTAACACACTAAAATCGATGCGCCTGGCCCCTACCACCATACTTTCATACTGTTTAAAAGGCACTTCAATAGTTCCGGTTCCGGTTGGAGCGAGTGGTCGCATCTGCACGTCGCTCCAACGGGTAGTATAACTTTTTCATTATATTTCATTATATCACAACGGTTTGATTTGTCTTATCTTAGCAAATTCTTCTCAGCTAGCTACATAGCCGTCTTTGTATCAAAGATAATTGCGTAATTATCGTATTTCGCCGTCCTAACGTAGTCTTCACTAGCCAGCTAGCTAACGTCCACTGATTAGCTGCACTGGAGAAACTGTTACACTCAACTGAACGACTTGATTAGTTTAGTGTTAGCTAGCTACATAGCTGTCTTTGCTGTCTTCGTATCATCGTATCATCGTATCCAAGATAATTGTGTTGTTTAGGTTTAGAGTGTGTAGTCTTAGAGTGATTATCTTAATTTACCGAGGTTAGCTAGCCAGCTATTTGTCGTCCTTAACGTAGGTGACTCGGCTAGCTAGCCAACAGCTAGCCAACGCTAGCCAACGTCTTCTGTATAGAACTCAACTACCCGGTCGCATTCACAGGTTGTATCACATTTTCACTTCATTTTCATTACAGTACAACGGTTTGATTTGTTTGATCGTAGCTAGCTACTTAGCTAGCTACATAGCCGTCTTTGTATCAAAGATAATTGTGTAGTCTAGAGCGATTTTCTAGGTTCGCTAGCCATCTATTGTCGTTCTTTTAACGCAACGTAACGTAAACAACACTGCTAGCTAGCCTGCTAGCCCCGAATAGCAACACTGCAGAAACTATTACACTCAACGGAACGACTTGATTAGTGTAGTGTCAACAACGCAGCCACTGCCAGCTAGCCTACTTCAGCAGTACTGTATCATTTTAATCATTTTAGTCAATAAGATTCTTGCTACGTAGCTTAACTTTCTGAACATTCGAGACGTGTAGTCCACTTGTCATTCAATCTCCTTTGCATTAGCGTAGCCTCTTCTGTAGCCTGTCAACTATGTGTCGGTTTATCCCTGTTCTCTCCTCTCTGCACAGACCATACAAACGCTCCTCACCGCGTGGCCGCGGCCACCCTACTTTGGTGGTCCCAGCGCACGACCCACGTGGAGTTCCAGGTCTCCGGTAGCCTCTGGAACTGCCAATCTGCGGTCAACAAGGCAGAGTTCATCTCAGCCTATGCCTCCCTCCAGTCCCTCGACTTCTTGGCCCTGACGGAAACATGGATCACCACAGACAACACTGCTACTCCTACTGCTCTCTCTTCGTCCGCCCACGTGTTCTCGCACACCCCGAGAGCGTCTGGTCAGCGGGGTGGTGGCACCGGGATCCTCATCTCTCCCAAGTGGTCATTCTCTCTTTCTCCCCTTACCCATCTGTCTATCGCCTCCTTTGAATTCCATGCTGTCACAGTTACTAGCCCTTTCAAGCTTAACATCCTTATCATTTATCGCCCTCCAGGTTCCCTCGGAGAGTTCATCAATGAGCTTGATGCCTTGATAAGCTCCTTTCCTGAGGACGGCTCACCTCTCACAGTTCTGGGCGACTTTAACCTCCCCACGTCTACCTTTGACTCTTTCCTCTCTGCCTCCTTCTTTCCACTCCTCTCCTCTTTTGACCTCACCCTCTCACCTTCCCCCCTACTCACAAGGCAGGCAATACGCTCGACCTCATCTTTACTAGATGCTGTTCTTCCACTAACCTCATTGCAACTCCCCTCCAAGTCTCCGACCACTGCCTTGTATCCTTTTCCCTCTCGCTCTCATCCAACACCTCCCACACTGCCCCTACTCGGATGGTATCGCGCCGTCCCAACCTTCGCTCTCTCTCCCCCGCTACTCTCTCCTCTTCCATCCTATCATCTCTTCCCTCCGCTCAAACCTTCTCCCACCTATCTCCTGATTCTGCCTCCTCAACCCTCCTCTCCTCCCTCTCTGCATCCCTTGACTCTCTATGTCCCCTATCCTCCAGGCCGGCTCGGTCCTCCCCTCCCGCTCCGTGGCTCGATGACTCATTGCGAGCTCACAGAACAGGGCTCCGGGCAGCCGAGCGGAAATGGAGGAAAACTCGCCTCCCTGCGGACCTGGCATCCTTTCACTCCCTCCTCTCTACATTTTCCTCCTCTGTCTCTGCTGCTAAAGCCACTTTCTACCACGCTAAATTCCAAGCTGCTGCCTCTAACCCTAGGAAGCTCTTTGCCACCTTCTCCTCTCTCCTGAATCCTCCGCCCCCTCCCCCCCCCCTCCTCCCTCTCTGCAGATGACTTCGTCAACCATTTTGAAAAGAAGGTCGACGACATCCGATCCTCGTTTGCTAAGTCAAACGACACTGCTGGTTCTGCTCACACTGCCCTACCCTGTGCTCTGACCTCTTTCTCCCCTCTCTCTCCAGATGAAATCTCGCGTCTTGTGACGGCCGGCCGCCCAACAACCTGCCCGCTTGACCCTATCCCCTCCTCTCTTCTCCAGACCATTTCCGGAGACCTTCTCCCTTACCTCACCTCGCTCATCAACTCATCCCTGACCGTTGGCTACGTCCCTTCCGTCTTCAAGAGAGCGAGAGTTGCACCCCTTCTGAAAAAAAAACCTACACTCGATCCCTCCGATGTCAACAATTACAGACCAGTATCCCTTCTTTCTTTTCTCTCCAAAACTCTTGAACGTGCTGTCCTTGGCCAGCTCTCCCGCTATCTCTCTCTGAATGACCTTCTTGATCCAAATCAGTCAGGTTTCAAGACTAGTCATTCAACTGAGACTGCTCTCCTCTGTATCACGGAGGCGCTCCGCACTGCTAAAGCTAACTCTCTCTCCTCTGCTCTCATCCTTCTAGATCTATCGGCTGCCTTCGATACTGTGAACCATCAGATCCTCCTCTCCACCCTCTCCGAGTTGGGCATCTCCGGCGCGGCCCACGCTTGGATTGCGTCCTACCTGACAGGTCGCTCCTACCAGGTGGCGTGGCGAGAATCTGTCTCCTCACCACGTGCTCTCACCACTGGTGTCCCCCAGGGCTCTGTTCTTGGCCCTCTCCTATTCTCGCTATACACCAAGTCACTTGGCTCTGTCATAACCTCACATGGTCTCTCTTATCATTGCTATGCAGACGACACACAATTAATCTTCTCCTTTCCCCCTTCTGATGACCAGGTGGCGAATCGCATCTCTGCATGTCTGGCAGACATATCAGTGTGGATGACGGATCACCACCTCAAGCTGAACCTCGGCAAGACGGAGCTGCTCTTCCTCCCGGGAAGGACTGCCCGTTCCATGATCTCGCCATCACGGTTGACAACTCCATTGTGTCCTCCTCCCAGAGCGCCAAGAACCTTGGCGTGATCCTGGACAACACCCTGTCGTTCTCAACTAACATCAAGGCGGTGGCCCGTTCCTGTAGGTTCATGCTCTACAACATCCGCAGAGTACGACCCTGCCTCACACAGGAAGCGGCGCAGGTCCTAATCCAGGCACTTGTCATCTCCCGTCTGGATTACTGCAACTCGCTGTTGGCTGGGCTCCCTGCCTGTGCCATTAAACCCCTTCAACTCATCCAGAACGCCGCAGCCCGTCTGGTGTTCAACCTTCCCAAGTTCTCTCACGTCACCCCGCTCCTCCGTTCTCTCCACTGGCTTCCAGTTGAAGCTCGCATCCGCTACAAGACCATGGTGCTTGCCTACGGAGCTGTGAGGGGAACGGCACCTCAGTACCTCCAGGCTCTGATCAGGCCCTACACCCAAACAAGGGCACTGCGTTCATCCACCTCTGGCCTGCTCGCCTCCCTACCACTGAGGAAGTACAGCTCCCGCTCAGCCCAGTCAAAACTGTTCGCTGCCCTGGCCCCCCAATGGTGGAACAAACTCCCTCACGACGCCAGGACAGCGGAGTCAATCACCACCTTCCGGAGACACCTGAAACCCCACCTCTTTAAGGAATACCTAGGATAGGTTAAGTAATCCCTCTCACCCCACCCCCCCTAAGTTTTAGATGCACTATTGTTAAGTGACTGTCCCACTGGATGTCATAAGGTGAATGCACCAATTTGTAAGTCGCTCTGGATAAGAGCGTCTGCTAAATGACTTAAATGTAATGTAAATGTAAATACTTTGTCTTGCCCCTTCACTCGATTGTCTCAAGGCTTTAAAAGTATTCTTGAACCCGTCTCCTTCCCTTCATCTACAATGACTGAAGTGGGTTTAACAAGTGACATCAATAAGGGTTCACCTGGATTCACCTGGATTCACCTGGGTTCACCTGGTTAGTTTGTTGTGGAAAGAGCAGGTGTTCCACTGTATTTTTAAAATTAATTTATGAGAACGAACAATCACCAAATTAAAAATCTCGTCAGGGAAAATGTAATTCCAAAAACAATGAATTTAGAACACAGCATTAGCCATGGGGGGGAAAATAGAAATGTAGGAAATATCCTTTAAAATAGCAACATTCTCTCAGCTCCATGGAGAAAATTGTAGAATTGCAGTAAATTGGCTTAAAAATATACATTCTCTACACAGCCAATATGGGGCCACCTGCCATGACCACCATCTAAGGCCCTTTTTTATCCAGAAAAAACAACAACAACCGGCCCACGCTCGATGAAGGGCTCGACAGGACCAATGACAGAGACCGGCCCACGCTCGATGGGGGTTCGACAGGACCAATGACAGAGACCGGCCCACGCTCGATGAGGGCTCGACAGGACCAACGGCAGGCCGGCCCACACTCGATGAAGGGCTCGACAGGACCAATGACAGAGACCGGCCTACGCTCGATGGGGGTTCGACAGGACCAATGACAGAGACCGGCCCACGCTCGATGGGGGTTCGACAGGACCAATGACAGAGACCGGCGCACGCTCGATGAAGGGCTCGACAGGACCAATGACAGAGACCGGCCCACGCTCGATGGGGGCTCGACAGGACCAATGGCAGGCTGGCCCACGCTCGATGGGGTTCGACAGGACCAATGGCAGGCCGGCCCGGCGATGGGGGTTCCAGGACCAATGGCAGGCTGGCCCACGCTCGATGGGGGTTCGACAGGACCAATGGCAGGCTGGCCCACGCTCGATGGGGGTTCGACAGGACCAATGGCAGGCCGGCCCACGCTCGATGAGGGCTCGACAGGACCAACGGCAGACCGGCCCACGCTCGATGAGGGCTCGACAGGACCAACGGCAGACCGGCCCGCGCTCGATGGGGGCTCGACAAGACCAACGGGAGACCGGCCCACGCTCGATGGGGGCTCGACAGGACCAATGACAGAGACATGGTCAGTGATCCTGCAGAGGGGCAATGCCTCGCTGAGGGAGGACACCTATTGGTATATTTAAAAAAGCAGACATTAAATAAACCTTTGAGCATGATGGTAATTAATTACACTTTGGATGATGAATCAATACACCCAGTCACCACAAAGATACAGGCGTCCTTCCTAACTCAGTGTATCAATACACCCAGTCACTACAAAGATACAGGCGTCCTTCCTGACTCAGCGTATCAATACACCCAGTCACCACAAAGATACAGCCGTCCTTCCTGACTCAGTGTATCAATACTCCCAGTCACCACAAAGATACAGGCGTCCTTCCTAACTCAGCGTATCAATACACCCAGTCACCACAAAGATACAGCCGTCCTTCCTAACTCAGCGTATCAATACACCCAGTCACCACAAAGATAAAGTCCTTCCTAACTCAGCGTATCAATACACCCAGTCACCACAAAGATACAGGCGTCCTTCCTGACTCAGCGTATCAATACACCCAGTCACCACAAAGATACAGCCGTCCTTCCTAACTCAGCGTATCAATACACCCAGTCACCACAAAGATACAGGCGTCCTTCCTGACTCAGCGTATCAATACACCCAGTCACCACAAAGATACAGCCGTCCTTCCTAACTCAGTGTATCAATACACCCAGTCACCACAAAGATACAGGCGTCCTTCCTAACTCAGTGTATCAATACACCCAGTCACCACAAAGATACAGGCGTCCTTCCTGACTCAGCGTATCAATACACCCAGTCACCACAAAGATGCAGGCGTCCTTCCTAACTCAGCGTATCAATACACCCAGTCACCACAAAGATGCAGGCGTCCTTCCTAACTCAGTGTATCAATACACCCAGTCACCACAAAGATGCAGGCGTCCTTCCTAACCCAGTGCATCAATACACCCAGTCACCACAAAGATGCAGGCGTCCTTCCTAACTCAGTGTATCAATACACCCAGTCACCACAAAGATACAGGCATCCTTCCTAACTCAGTGTATCAATACACCCAGTCACCACAAAGATACAGGCGTCCTTCCTAACTCAGTGTATCAATACACCCAGTCACCACAAAGATACAGGCGTCCTTCCTGACTCAGTGTATCAATACACCCAGTCACCACAAAGATACAGGCGTCCTTCCTAACTCAGTGTATCAATACACCCAGTCACTACAAAGATACAGGCGTCTTTCCTAACTCAGTGTATCAATACACCCAGTCACCACAAAGATACAGGCATCCTTCCTAACTCAGTGTATCAATACACCCAGTCACCACAAAGATACAGGCGTCCTTCCTAACTCGGTGTATCAATACACCCAGTCACCACAAAGATACAAACTCGGTGTATCAATACACCCAGTCACCACAAAGATACAGGCATCCTTCCTAACTCGGTGTATCAATACACCCAGTCACCACAAAGATACGGGCGTCCTTCCTGACTCAGTTGACGGAGGAAGGAAACCGCTCAGGGATTTCACCATGAGGCCAATGGTGACTTTAAAACAGTTTACAGAGTTTAATGGCTGTGATGGGAGAAAACTGAGTATGGACCAACACATTTGTTACTCCACAATACTAACCTAAATGACAGAGGGGAAAGAATGAAGCCCATACAGAATAACAAATATCCCTAAAGACGCTTCCTGTTTGCAACAAGGCACTAAAGTCAGACTGAAAATACATTGGCAAAGCGATTACACTTTTGTCCTGAATACAAAGTGTTGTATTGTATTTTCCCCAAACATTACTGAGTACCACTCTCCATATTTTCAAGTATAGTGGTGGCTGCATCATGTTATGGGCATGCTAGTAATTGTTAAGTACAGGGAGTTTTTCAGGATAAAAAAAAAGAAACAGAATGGAGCTAAGCACACGCAAAGTCCTAGTGGAAAACCTGGTTCAATCTGCCTTCCACCAGACACTGGGAGATGTATTCACCTTTCAGCAGGACAATAACCTACAACACAAGGCCAAATCTACACTGGTTGCTTACCAAGACAGTGACCCGTCCTGAGTGGCTGAGATAAATCTACTTGAAAATCTAACGCAAAACTATGGTAAGACCTGACAATGGTTGTCTAGCAATGATCAATAACCAATTTGACAGAGCAAGACATTTTTAAAGAATAAAAATAGGCAAATGTTGCACAATCCAGGTGTGGAAAGCGCTTCGGGATTTACCCAGAAAGACTCGGCTGTAATCGCTGCCAAAAGGTGCTTCTACAAAATTATTTCATTGTCAATACATGTTTCACTGTCATTATGGAATATTGTGTGTAGATAGGTGAGAAAAAAATAAAACCAAATCTGTTCCATCAATTTTTTAAATTAAGGCTGTAACACAACAAAAATGTGGAATAAGTCAAGGGGTATGAATACTTTCTGAAAACACTGTACGCCGTGGGTCAAAAGTACTGGTCAAGGTGCCATTTCTGAAGCACTACTTTTGACCAGGGCCCATAGGGCATAGTATACAAATTTAAAAACTTTATTAAAAAAAACAGGTTATTTCATCTGTATCAGGATTATGCTCAGACATTTTTAAATGAGGTCAAGTTATACAACAATAAAATCAAAAATGAATCTGATTTTTAACAGATGTCTCTATAACAATACAGAGAATTGACTAATGTCACAAAAATCTGACCAAGTCCATTTCAATCATGTCAGACAAAGGAAGGAAAGCATCACACACACACACACACACACGGTGTAGATAGACTCCCACCATAACCAGCTGCTCGTTGTCATAGTGACGACATTATGGTACTTCATATAAAGTCTGTATCAGCCAGGTGTCCCCTCCTCCTAGACCGGGGCTACCCACCCATTCAAATCAAGACAATGGGCTGTCCAAACCCATAATCAGTATTCAGCTTCTGCAAGTCTCAGTAGCGAATCTCATTCAAGTGAACCATGCTGTTATTACGGTCAGAAGATCTCACATTAATCCCATACCCCAGCTAGTCAGCTACCCCATAACATCACAGTAAAAATACAAGCCAAAGACCAGGGGCCTGTATCCACGAAGTGTCCCAGAGTAAGAGTGCTGATCTAGGATCTGTCCATATAACCTCATTCATTCTGATCTAGGATCTGTCGATATACCCTCATTCATTCTGATCTAGGATCTGTCGATATACCCTCATTCATTCTGATCTAGGATCTGTCCATATACACTCATTCATTCTGATCTAGGATCTGTCCATATACACTCATTCTAATCTAGGTTCTGTCCATATACCCTCATTCATTCTGATCTAGGATCTGTCCATATACACTCATTCATTCTGATCTAGGATCTGTCCATATACACTCATTCTAATCTAGGTTCTGTCCATATACCCTCATCCATTCTAATCTAGGTTCTGTCCATATACCCTCATCCATTCTGATTTAGAATCTGTCCATATACCCTCATCCATTCTAATCTAGGTTCTGTCCATATACCCTCATTCATTATGATCTAAAAGGCTAAACTGATCCTAGATCAGCACAGACTCTGACACTTTGTGGATACGGACCCAAGACTTGACAGACTTTCCTTCTCAATGGACTCCTTAACAACTACTGTCTTTAGATTTTTCAAGTAGGCACCAAGAGGTCAGTAAAATAGACTTGTCGCTCAATAAGGTCCTTGTTGGATCCCTGCAGGGGGTCATTGTGGCTGTAGATTGCCAGAATCAGGACCAAGGCAGAGCAGAATCAGGACCAAGGCAGAGCAGAATCAGGACCAAGGCAGAGCAGACTCAGGACCAAGGCAGAGCAGACTCAGGACCAAGGCAGAGCAGAATCAGGACCAAGGCAGAGCAGAATCAGGACCAAGGCAGAGCAGAATCAGGACCAAGGCAGAGCAGACTCAGGACCAAGGCAGAGCAGACTCAGGACCAAGGCAGAGCAGACTCAGGACCAAGGCAGAGCAGACTCAGGACCAAGGCAGAGCAGACTCAGGACCAAGGCAGAGCAGACTCAGGACCAAGGCAGAGCAGAATCAGGACCAAGGCAGAGCAGAATCAGGACCAAGGCAGAGCAGAATCAGGACCAAGGCAGAGCAGAATCAGGACCAAGGCAGAGCAGAATCAGGACCAAGGCAGAGCAGAATCAGGACCAAGGCAGAGCAGAATCAGGACCAAGGCAGAGCAGAATCAGGACCAAGGCAGAGCAGAATCAGGACCAAGGCAGAGCAGAATCAGGACCAAGGCAGAGCAGACTCAGGACCAAGGCAGAGCAGAATCAGGACCAAGGCAGAGCAGAATCAGGACCAAGGCAGAGCAGAATCAGGACCAAGGCAGAGCAGAATCAGGACCAAGGCAGAGCAGAATCAGGACCAAGGCAGAGCAGAATCAGGACCAAGGCAGAGCAGACTCAGGACCAAGGCAGAGCAGACTCAGGACCAAGGCAGAGCAGACTCAGGACCAAGGCAGAGCAGACTCAGGACCAAGGCAGAGCAGACTCAGGACCAAGGCAGAGCAGAATCAGGACCAAGGCAGAGCAGAATCAGGACCAAGGCAGAGCAGAATCAGGACCAAGGCAGAGCAGAATCAGGACCAAGGCAGAGCAGAATCAGGACCAAGGCAGAGCAGACTCAGGACCAAGGCAGAGCAGAATCAGGACCAAGGCAGAGCAGAATCAGGACCAAGGCAGAGCAGACTGGAGCAGGGGAAATCATAAGACAAGAGGTTAATCTCCCTTGCGGGGGGGGGGGGGGGGGGGGGCTACAAAGCCCTCAAGCTGAAACAGGAATCACCTGTGGTAAGAAGTGTTCAACATTGGTCTGACCTTTCAGAATCTGTGCTTCGGCTCTGTTTTGATCAAGCAGACTGGGAAATGTTCCGGGTCACCTCTGGGAATAGTTTTGATGTATACACTGACTGGTTTATCAGACGATGTTGTTGCTACTATGACGATTAGAACTCATGCAAACCACACAAAAAAAACGTGGGTAGATGGCGAAATTCGCAAAAAACTGAAAGTGCAAACCACAGCATTTAACCAGGGCAAGGTGACTAGGAATATGGACATGTACAAGCAGACAAGCTATGACCTCCGTAAAGCAATCAAAGTCAAAATGAGTTGCAGTTCAACGACTCAGACACGACTTCAGACTTGGGCTGTCTGACCAAAAGTCGCCTGTTCCATCAACCAATCGATTCCTCAACATTTTTTAAATGTGTTTTTCCATATATAGGCACCTGTGTTAATAAAATCAACTTTATGTATTGAGATTGTCTGATGCTTTAAGCTTAATGTTTGATGCCTCAAAAGGGTGCCAGAGATCTAGATAACTAGAAGAAGAATAATAATACTTAACCTAATTCTCCTCCTGCTCCTGCTGGCTTTTGCAGTTTCCGGTAACAGACTACAAGAGAAGACGATAACCTTTCTATTGTGGAAAGCTCATTTAATTTTACCACTGCTACCACTCTGTGTAGCTCAGTTGGTAGAGCATGGCGCTTGTAACGCCAGGGTAGTGGGTTCGATCCCCGGGACCACCCATACGTAGAATGTATGCACACATGACTGTAAGTCGCTTTGGATAAAAGCGTCTGCTAAATGGCATATATTATTATTATTATTATTATTATATCATTTTCATATAATAAATGTCTTCATATCTGAAATCATTGCCATGTGGTTAATCAAAATTAAAATGATAAACCTAAGGTAACTTCTATTGCCAACTATGTAAAAATAGCCTACATACAGCCAACAAATAAAAACATTGCAGCCTGCAGGTAGAAAATCTCCTGATAAAACTAAAATATCCTATGAATCAATCACATTGGCTACACATGGCCTGTCTGCAACGAACTTGAAACACTATCAACTATTAATTTAGTGCAGGCCTGAAGCTGGTGCTAGCGAACTTGCAACATTGTATCAAATATTCAGTGCCCTCAGAGTTTCCCATGCCAGTGAGCTCGGGATGCCAGTGAGCTCGGGATGCCAGTGAGCTCGGGATGCCAGTGAGCTCGGGATGCCAGTGAGCTCGGGATGCCAGTGAGCTCGGGATGCCAGTGAGCTCGGGATGCCAGTGAGCTCGGGATGCCAGTGAGCTCGGGATGCCAGTGAGCTCGGGACAGACACAGCTGTAGGTTATTTGATCAAGTGCTTGACTTGGGCAGGAGCTCACCGGGGCTGAGAACCGGCACCTCAAAGTTTCTACTGCTCAAGTTCCTGTTCCTCTTATAGAATATTAGCTCAAATATTGTGGAGCTCCTGCACCTACATATAAACAGCACCAGCACCCAAAATGAGTACCAGGAAGCTATTTCAATCCAAGTCAATAGGTAGCCTATAGGTCTACTTCTATGCATAATCAGGCCAGGTAGCCTATAGGTCTACTTCTATGCATAATCAGGCCAGGTAGCCTATAGGTCTACTTCTATGCATAATCAGGCCAGGTAGCCTATAGGTCTACTTCTATGCATAATCAGGCCAGGTAGCCTATAGGTCTACTTCTATGCATAATCAGGCCAGGTCTACTTCTATGCATAATAGTAGACTATAGGTCTACTTCTATGCATAATCAGGCCAGGTAGCCTATAGGTCTACTTCTATGCATAATCAGGCCAGGTAGCCTATAGGTCTACTTCTATGCATAATCAGGCCAGGTAGCCTATAGGTCTACTTCTATGCATAATCAGGCCAGGTAGCCTATAGGTCTACTTCTATGCATAATCAGGCCAGGTAGCCTATAGGTCTACTTCTATGCATAATCAGGCCAGGTAGCCTATAGGTCTACTTCTATGCATAATCAGGCCAGGTAGCCTATAGGTCTACTTCTATGCATAATCAGGCCAGGTAGCCTATAGGTCTACTTCTATGCATAATCAGGCCAGGTAGCCTATAGGTCTACTTCTATGCATAATCAGGCCAGGTAGCCTATAGGTCTACTTCTATGCATAATCAGGCCAGGTAGCCTATAGGTCTACTTCTATGCATAATCAGGCCAGGTAGCCTATAGGTCTATGCTTCTAGGTCTGCATAATCAGGCCAGGTAGCCTATGCATAATCAGGCCAGGTAGCCTATAGGTCTACTTCTATGCATAATCAGGCCAGGTAGCCTATAGGTCTACTTCTATGCATAATCAGGTCAGGTAGCCTATAGGTCTACTTCTATGCATAATCTATGCATAATCAGGTCAGATTCGATGCCTGCGTGTCCTTACACAACATACACACATATATCTGCTCGACAAAAAAAACAATATCGGTTGACCAAAAGCCTAAGGACCAAAGAATCGACCTGTCGACTAATTGGGGTCAACCCCAATCAGATGCTCAACATGTTCTGCTCACACCTAGTGTAAATGGTCCGAGCCAAAGCCACACGAAAACTCCAGACAATCATGGATTATAAAAGGGAAAGCGATGTTGTGGACACCGACACCTCGAACTAAACACCTTTGCCCGCTTCGAGGAAAAGACGAGCCGCCAACGTGATGGTTCAGAGTCACCATGTCAGAGATTCCAGGGATGGTTCAGAATCACCATTCCAGGGATGGTTCAGAATCACCATGTCAGGGATGGTTCAGAATCACCATTCCAGGGATGGTTCAGAATCACCATTCCAGGGATGGTTCAGAATCACCATGTCAGGGATGGTTCAGAATCACCATGTCAGGGATGGTTCAGAATCACCATTCCAGGGATGGTTCAGAATCACCATGTCAGGGATGGTTCAGAATCACCATTCCAGGGATGGTTCAGAATCACCATTTCAGAGATGGTTCAGAATCACCATTTCAGAGATGGTTCAGAATCACCATTTCAGAATCACCATGTCAGGGATGGTTCAGAATCACCATGTCAGGGATGGTTCAGAATCACCATGTCAGGGATGGTTCAGAATCACCATGTCAGAGATGGTTCAGAATCACCATGTCAGAGATGGTTCAGAATCACCATGTCAGAGATGGTTCAGAATCACCATGTCAGAGATGGTTCAGAATCACCATGTCAGAGATGGTTCAGAATCACCATGTCAGAGATGGTTCAGAATCACCATGTCAGAGATGGTTCAGAATCACCATGTCAGAGATTCCAGGGATGGTTCAGAATCACCATGTCAGAGATTCCAGGGATGGTTCAGAATCACCATGTCAGAGATTCCAGGGATGGTTCAGAATCACCATGTCAGAGATTCCAGGGATGGTTCAGAATCACCATGTCAGAGATTCCAGGGATGGTTCAGAATCACCATGTCAGAGATGGTTCAGAATCACCATGTCAGAGATTCCAGGGATGGTTCAGAATCACCATGTCAGACAATAGACTAAGGCTACGTTCCAAACAGCACTATATCGTGCACTACTTTAGACCAGGGCCCATAGGTGGTCCATTACATAATATGGAAAAGTGCATCATTTGTGACCCAGAGTAACAGTTGCACAAACTTATTTAAGCATGCGTTATTGTTTCAGATAGGTCTAACCAAGTACACACCTCTCACAAAAGGTCTACTAGTATCATTTTGATGTGAATGATTTACATTGTCACCAGGCTAGTCTTCATTAAACAACATCTGTGTGTTGAGTCAACATATCCATGGCAACAGGCGCAACAAGCCCTCAGCACAAAACAACAGGCGCAACAAGCCCTCAGCACAAAACAACAGGCGCAACAAGCCCTCAGCACAAAACAACAGGCGCAACAAGCCCTCAGCACAAAACAACAGGCGCAACAAGCCCTCAGCACAAAACAACAGGCGCAACAAACCCTCAGCACAAAACAACAGGCGCAACAAGCCCTCAGCACAAAACAACAGGCGCAACAAGCCCTCAGCACAAAACAACAGGCGCAACAAGCCCTCAGCACAAAACAACAGGCGCAACAAGCCCTCAGCACAAAACAACAGGCGCAACAAGCCCTCAGCACAAAACAACAGGCGCAACAAGCCCTCAGCACAAAACAACAGGCACAACAAGCCCTCAGCACAAAACAAAAGGCACAACACGCCCTCAGCACAAAACAACAGGCACAACAAGCCCTCAGCACAAAACAACAGGCACAACAAGCCCTCAGCACAAAACAACAGGCACAACAAGCTCTCAGCACAAAACAACAGGCACAACAAGCTCTCAGCACAACAAGCTCTCAGAACAACAAGCCCTCAGCACAAAACAGGCAGAACAAGCTCTCAGCACAAGGCCAGCACAAACAGATGCATAACAGTCAATAATGCAACCTAGAGCATAATACCCAAGTAATTAAATGGAAGAAATAACTGTTTCATAGGTTTACCATGGGGCGGCAGGTCGCCTAGCGGTTAGAGTGCTGGACTAGTAACCGAAAGGTTGCTTGATCGAATCCCTGAGCTGACAAGGTAAAAATCTGTCATTCTTCCCCTAAACAAGGCAGTTCACTGTTCCTAGGCCGTAATTGAAAATAATAATTTGTTTTTAAAACCGACTTGCCCAGTTAAGTAAAGGTTAAATAAATATTTTTTTAAAGTACACTATCATGTTAATGTTAAACTAGATGGTGAATGTTGCCAAAACAATATGACCATGCCTTATACCAACCCTTATTTAACCTTTAACTTAAGACAGTCATAATTATAATTCAATACAGGAAGTTGAGAAACTAATCTACCTCATATCCAGGAGACTACATGACCAAAAGTATGTGGACACCTGCTCATTGAACATCTCATTCCAAAATCATGGGTATTAATATGAAGTTGGGTACCTCCCTTTGCTGCTATAACAGCCTCCACTAGACGATGGAACGTTGCTGCAGGAACTTGCTTCTATTCAGTCACAAGAGCACTAGTGAGGTCGGGCAACTGATGTTGGGCGATTAAGCCTGGCTCTAATTCATCCCCCAAATCATCCCAAAAGTGGTCGATAGGGTTGAGGTTAGAGGTTGACCGATTATTCGGAATGACCGATTTAATTAGGGCCGATTTCAAGTTTTCATAACAATCAGTAATCGGCCATTTTGGACATCGATTATAGGACGCCGATTATGGCCGATTACATTGCACTCCACGAGGAGACTGCGTGGCAGGCTGACCACCTGTTACGCGAGTGCAGCAAGGAGCCAAGGTAAGTTGCCAGCTAGCATTAAACATATCTTATAAAAAACAATCAATCTTAACATAATCACTAGTTAACCAAGTAATATCATCAACCATGTGTAGTTAACAAACTTGTCCTGCGTTGCATATAATCGGTGCGGTGCCTGTTAATTTATCATTGAATCACAGCCTACTTCGACCAAACGGATGATTTAACAAACGCATTCGTGAAAAAAAATCACTCTCGTTGCACCAATGTGTACCTAACCATAAACATCAACGACTTTCTTAAAATCAATACACAAATATATATTTTTAAACCTGCATATTTAGTTAATATTGCCTGCTAACGTTAATTTATTTTAACTAGGGAAATTGTGTCACTTGCGTTCTGTTCTGTCAGAGTAAAAGCAGCAGTTTGGGCCGCCTGGCTCGTTACGAACTGTGTGAAGACCATTTCTTCCTCACAAAGACCGTAACTAATTTGCCAGAATTGTACATAATTATGACATAACATTGAAGGTTGTTACAATGTAACAGCAATATTTAGACTGATGGATGCCACCCGATAAAATATGGTACGGTTCCATATTTCACTGAAAGAATAAACGTTTTGTTTTAGAAATTATAGTTTTCGGATTTGACCATATTAATGACCTAAGGCTCGTATTTCTGTGTGTTATTATGTTATATTTAAGTCTATGATTTGATAGACCAGTCTGAGCGGAGGTAGGCAGCAGCAGGCTCTAAGCGTTCATTCAAACAGCACTTTCCTGCGTTTGCCAGCAGCTCTTCGCTGTGCTTCAAGCCTATCAACTCCCGATATTAGGCTGGCAATACTAAAGTACCTATTTGAACATCCAATAGTCAAAGGTATATGAAATACAAATGGTATAGAGAGAAATAGTCCTATAATTCCTATAATAACTACAACCTAAAACTTCTTACCTTGGAATATTGAAGACTCATGTTAAAAGGAACCACCAGCTTTCATATGTTCTCATGTTCTGAGCAAGGAACTGAAACGTTCGCTTTTTTTACATGGCAAATATTGCACTTTTACTTTCTTCTCCAACACTTTGTTTTTGCATTATTTAAACCAAATTGAACATGTTTCATTATTTATTTGAGATTAAATTGATTTTATTGTGCATTAAAATAAGTGTTCATTCAGTATTGTTGTAATGGTCATTATTACAATATATATATAAATTAAAATCGGCTTGTTTTGGTCCTCCAATAATCGGTATCGGCGTTGACAAATCATAATCGGTCGACCTCTAGTTGAGGTCAGGGCTCTGTGCAGGCCAGTCAAGTTCTTCCACATCAATCTCTACAAACCATTTCTGTATGGACCTCGTTTTGTGCACTGCTGAAACAGGAAAATGCCTTCCCCAAACTGTTTCAACAAAGCACAGAATTGTCTACATTGTCACTGTATGCTGTTGTCATTAAGATTTCCCTTCACTGGAACTAAAGGGCCTAGCCCGAACCATGAAAAACATCTCCAGACCATTATTCCCCCACCAAACTTTACAGTTGGCAATATGCATAGGGGCAGGTAGCGTTCTCCTGGCATCCACCTAACCCAAATTCCTCCGTCAGACTGCCAGATGAGTGATGAATCACGCTTCACCTCAGAGAACACGTTTCCACTACTGCAGAGTCCAATGGTGGCGAGGTTCACACCAAACCAGCAGACACTTAACATATTTTATTTTATTTCACCTTTATTTAACCAGGTAGGCCAGTTGAGAACAAGTTCTCATTTACAACTGCTACCTGGCCAAGATAAAGCGTAGCAATTCGACACATACAACAACACAGAGTTACACATGGAATAAACAAAACATACAGTCAATAATACAGTAGAACAAAAGAAAACAAAAAGTCTATATACAGTGAGTGGAAATGAGGTAAGTTAAGGAAATAAATAGGCCATGGTGGCAAAGTAATTACAATCTAGCAATTAAACACAAACATTGCGTATGGTGCATCAAAGCTGGGACCAAGAGAATGAAAAATAGCTTCCATCTCAAGGCCATCAGACTGTTAAACAGCCATCACTAGCACAGAGAGGCTGCTGCCTAAATACGGACTTGAAATCATTGGCCACTAATTAATGGATAACTAGTCACGGATACATATCTTGCATTTTATACCATCTATTGCATCTAGCCTATGCCGCTCGGCCATCGCTCATCCTTATATGTATATGTACATATTGTTATTCCATCCCTTTGCTTATATTTGGGGTTATTAGGTAGTTGTGGAATTGTTAGATTACTTGTTAGATATTGCTGCACTGTTAAAACTAGAAACACAAGCATTTTGTTACACTCCCAATAACATCTGCTAACCCTGTGTATGTGACCAATAACATCTGCTAACCCTGTGACCAATAACATCTGCTAACCCTGTGACCAATAACATCTGCTAACCCTGTGACCAATAACATCTGCTAACCCTGTGTATGTGACCAATAACATCTGCTAACCCTGTGACCAATAACATCTGCTAACCCTGTGACCAATAACATCTGCTAACCCTGTGACCAATAACATCTGCTAACCCTGTGACCAATAACATCTGCTAACCCTGTGACCAATAACATCTGCTAACCGTGTGTATGTGACCATTAACATCTGCTAACCGTGTGTATGTGACCAATAACATCTGCTAACCCTGTGACCAATAACATCTGCTAACCCTGTGACCAATAACATCTGCTAACCCTGTGACCAATAACATCTGCTAACCCTGTGACCAATAACATCTGCTAACCGTGTGTATGTGACCATTAACATCTGCTAACCGTGTGTATGTGACCAATAACATCTGCTAACCCTGTGACCAATAACATCTGCTAACCCTGTGACCAATAACATCTGCTAACCCTGTGACCAATAGCATCTGCTAACCCTGTGACCAATAACATCTGCTAACCGTGTGTATGTGACCAATAACATCTGTTAACCGTGTGTATGTGACCAATAACATCTGCTAACCGTGTGTATGTGACCAATAACATCTGCTAACCGTGTGTATGTGACCAATAACATAACCGTGTGTATGTGACCAATAACATCTGCTAACCGTGTGTATGTGACCAATAACATCTGCTAACCGTGTGTATGTGACCAATAACATCTGCTAACCCTGTGTATGTGACCATTAACATCTGCTAACCCTGTGTATGTGACCATTAACATCTGCTAACCCTGTGTATGTGACCAATAACATCTGCTAACCCTGTGTATGTGACCAATAACATCTGCTAACCGTGTGTATGTGACCAATAGCATCTGCTAACCCTGTGACCAATAGCATCTGCTAACCCTGTGACCAATAGCATCTGCTAACCCTGTGACCAATAGCATCTGCTAACCCTGTGACCAATAGCATCTGCTAACCCTGTGACCAATAACATCTGCTAACCCTGTGACCAATAGCATCTGCTAACCCTGTGACCAATAACATCTGCTAACCCTGTGACCAATAACATCTGCTAACCGTGTGTATGTGACCAATAACATCTGCTAACCCTGTGACCAATAACATCTGCTAACCCTGTGACCAATAACATCTGCTAACCCTGTGACCAATAGCATCTGCTAACCATGTGACCATTAACATCTGCTAACCGTGTGTATGTGACCAATAACATCTGTTAACCGTGTGTATGTGACCAATAACATCTGCTAACCGTGTGTATGTGACCAATAACATCTGCTAACCGTGTGTATGTGACCAATAACATCTGCTAACCGTGTGTATGTGACCAATAACATCTGCTAACCGTGTGTATGTGACCAATAACATCTGCTAACCGTGTGTATGTGACCAATAACATCTGCTAACCCTGTGTATGTGACCATTAACATCTGCTAACCCTGTGTATGTGACCATTAACATCTGCTAACCCTGTGTATGTGACCAATAACATCTGCTAACCCTGTGTATGTGACCAATAACATCTGCTAACCCTGTGTATGTGACCAATAACATCTGCTAACCGTGTGTATGTGACCAATAGCATCTGCTAACCCTGTGACCAATAGCATCTGCTAACCCTGTGACCAATAGCATCTGCTAACCCTGTGACCAATAGCATCTGCTAACCCTGTGACCAATAGCATCTGCTAACCCTGTGACCAATAGCATCCTAACCCTGTGACCAATAGCATCTGCTAACCCTGTGACCAATAACATCTGCTAACCCTGTGACCAATAGCATCTGCTAACCCTGTGACCAATAACATCTGCTAACCCTGTGACCAATAACATCTGCTAACCGTGTGTATGTGACCATTAACATCTGCTAACCGTGTGTATGTGACCAATAACATCTGCTAACCCTGTGACCAATAACATCTGCTAACCCTGTGACCATTAACATCTGCTCCCATGTGACCATTAACATCTGCTAACCGTGTGTATGTGACCAATAACATCTGTTAACCGTGTGTATGTGACCAATAACATCTGCTAACCGTGTGTATGTGACCAATAACATCTGCTAACCGTGTGTATGTGACCAATAACATCTGCTAACCGTGTGTATGTGACCAATAACATCTGCTAACCGTGTGTATGTGACCAATAACATCTGCTAACCGTGTGTATGTGACCAATAACATCTGCTAACCCTGTGTATGTGACCATTAACATCTGCTAACCCTGTGTATGTGACCATTAACATCTGCTAACCCTGTGTATGTGACCAATAACATCTGCTAACCCTGTGTATGTGACCAATAACATCTGCTAACCGTGTGTATGTGACCAATAGCATCTGCTAACCCTGTGACCAATAGCATCTGCTAACCCTGTGACCAATAGCATCTGCTAACCCTGTGACCAATAGCATCTGCTAACCCTGTGACCAATAGCATCTGCTAACCCTGTGACCAATAGCATCTGCTAACCCTGTGACCAATAACATCTGCTAACCCTGTGACCAATAGCATCTGTTAACCCTGTGACCAATAGCATCTGTTAACCCTGTGACCAATAGCATCTGCTAACCCTGTGACCAATAGCATCTGCTAACCCTGTGACCAATAGCATCTGCTAACCCTGTGACCAATAGCATCTGCTAACCCTGTGACCAATAACATCTGCTAACCCTGTGACCAATAGCATCTGCTAACCCTGTGACCAATAGCATCTGCTAACCCTGTGACCAATAACATCTGCTAACCCTGTGACCAATAGCATCTGCTAACCCTGTGACCAATAGCATCTGCTAACCCTGTGACCAATAGCATCTGCAACCCTGTAACCATTAACATCTGCTAACCCTAACCGTGTGTATGTGACCATTAACATCTGCTATCCGTGTGTATGTGACCATTAACATCTGCTATCCGTGTGTATGTGACCATTAACATCTGCTAACCCTGTGACCATTAACATCTGCTAACCGTGTGTATGTGACCATTAACATCTGCTAACCCTGTGACCAATAACATCTGCTAACCATGTGCATGTGACCATTAACATCTGTTAACCCTGTGAGCAATAACATCTGCTAACCCTGTGCATGTGACCAATAACATCTGCTAACCCTGTGACCAATAACATCTGCTAACCCTGTGACCATTACCATCTGCTAACCCTGTGACCATTACCATCTGCTAACCCTGTGACCATTAACATCTGCTAACCGTGTGACCATTAACATCTGTTAACCCTGTGACCAATAACATCTGCTAACCCTGTGACCAATAACATCTGCTAACCCTGTGACCAATAGCATCTGCTAACCATGTGACCAATAACATCTGCTAACCCTGTGACCAATAACATCTGCTAACCGTGTGTATGTGACCATTAACATCTGTTAACCCTGTGAGCAATAACATCTGCTAACCCTGTGACCAATAACATCTGCTAACCCTGTGACCAATAACATCTGCTAACCGTGTGTATGTGACCATTAACATCTGATGGTGATGTTAGGCTTGTGTGCAGCCACTCAGCCACGGAAACCCACTTTCACGATGCTCCTGACGAACAGATCTCTTGCTCCCAGAGGCAGTTTGGAACTTGATAGTGAGTGTTGCAACCGAGGACAGACGATGTTTACACTCTACGTGTGTCCTACCACTTCACGGCTGAGCCATTGTTGCACCTAGACATTTCCACTTCACAATAACAGCGCTTACAGTTGACCGCCGGCAGCTCTAGCAGGGCATCCGAAGACCTTGCCAAGTTGAAAACGTGTCACTGAGCTCTTCAGTAACACCATTCTACTGTATGTGTTTGTCTATGGAGATTGCATGGCTGTGTGCTCGATTTTATACATCGGTCAACAACGGGTGTGGCTGAAGTAGACGAATCCACTAATTTGAAGGGGTGTCCACATACTTTTGCGTGCGCACACACACAACTTTCCCTGGGCACTTAGGGGGGTCAAAGGGCAGAGAACCAAATGATTCATGCAGTGACTCGGTTGACAGGTTACAACAAAGTAACCAGGCTAAATTCTGCTTGTTACCTTGTTCAAAACGCGACGATTGGAACATAGATACATTGTAACGAGGCACGCACGACTGGAGCATTTCTGTCAAGATACTTTTCGTGATGATAATGCTTTGAAAAAAAAGTCTAACGGTCTAGTAATGTCGATTTGCAGGCAAGGAAAATATGGTCGAAGAAAGCGAAAAACTGGGCGCTGCATGAAGACCATGTTGAAATGTCTTCGGCGGCGTGTCAGAACGAAACCACCCCGTTCAATGTGTATTACATTTTTGGGGGATCGTTGCCTACGAGCCTGGTAGGTAATGAAGTTGACATGTTTTGAAATAATAGATCATTTAAAAAAAATAGCTACAAACTTACCCACAGCAACTCCACTGACTCGGAGGATGCCTATTCCTCCTCTCTGGTCGTGTTTTAGGGAGCCCGCTACAAAGTTTCCCAACAACCTTCCGTCTTTGGTATTTTTTCTAAATAAAAAAACATAACGAAACTTGATGATTAAACTTCTTGTTTTGGGGTTGCGTGTCACGGTTGGCCTACTTTAATTTTTTATTTCGTTGTCAAAACGGTTTGTTCTGGTTCAGTACGGCTAAAATGCCTTCTGCATCCTGCTGCCTCTCCTTTCAGATTTTGAAAAGCTCCTCAGGGGGGAAGGGGTGGTGACGCG
The DNA here is from genome assembly GCF_021184085.1 of Oncorhynchus gorbuscha. NCBI lineage: Eukaryota > Metazoa > Chordata > Actinopteri > Salmoniformes > Salmonidae > Oncorhynchus > Oncorhynchus gorbuscha. The sequence continues at coordinate 94,360,029 of NC_060182.1, read as the reverse complement.
TTGAAATGCACTGGAGTCGTACGGATGTCGTCATTGGTACACTCTCAATCGGACATGATTCAGTCATTGGTACACTCTCAATCGGACATGATTCAGTCATTGGGAGAATCTTAATCGGACATGATTCAGTCATTGGGAGAATCTCAATAGGACATGATTCAGTCATTGGTACACTCTCAATAGGACATGATTCAGTCATTGGTACACTCTCAATCGGACATGATTCAGTCATTGGTACACTCTCAATCGGACATGATTCAGTCATTGGGAGAATCTCAATAGGACATGATTCAGTCATTGGTACACTCTCAATAGGACATGATTCAGTCATTGGTACAATCTCAATAGGACATGATTCAGTCATTGGTACACTCTCAATCGGACATGATTCAGTCATTGGTACACTCTCAATCGGACATGATTCAGTCATTGGTACACTCTCAATCGGACATGATTCAGTCATTGGTACACTCTCAATAGGACATGATTCAGTCATTGGTACACTCTCAATAGGACATGATTCAGTCATTGGTACACTCTCAATAGGACATGATTCAGTCATTGGGAGAATGTCAATAGGAACTGATTCAGTCATTGGGAGAATCTCAATCCGATTTGATTCAGTCATTGGGAGAATCTCAATCGGATATGATTCAGTCATTGGTAGAATCTCAATCCGATCTGATTCAGTCATTGGTAGAATCTCAATATGATTTGATTCAGTCATTGGTAGAATCTCAATCCGATTTGATTCAGTCATTGGGAGAATCTCAATTGGAAATGATTCAGTCATTGGGAGAATCTCAATTGGAAATGATTCAGTCATTGGGAGAATCTCAATTGACCACTCTTCGCGTCCTCTCTCATCTCAATTAAATCCAAAGGCTTTATTGGCATGTGAAACCAAAACCCGTGAAATAGATAATAAACCAACTGAAATAAACAATTTAAAAAAGGGTACAGTAAACATTACAAAAAAAGTTTCAAACGGATAGAGACATTGCAAATGTCATACTATGGCTATGTTGAGTGTTGTAATGGTGTGTAAATAGGTCCCGCCCTTCTGACATTCTCCTCCAATGGGTTTTGAGAAGGAGAGAGGAGAGAGTATTCGAGGAGTATCCAAGCATCCAAAGTATCCAAGTATGGGGGCCGGGGACCATTTGATATTCAAAAATTCCTCTACAAGGCCAATGCATCTGTTTTAAACTGTCATTGAATCAAAATAACTTTTATGTCATATATATATATATATATATATATATATATATATATATATATATATTATATGGAGATTCCGGAAAGTATATATGGAGATTCCGGAAAGTATATATGGAGATTCCGGAAAGTATATATGGAGATTCCGGAATGTATCTATGGAGATTCTGGAATATATATATGGAGATTCTGGAGATTCCGGAATGTATGTATGGAGATTCCGGAATGTATCTATGGAGATTCCGGAATGTATCTATGGAGATTCTGGAATATATATATGGAGATTCTGGAGATTCCGGAATGTATGTATGGAGATTCCGGAATGTATCTATGGAGATTCCGGAATGTATCTATGGAGATTCCGGAATGTATATATGGAGATTCTGGAATATATATATGGAGATTCTGGAGATTCCGGAATGTATGTATGGAGATTCCGGAATGTATATATGGAGATTCTGGAGACTCCGGAATGTATATATGGAGATTCTGGAGACTCCCATCTCCCTCACTAGCTTTAAGAATCAGCTGTCAGAGCAGCTCACAGGTCACTGCACCTGTTCATAGCCCATCTGTATACAGCCCATCTATCTACCTCATCCCCATAATGTATTTATTTATTTTGCTCCTTTTGCACCCCAGTATCTCTACTTGCACATCCATCTTTTGCTCAGCTACCATTCCAGTGTTTAATTGCTATATTGTAATTACTTCGCCACCATGGCCTATTTATTGCCTTAACTCCCTTATTTGACCTTATTTGCACTCACTGTATATAGACTTTGTTTTCTTTCTACTGTATTATTGACTGTGTTTTGTTCATTCCATGTGTAACTCTGTGTTGTATGTGTCAAACTGCTTTGCTTTATCTTGGCCAGGTCGCAATTGTAAATTAGAACTTGTTCTCAACTAGCTTACCTGGTTAAATAAAGGTGAAAAAAAAGAAATATATATATATATGCGCGCGCACGCACGCACACACACACATCATCCTTTGCAAATAAATGATTAAACATGACAAATAAGTAATGGGTTAAAATAAAACATGCTTTCATTCATAACATTGAAACCTTAATTTAACAAAAGTTACTTTAATTATGGCACGAGAATATAATCAGATTTACATAATAAATCTACACAGATGAGGACGAGACAGTGACATGAATAGCTGACTGTCATTCCCTTTCCTTGACATAATGATAATAATACACTTTTTAATTGTACCTTTATTTAACCAGGCAAGTCAGTTAAATACAAATTCTTATTTTCAATGACGGCCTGGGAACAGTGGGTTAACTGGTCTAGGAACAGTGGGTTAACTGGTCTAGGAACAGTGGGTTAACTGCCTGTTCAGGGGCAGAACGACAGATTTGTACCTTGTCAGCTCGGGGATTTGAACTTGCAACCTTTCGGTTACTTGTCCAACGCTCTAACCATTGACTGCCCTCCCATCTGTAGCCTACAGAACTCATATTATATATCTGTGTGTGTGTGTGTGTGTGTGTGTGTGTGTGTGTGTGTGTGTGTGTGTGTGTGTGTGTGTGTGTGTGTGTGTGTGTGTGTGTGTGTGTGTGTGTGTGTGTGTTTAGCCTAATCAACATGTTGATCTTTTTATAACTTTTGTGAGCCAATCATAATATTGCTTCCTATTGCACATAGACCACCCTTCACCTCAAATTTCACAATCCTTCATGTCATCAGGAAGTACACCTACGCGTTCTCTCCTATGTCTGGCCCAAAGTCAAGATCTCTGCAGTTTACACTTCAAAATGAGGAAAAGAGATACTGAAAATGAAACCAAGGTCATGAACATCAAGGTAACCAAGGCAACCCTCCTGAAAAGAAGAAGTTACACAACAAACTGTCAACTGGTTCAAGTGAACAGTCACTGTAGTAAGTCACAGCCTGTATGACTGTATTTGCTCTCCTTTCAGCGTTGCCATAGGTAACCTCACCCCCAGGCTCAGCGTTGCCATAGGTAACCTCACCCCCCAGGCTCAGCATTGCCATAGGTAACCTCACCCCCCAGGCTCAGCGTTGCCATAGGTAACCTCAACCCCCCCAGGCTCAGCGTTGCCATAAGTAACCTCACCCCCCAGGCTCAGCGTTGCCATAGGTAACCTCACCCCCCAGGCTCAGCGTTGCCATAGGTAACCTCACCCCCAGGCTCAGCGTTGCCATAGGTAACCTCACCCCCAGGCTCAGCGTTGCCATAGGTAACCTCACCCCCAGGCTCAGCGTTGCCATAGCTAACCTCACCCCCAGGCTCAGCGTTGCCATAGCTAACCTCACCCCCAGGCTCAGCGTTGCCATAGGTAACCTCACCCCCAGGCTCAGCGTTGCCATAGGTAACCTCACCCCCAAGACTCAATGTTACCATAGCTAAACTCACCCCCAGGCTCAGCGATGCCATAGCTAACCTCATCCCCCAGGCTCAGCGTTGCCATAGCTAACCTCATCCCCCAAGCTCAGTGTTGCCGTAGCTAACCTCATCCCCCAGGCTCAACGTTGTCATAACTAACCTCATCCCCCAGGCTCAGCGTTGCCATAACTAACCTCATCCCCAAGGCTCCACGTTGCCATAGCTATCCTCATCCCCCAGGCTCAGCGTTGCCATAGCTAACCTCATCCCCCCAGGCTCAATAGAATGGAAAGCCAGTCTGCTGGTGGACTACATTATGACATCACAGTCTACCAGTAATTGATCTACGTATGAGTATATATAGATGTCTTTGTCAATTAAAATACACAGCACTAGGCTGCAATTGTTTTGGCCTATTAAAAGGCCTCTCTTGTATGTTCAGAACATTCCCAACTTCCTCATTATACCCCGATAAAGTCTGAAAGAATGATTCATATTTTTATTTTTTTTCTCTGTAAGCCAGAGACCCATTTCTATTTTTTTGTGTAATCCTATTGGACAACACAGTGTTCTTATCTGATCTCTGTTAGTTCTCAGGGGCTGTCCTGACAGAAGAATCTGACATTATTTCTGTGTATCATCTACATACCTGTCATTCTCTGCCCATTTCCACGGATACATGTTGTCTACTCCCACTGGTGTAAACCGACGAGGTCAGCCTGACCCTATTGATTGATACGGAGCATATTATACAATGACTGTCAGGAAGCAAAACAACTGTATATACACATTTATTGGCCATTACCAGACTTAGATGTGTCACAGCATCCTGCAAGACTTAGGGATGGGGCGTCAAGGGACATTTGACAACAATAAAAATGCATTCTCAGAAGTCTATAGGACTTCATCTGGTAAGAACTGTAACTCATCTGGTTGGTACTGTAACTCATCTGGTAGGTACTGTAACTCATCTGGTTGGTACTGTAGCTCATCTGGTTTGTACTGTACCTCATCTGGTTGGTACTGTAACTCATCTGGTTGGTACTGTAACTCATCTGGTAGGTACTGTAACTAATCTGGTTGGTACTGTAACTCATCTGGTAGGTACTGTAACTCATCTGGTTGGTACTGTAACTCATCTGGTTGGTACTGTAACTCATCTGGTTGGTACTGTAACTCATCTGGTAGGTACTGTAACTAATCTGGTTGGTACTGTAACTCATCTGGTAGGTACTGTAACTCATCTGGTTGGTACTGTAACTCATCTGGTTGGTACTGTAACTCATCTGGTTGGTACTGTAACTCATCTGGTAGGTACTGTAACTAATCTGGTTGGTACTGTAACTCATCTGGTAGGTACTGTAACTCATCTGGTTGGTACTGTAACTCATCTGGTTGGTACTGTAACTCATCTGGTTGGTACTGTAACTCATCTGGTTGGTACTGTAGCTCATCTGGTAGGTACTGTAACTAATCTGGTAGGTACTGTACCTCATCTGGTAGGTACTGTAACTAATCTGGTTGGTACTGTACCTCATCTGGTAGGTACTGTAACTCATCTGGTAGGTACTGTAACTCATCTGGTAGGTACTGTAACTAATCTGGTTGGTACTGTACCTCATCTGGTAGGTACTGTAACTCATCTGGTAGGTACTGTAACTAATCTGGTTGGTACTGTACCTCATCTGGTAGGTACTGTAACTAATCTGGTTGGTACTGTACCTCATCTGGTAGGTACTGTAACTCATCTGGTTGGTACTGTAACTCATCTGGTAGGTACTGTAACTCATCTGGTAGGTACTATAACTCATCTGGTAGGTACTGTAACTCATCTGGTAGGTACTGTACCTCATCTGGTAGGTACTGTAACTAATCTGGTTGGTACTGTAACTCATCTGGTAGGTACTGTAACTAATCTGGTTGGTACTGTACCTCATCTGGTAGGTACTGTACCTCATCTGGTAGGTACTATAACTCATGTAACTCAATCTCTATTGCACTCCACATTGCCCTTCCCCACCTGGACTAAAGGAACACCTATGTGAGAATGCTATTCATTGACTACAGCTCAGTGTTCATCACCATAGTGCCCTCAAAGCTCATCACTAAGCTAAGGACCCTGGGACTAAACCCCTCCCTCTGCAACTGGATCCTGGACTTCCTGACGGGCCGTCCCCAGGTGGTAAGGGTAGGTAACAACACATCTGCTACACTGATCCTCAACACGGTGGCCACTCAGGGGTGCTTGCTCAACCTCTCCCTCATCGTGATCAAGACAAAGGAGATGATCGTGGACTACAGGAAAATGAGGGCAGAGCACGTCCCCATTCTCATCGACGGGGCTGTAGTGGAGCAGGTTGAGAGCTTCAAGTTCCTTGGTTTCCACATCACCAACGAACAGTCTTGGTTCAAACATACAAAGACAGTTGTGAAGAGGGCACGACAAAACTTATTCCCCCTCAGAAGACTGAAACATCGAGAGCATCCTGACTGGTTGCATCACCACCTGGTATGGCAACTGCTCTGTCTCCGACCGCAAGGCACTACAGAGGGTAGTGTGTATGACCCAGTACATCACTGGGGCCAAGCTTCCTGCATTCCAGGACCTCTATACCAGGCATTGTCAGAGGAAGGCCCTAGAAATTGTCAAAGACTCCAGTCACCCTAGTCATAGACTGTTCTCTCTGGTACCACACGGCAATCCAAGCGGTACTGGAGCACCAAGTCTAGGTCCAAAAGGCTTCTTAACAGCTTCTACACCCAAGCCATAAGACTCCTGAACAGCTAACCAAATGGCTACCTGGACTATTTGCATTGACCCCCCCCCCTTCCTATCTACATGTACATATTACCTCAACTAACCGGTGCCCCCGCACATTGACTCTACCGGTACCCCCTGTATAGCCTTGTTACTCTTATTTTATTGTTGCTCTTTAATTATTATTTTTATTTTTTTATTGTTTACTTCAGTTTATTTAGTAAATACTTTAACACTTCTTTTTTTCTTAAAACTACATTGTTTGGTTAAGGGCTTGCAAGTAAGCATTTCACTGTATTTTGGCGCATGTTACACATTTGGTTTGGTGGAAACTCCCTCTATCCCATGCCTCCATCAACCCGATGAGTTTAGATTTGTGGGAACAATCTGAAGTAGTGAACAAATGTAGACTTCAGGAGAAAGGAGTTTGTGTTTGAAGATTTTGGTTTCATTCTAGACTCTTTTCCTCAAAATGGAGATGTGTGAACTCTCTATGGAGGGTGGTGACCAATGATGCTGTGAAGATACAGGAGCAAAGGGAGTTCCTCCCTCCAGACAGTTCCGACACCAATCTAATATGTTTTTAAATCCATGGACGGGGACTTTGGTGAAAGTGTGGAGAATCGGGAAATATAGACGTAACGTCAATGATTCCTCACATCCTCTCTCTCCTCAAAACCCATTGGATGAGGTCAGAGGTCCCTCCACTCCAACCTTCTCCCCCAATGGGTTTTGAGGAGGCGAGGAGAGGACACAAGGAATCAAGGCAATGCATTGAGATTCTCCGACAGAGACACCAGAATCGTCCTCCATGTTGGTGTGTGGAGCCACCAGAATTGCACCATCAACAGACAGCATAGCCTGGTTTATATATATATATATATATATATAGAGAGAGAGAGAGAGAGAGAAGCTGTGCCTTTGGAAAGTATTCAGACCCCTTTGATGTATTCCACATTGTTACTTTACAGCCTTATTGTAAAATGAATTAATCCATTTTTTTACATCATTCTACACACGATAGCCCATAATGACAAAGGAAAAGAAGCTATTTAGACATTTCAGCAACAAACAACAAAATATCACATTTACATAAGTATTCAGACCCTTTACTCAGTACTTAGTTGAAGCACCTTTGGCAGAGATTACAGCCTGAGTCTTCTTGGGTATGATGCTACAAGCTTGGAACACCTGTATTTGGGGAGTTTCTCCCATTCTTCTCTGCAGATCCTCTCAAGTTCTGTCAGGTTGGATGGGGAGCGTCGCTGCACAACTATTGTCAGGTCTCTCCAGAGATGTTTAATGGGGTTTAAGTCCGCATTTCCAACAATGTATTAAAAACCTGGTTCTCGTTTGTCATTATTGGGTATTGTGTGTAGATTGCTGAGAATTATATATATTTAATCCATTTTAGAATAAGGCTGTAACGTAACAAAATGTGGGAAGAGTCAAGAGGTCTGAACACTTTCCGAAGGCACTGTACAGAGGGACAGATAAAATAAGAAAAAAGAAAATCCAGAAAAATCACACTGTAGGATTTTTAATGAATTTGCAAATTATGGTGGAAAATAAGTATTTGGTCACCGACAAACAAGCAAGATTTCTGGCTCTCACAGACCTGTAACTTCTTTAAGAGGCTCCTCTGTCCTCCACTCGTTACCTGTATTAATGGCACCTGGATTGTTGTTCTCATTTTGTCGGTCATAGTTGAAGTGTACCTATGATGAAAATTACAGGCCTCTCGTATTCTTAAGTGGGAGAACTTGCACAATTGGTGGCTGACTAAATACTTTTTTGCCCCAGTGTATATAAAAATTAAAAAACACACTACCGGTCAAAAGTTTTAGAACACCTACTCATTCAAGGGTTTTTCTTTATTTGTACTTTTTTCCCCTACATTGTAACTATGAAATAACACATGGAATCATGTACCCCCCAAAAAGTTAAACCGATCTAAGTATATTTTATATTCTTCAAATAGCCACCCTTTGCCTTGATGACAGCTTTGCACACTCTTGGCTTTCTCTCAACCAGCTTCAGCTGGAATGCTTTTCGAATGGCCTTGAAGGTGTTCCCACATATGCTGAGCACTTTTTGGCTGCTTTTGTCCGGTGGCTAAGCGTACCAACAGGACGGAACATAGTCTGTTCATTATCATGTCCTTTGTCCTCACTGGAACTTTCATGGCAGCGTGTCCATGTTCTGAGTCAGATTTTGTATTCTACTAGTCTTTCTCATAATGTTACTATTAGTTGAAAAATAAAACATTAAAATACATCAGATCAGAGACGATTAGATTTATTTTTAAGTAACAAATACAGAATATTTGAAAATTAAGGGTCATGAAACTTTTTTTGATAACTTCACTTTCAAGTACAGTATGAGCCAGTTGGCAACTGAAAGACACGGTAAGAATCTGGTTGCAACAGTGTAGCACCTAGAAGACGGGGTCAGAAAAATAGAACACTGTTTGTTTATGCTGAAAGTATGTAACAGACTGTTATTAAGTAGTCAACTGCTTTACATAAAGAGCTCCGTTTATGGAGTTACATATTTTCCCTTTAAATAATGGCAGGCAATCTGGGGTGAAGTTTTCCCTAGGTACAGGTCAAGGATTAGCTTCCCCATCTCCCACTCCCTAACCATTAAACTGACAAGAACAGCATCTAGGAGTAACTTCACCCTGGTCCACACCACACCAGGCAGCCTCACTTCTCCCGCAGCGCCCTGGCCGTCTCGTCGAGGGCCTCGCGTGGCTCATTGGGGGGCGGGATCTTCAGATCTGTAGGCTCCACCCCCCACACCTCCGTGGCGTAGTCGGTGATGGTGCGGTCGCTAGAGAACTTCCCAGACGCAGCGATGTTCTTGATCACCATCTTGGTCCACTCCCTCGGGTTCTAAGGGAAAAAAACATGATATATATATAGATATATAATGCCACTTTACTTTTACTTTTTGGTCATTCAGCAATTTTTAAAAAATGTATACACACACACACTTTTGTCTGAAAAGATTTGCAGTAGTGAGTGCAAACATGTTTATGGTAGCATGTAAACCCTTGTGGGAATTGAACCTACAACTTTGGTACTGCTAACACCACTGCCTTACCTACTGCGCCACAAAGGACCACCTTAGAATGGTAATTGTGCCCAGATGTACCTTTTCTGCAGGGTGATCCGTACCAGGCTCTACTGTAACCTAGTCCGCAGGGTGGTCCGTACCAGGCTCTACTGTAATCTAGTCCGCAGGGTGGTCCGTACCAGGCGCTACTGTAATCTAGTCCGCAGGGTGGTCCGTATCAGGCGCTACTGTAATCTAGTCCGCAGGGTGGTCCGTATCAGGCGCTACTGTAATCTAGTCAGCAGGGTGGTCCGTATCAGGCGCTACTGTAATCTAGTCAGCAGGGTGGTCCGTATCAGGCTCTACTGTAATCTAGTCCGCAGGGTGGTCCGTATCAGGCGCTACTGTAATCTAGTCAGCAGGGTGGTCCGTATCAGGCTCTACTGTAATCTAGTCAGCAGGGTGGTCCGTATCAGGCTCTACTGTAATCTAGTCAGCAGGGTGGTCCGTATCAGGCTCTACTGTAATCTAGTCAGCAGGGTGGTCCGTATCAGGCTCTACTGTAATCTAGTCAGCAGGGTGGTCCGTATCAGGCTCTACTGTAATCTAGTCAGCAGGGTGGTCCGTATCAGGCTCTACTGTAATCTAGTCAGCAGGGTGGTCCGTATCAGGCTCTACTGTAATCTAGTCAGCAGGGTGGTCCGTATCAGGCTCTACTGTAATCTAGTCAGCAGGGTGGTCCGTATCAGGCTCTACTGTAATCTAGTCAGCAGGGTGGTCCGTATCAGGCTCTACTGTAATCTAGTCAGCAGGGTGGTCCGTATCAGGCTCTACTGTAATCTAGTCAGCAGGGTGATCCGTATCAGGCTCTACTGTAATCTAGTCAGCAGGGTGATCCGTATCAGGCTCTATTGTAATCTAGTCCGCAGGGTGGTCCGTATCAGGCTCTACTGTAATCTAGTCAGCAGGGTGATCCGTATCAGGCTCTACTGTAATCTATTCAGCAGGATGGTCCGTATCAGGCTCTACTGTAATCAGGTTTCCGCAGCATACCACCCTGCATACCACTGCTGGCTTGCTTCTGAAGCTAAGCAGGGTTGGTCCTGGTCAGTTCCTGGATGGGAGACCAGATGCTGCTGGAAGTGGTGTTGGAGGGCCAGTAGGAGGCACTCTTTCCTCTGGTCTAAAAAAAAAAAAATCCCAATGCCCCAGGGCAGTGATTGGGGACATTGCCCTGTGTAGGGTGCAGTCTTTCAGATGGGATGTTAAAATGGATGTGTGGACTCTCTGTGGTCACTAAAGATCCCATGGCACTTATTGTTAGAGTAGGGGTGTTAACTAGTCATTATTAACTAGAGGGATAATGATGATTACCTGATACAGTCATTATTAACTAGAGGGATAATGATAATTACCTGATATAGTCATTATTAACTAGAGGGATAATGATAATTACCTGATATAGTCATTATTAACTGATATAGTCATTATTAACTAGAGGGATAATGATGATTACCTGATATAGTCATTATTAACTAGAGGTACATGGGGGATAATGATGATTACCTGATATAGTCATTATTAACTAGAGGTACATGGGGGATAATGATGATTACCTGATATAGTCATTATTAACTAGAAGGATAATGAGGATTACCTGATATAGTCATTATTAACTAGAGGTACATGGGGGATAATGATGATTACCTGATATAATCATTATTAACTAGAGGGATAATGATGATTACCTGATATAGTCATTATTAACTAGAGGGATAATGATGATTACCTGATATAGTCATTATTAACTAGAGGGATAATGATGATTACCTGATATAGTCATTATTAACTAGAGGTACATGGGGGATAATGATTACCTGATATAGTCATTATTAACTATAGGGATAATGATGATTACCTGATATAGTCATTATTAACTAGAGGTACATGAGGGATAATGATGATTACCTGATATAGTCATTATTAACTAGAGGGATAATGATGATTACCTGATATAGTCATTATTAACTAGAGGTACATGGGGGATAATGATTACCTGATATAGTTCATTGACTTTCTCCTGGCACTTTATGTAGTCCTCATAGTCTGCAAACACCTTGAAGCTGAAGACAGAGACAGTCAACGTCATGACTCAGGAAGGACCACATCAGCCAACAGTACTGTAGCCATAGAAATACAATTACTGGAATCAACATTCCCATTCAAATCAATGTTCTGCGATGGGGTGTTGCAGTCAAATTGACTGGAGAGGCGTTCCTCGACCCTTCTGGTAATTCTATGTCTGCATCCCAAAATGGCATCCAATTCCTTTTACAGGGCCTGGTCAAATGTAGTGCACTATATAGGGAATAGGGTGCCGTTCACAGCCACTACCTACCGGTCATGGTTGAAAAGCATATTGGTGACGTCTTTGAAGAGCTCTGGTTGTTTGGGACAGAAGAATCCACTGTTGATCTGATCAATGGCTTGCTTCAGTTCTGGAATCTTCTGGTAATACGTCACGGCATCGTAGCTTAAGAGGAGAGAACAGGAGGAGTAGCAACATTTCTCACAACAAGACATCATAGTCACATCTCTACATTACAAGGTTTACAATAGAGCAACTTCCCTTTCAACCAAAACGGGTCAACAATGTGTTCAGGGATTACTTCCTCAGTAAATCACACGAGTCAAGATGCTTATTGAGTTGAGCATCGCATAACTTTATGGCGCGGTCAATGTGGCCGATGTGGCGCGGTCAATGTGGCCGATGTGGCGCGGTCAATGTGGCCGATGTGGCGCGGTCGATGTGGCCGATGTGGCGCGGTCGATGTGGCGCGATCAATGTGGTCCATGTGGCGCGATCAATGTGGCCGATCGTGGGCGCGGTCAATGGCCGATGTGGCGCGGTCGATGTGGCCGATGTGGCGCGGTCGATGTGGCCGATGTGGCGCGGTCGATGTGGCCGATGTGGCGCGGTCAATGTGGCGCGGTCGATGTGGCGCGGTCAATGTGGTCGATGTGGCGCGGTCAATGTGGTCGATGTGGCGCGGTCAATGTGGTCGATGTGGCGCGGTCAATGTGGTCAATGTGGCGCGGTCAATGTGGCGCGGTCAATGTGGTCGATGTGGCGCGGTCAATGTGGTCGATGTGGCGCGGTCAATGTGGTCGATGTGGCGCGGTCAATGTGGTCGATGTGGCGCGGTCAATGTGGTCGATGTGGCGCGGTCAATGTGGTCGATGTAGCGCGGTCAATGTGGTCGATGTGGCGCGGTCAATGTGGCATTGCATAAAGTATGACCCTTAGATAAGTATTAGATATAATTTGGGAAAACAAACCCTACCCTCCATGTCCCCCTGTGTGTGTGTGTTACCCCTGTACGTCCATCTCTGCCACGTCCTCCACCCTCATGCCGAAGATGAACATGTTCTCCTCTCCAGCCTCCTCGGCCATCTCTACGTTGGCTCCGTCCATGGTGCCGATGGTGAGTGCTCCGTTCAGCATGAACTTCATGTTGCCAGTGCCGGACGCCTCCGTGCCAGCTGTGGAGATCTGCTCAGACAGGTCCGTGGCTGGGATTACTGTAGGGGGGAAATAGATTACAGTAAGGCGGGAAAAATAGATTACAGTAAGGCGGGAAAAATAGATTACAGTAAGGCGGGAAAAATTGATTACAGTAAGGCGGGAAAAATTGATTACAGTAAGGAGGGAAATAGATTACAGTAAGGAGGGAAATAGATTGCAGTAAGGAGAGAAATAGATTACAGTAAGGAGAGAAATAGATTACAGTAAGGAGAGAAATAGATTACAGTAAGGAGGGAAATAGATTACAGTAAGGAGGGAAATAGATTACAGTAAGGAGAGAAATAGATTACAGTAAGGAGGGAAATAGATTACAGTAGGGAGGGGGGAAAATAGATATAAAAAAACCGATCCATCTCTAATACAGGATACAGTTTATAGTGCACTACTTCTGACCAGGGCCCGATTTACATTTTCATTGCTCATGTTAGTCATTTAACAGACTCTTATCCAGAGAGACTTACAGTAGTGAGTCATTTAACAGACTCTTATCCAGAGAGACTTACAGTAGTGAGTCATTTAACAGACTCTTATCCAGAGAGACTTACAGTAGTGAGTCATTTAACAGACTCTTATCCAGAGACTTACAGTAGTGAGTCATTTAACAGACTCTTATCCAGAGACTTACAGTAGTGAGTCATTTAGCAGACTCTTATCCAGATAAACTCTTACCCAGATAAACCTAACTGTTCCTGTAAGTCTAAGTTCATTGCTCAAGGGCACAGACACTTTTATTTTTACCTAGCCGGCTTGGGGATTCAAACCAGCAACCTTTCGGTTATTGGCCCAATGTTCTTAACCGCTAGGCTACCTGGCACATTTAACGCTACCTGCATCTAATAGAGTAACTGCCACTAAATGTACATGAAGGACAAAGTATATTGAAAGCAGGTGCTTCCACACAGGTGTAGTTCCTGGGCGAATTAAACAATTAACATCCCATCATGCTTAGGGTCACACAAAAATGTTGGGCAGGCCATTATTTTGGCTACGCCCCCACAGGATGACAATTCCCTCATCCACAGGGCACGAGTGGTCACAATGGTTTCATGAGCATGAAGACGATGTAAACCATGTGCCCTGGCCATCTCAGTCACCAGATCTCAACCTAATTACCGGGAGATTCTGAAGCGGTGCCTGAGACAGCGTTTTCCACCATCATCAACACACAACACAAAAAAAAACCACAGAATGATGGAATTTCTCGTGGCAGAATGTTGTCGCATCCCTCCAATAGAGTTCTAGACATTTGTAGAATCTAGACCAAAGGTGCATTGAAGCTGTTCTGACTCACGGTGACCCAAAAACCCCTTTTAAGACGCTTTGTATGTTGACGGTTTCCTTTATTTTGGCAGTTACCTGGACATCACTAATACTCCCACAAGGATAATGGTGATGCTTTTCCCCCGAGAAGGTAAGTATTATTTTGGCAGTATCATGTTATGAGTATGCTAGTCACTGGCAGGGACTGGGGAGTTTGTCAAGATCAAAATAAACATGAAAAATAAGAGCAAAGCCCAGGACTTTCACTAGCAACTGTAGATATATACACAGTACTTTTCTCAGCCAGAGAGAGACTGTAGTTCTCCAGGTAGAGACAGTACCTTTCTCAGCCAGAGAGACTCTGTAGTTCTCCAGATAGAGACAGTACCTTTCTCAGCCAGAGAGACTCTGTAGTTCTCCAGATAGAGACAGTACCTTTCTCAGCCAGAGAGACCCTGTAGTTCTCCAGATAGAGACAGTACCTTTCTCAGCCAGAGAGACTCTGTAGTTCTCCAGATAGAGACAGTACCTTTCTCAGCCAGAGAGACTCTGTAGTTCTCCAGATAGAGACAGTACCTTTCTCAGCCAGAGAGACTCTGTAGTTCTCCAGATAGAGACAGTACCTTTCTCAGCCAGAGAGACTCTGTAGTTCTCCAGATAGAGACAGTACCTTTCTCAGCCAGAGAGACTCTGTAGTTCTCCAGATAGAGACAGTACCTTTCTCAGCCAGAGAGACTCTGTAGTTCTCCAGATAGAGACAGTACCTTTCTCAGCCAGAGAGACTCTGTAGTTCTCCAGATAGAGACAGTACCTTTCTCAGCCAGAGACTCTGTAGTTCTCCAGATAGAGACAGTACCTTTCTCAGCCAGAGAGACTCTGTAGTTCTCCAGATAGAGACAGTACCTTTCTCAGCCAGAGAGACTCTGTAGTTCTCCAGATAGAGACAGTACCTTTCTCAGCCAGAGAGACTCTGTAGTTCTCCAGGTAGAGACAGTACCTTTCTCAGCCAGAGAGACTCTGTAGTTCTCCAGATAGAGACAGTACCTTTCTCAGCCAGAGAGACTCTGTAGTTCTCCAGGTAGAGACAGTACCTTTCTCAGCCAGAGAGAGACTGTAGTTCTCCAGATAGAGACAGTACCTTTCTCAGCCAGAGAGACTCTGTAGTTCTCCAGATAGAGACAGTACCTTTCTCAGCCAGAGAGACTCTGTAGTTCTCCAGATAGAGACAGTACCTTTCTCAGCCAGAGAGACTCTGTAGTTCTCCAGGTAGATGACCTTCAGCTTGCTGCCCACCACAGGATCTTTGTTGACCACCTCTCCCACAGCCGTGATCAGCTTGATGATCATCTTGGCCATGTGGTACCCCGGCGCAGCCTGTAGAGGGAGACAAAGGATCCTTCTCAAATTCAGCTTTCCTCCATTCATGGGGTTGCATCCAAAAAACAAGGGTACCATTTTCCCTATATTTAGTGCACTACTTTTAACCAGGGTCCCTAGGGGGTCATAGTGCCTTTGACCGGGGTAGGGTAGTAGGTGCCAGGCGCACCGGTTTGTATCAAGAACTGCAACGCCACTGGGTTTGTCACTACTTTTTTTTTACCAGGGGCCCCTAGGGGTCATGATAGTGCACTACTTTTTACCAGGGGCCCCTAGGGGTCATGATAGTGCACTACTTTTTACCAGGGGCCCCCGAGGGTGTCAATTAATTTCACTAGGGTGTCCCCTCTCCTCACTTCCTTCTCAAAATATATCTGAAGTAGAAGAGCCACAGTTCCTCCCCTTCGAGCCTTTTCCTCCAATAGATTATGAAGGGGAGAGGGTGTAAGGAATACATGAAAGACACAGGGAGAATCTCAATTGCATTTCCTTGATTCCTCGTGTCCGCTTTCCTCAAAACCCCATTTGGATGAGAAAGTCAGGAGGTCAATTCTCTCTTTTCCGATATTGAGAGAAAGAGTTGAAGCTAGTCTGGAACGTACCTTGCCACCAATGATCACAGTCCGGGGAACAAAAGGTGCTTTTGGGTTCTTCCTGATGCCTTTAAAAAAACAAAAAACTTGATCAGATTTTAAACAATAAGGTGTTACTTATTGTAACGCCTAAATGAAGCCTTCATAACCCTTTATAAAAAAAGGCTACGGTGAAGCTTCACAGATCATATATAACCAAGGGTCATCATAAGGCAGGGAGGCCCAAATGCCACCCTATTCCCTATTTGACAAAACTAGTGCACTACACACACAAACACGACGTACGGTTGTACATGGTGACGATGTGAAGGCAGTTGAGGAGCTGGCGCTTGTACTCATGAATCCTCTTGACGTGGACGTCGAACATAGAGGACGGGTTGATTTCCACCATGTACTCTTTCTCCAGGTACTGGGAAAACTTCTCCTTGTTATCCTGGGCACAGAAAGACTTGACTTGATACACATGGCATTCTATTCCCTTGTAGTGAATGTACTCCCTCTGACCAGGGGCCCTAATACTTTTGACCAGGGGCCCTAATACTTTTGACCAGGGGCCCTAATACTTTTGACCAGGGGCCCTAATACTTCTGACCATGGCCCATAGGGCTCGCCACAAACAGTCAATGGGGTAGAGTAGTACTTTAAAGTATTTTTTTCGTTTTTTGGGGCTATCTGTAAATGATGTCTGAGTGTTGGAGTGTTCCCCTGGCTATCTGTAAATGATGTCTGAGTGTTGGAGTGTTCCCCTGGCTATCTGTAAATGATGTCTGAGTGTTGAAGTGTGCCCCTGGCTATCTGTAAATGATGTCTGAGTGTTGGAGTGTGCCCCTGGCTATCTGTAAATGATGTCTGAGTGTTGAAGTGTGCCCCTGGCTATCTGTAAATGATGTCTGAGTGTTGGAGTGTGCCCCTGGCTATCTGTAAATGATGTCTGAGTGTTGGAGTGTGCCCCTGGCTATCTGTAAATGATGTCCGAGTGTTGGAGTGTGCCCCTGGCTATCTGTAAATGATGTCCGAGTGTTGGAGTGTGCCCCTGGCTATCTGTAATGATGTCCGAGTGTTGGAGTGTGCCCCTGGCTATCTGTAAATGATGTCCGAGTGTTGGAGTGTGCCCCTGGCTATCTGTAATGATGTCCGAGTGTTGGAGTGTTCCCCTGGCTATCTGTAATGATGTCCGAGTGTTGGAGTGTTCCCCTGGCTATCTGTAATGATGTCCGAGTGTTGGAGTGTTCCCCTGGCTATCTGTAATGATGTCCGAGTGTTGGAGTGTTCCCCTGGCTATCTGTAATGATGTCCGAGTGTTGGAGTGTTCCCTGGCTATCTGTAATGATGTCCGAGTGTTGGAGTGTTCCCCTGGCTATCTGTAATGATGTCCGAGTGTTGGAGTGTTCCCCTGGCTATCTGTAATGATGTCCGAGTGTTGGAGTGTTCCCCTGGCTATCTGTAATGATGTCCGAGTGTTGGAGTGTTCCCCTGGCTATCTGTAATGATGTCCGAGTGTTGGAGTGTTCCCCTGGCTATCTGTAATGATGTCCGAGTGTTGGAGTGTTCCCCTGGCTATCTGTAATGATGTCCGAGTGTTGGAGTGTTCCCCTGGCTATCTGTAATGATGTCCGAGTGTTGGAGTGTTCCCCTGGCTATCTGTAATGATGTCCGAGTGTTGGAGTGTTCCCCTGGCTATCTGTAATGATGTCCGAGTGTTGGAGTGTTCCCCTGGCTATCTGTAATGATGTCCGAGTGTTGGAGTGATCCCCTGGCTATCTGTAATGATGTCTGAGTGTTGGAGTGTTCCCCTGGCTATCTGTAATGATGTCCGAGTGTTGGAGTGTTCCCCTGGCTATCCGTAAATAAAACCCCAAAAAAGACAATTGTGAATATATAGTAAAAAAACCTTTTTTTAAATCAAATCATTTCACTTGTAATTTTTCTTAAGTATAATTTTGCAAATACATTTACTTTTGATACTTAAGAATATTTAAAACCAAAAACTTTTTTTTACTCAAGTTGGATTTTACTGTGACTTTTACTTGAGTTATTTTCTACTACGGTATCTTTACTACAGTATGACATGCTACTTGTACCACCGCAGGAAGTAGAACACAGAGGTTCCATTTGGGGCGTAACCCTGTTGAACCAATGGGATCAGTTTGAAAGGAAAATCTTATGAAATAGTAACATCAGCAACAAGCCCCAACACGTGTACCTAGGAACAAAACCAATTATATATGGTCAACTTCCTGTCTGCTCTGAGTTTGCATGGAATTATATGGTCAACTTCCTGTCTGCGCCGAGTTAGCATGGCATTAGGAGCTCCACACTGACGTGTACTCAGTGTATTTATTCAGTTGGTTGGATTGTTTGCTTGGCTGGAACATTGTTTTTATCCATGGGGGGGTCATTTTCTGCCAATATTACTATTGGGAAATGGCATGGTTCTGAGCCATTTCCCAATAGTAATATTGGCAGAAAATGACCTCTTCCCCCCCATGGATAAAAACAATGTTCCAGCCAAGCAAACAATCCAACCAACTGAATAAATAGAGTAAATAAACAGAGTAGAACTCACAAATATGCCCCATGATCCATTATAGGCCATGCATGTTGACTGTTGTTAATGAATGGGTGGGGAGACTTTACCTGCTTGACTTTAGACACATCTCTGATGAAGGTATCATCGTCTACCAGCTCATTGAGCTTCTGTAACTGGCTGAGGTCCTTCACATATTCCTCCCCAATGGCCTAGAAACATGTAGACAAAGTACATGAAGGTGACATAGCAGATTAGCAAAGAAAATTGCATTCAAAAGATACAGGAATATCAAGAGAGATAAAAACGGACAATCAAAGATGCCAATCAAACCTCAGCAATGAGCTCAGCCAATCCCGGGTTACAGAGGAGGAGCCAGCGTCTAGGAGTGATGCCATTGGTCTTGTTCTGGAACTTCTCCGGTTCTAATTCGCTGAAGTCTCGGAACCTTTCAGAACAAAAAAATGAATATATTTTAGATTCTAGAAGGCCGCTACTAGAAGACGGTAAAATAGTGTTCAATAAGGCCCACCGTAGCAAAAACAGTTAAAATTTTTTTTTTTAAATTTAAACTAGGCAAGTCAGTTAAGAACAAATTCTTATTTACAATGACGGCCTAGGAACGGTGGGTTAACTGCCTGTTCAGGGGCAGAACGACAGAATTTAACCTTATCAGCTCATGGATTCGATCTAACCACTAGGCTACCTGCCGCCCCTGGTTTCAGACAGTTGGGAGTTTCTCTTACACAACCTAGAGAAGCCCCATCTTACACATCTGAGAGAAAGCTGTTACTATCAGGGAGAATACAGTAGAGATGAACCATCTTACACATCTGAGAGAAAGCTGTTACTATCAGGGAGAATACAGTAGAGATGAACCATCTTACACATCTGAGAGAAAGCTGTTACTATCAGGGAGAATACAGTAGAGATGAACCATCTTACACATCTGAGAGAAAGCTGTTACTATCAGGGAGAATACAGTAGAGATGAACCATCTTACACATCTGAGAGAAAGCTGTTACTATCAGGGAGAATACAGTAGAGATGAACCATCAGTAGAGATACCACATCTGAGAGAAAGCTGTTACTATCAGGGAGAATACAGTAGAGATGAACCATCTTACACATCTGAGAGAAAGCTGTTACTATCAGGGAGAATACAGTAGAGATGAACCATCTTACACATCTGAGAGAAAGCAGTAGAGATGTTACACATCTAGCTGTTACTATCAGGGAGAATACAGTAGAGATGAACCATCTTACACATCTGAGAGAAAGCAGGAGAATGTAGAGATGAACCATCTACACATCAGCTGTTACTATCAGGGAGAATACAGTAGAGATGAACCATCGTACACATCTGAGAGAAAGCTGTTACTATCAGGGAGAATACAGTAGAGATGAACCATCGTACACATCTGAGAAAGCTGTTACTAAAGCTGTTATCTAGAAAGCTGTTACTATCAGGAGAATACAGTAGAGATGAACCATCTTACACATCTGAGAGAAAGCTGTTACTATCAGGGAGAATACAGTAGAGATGAACCATCGAATACACATCTGAGAGAAAGCTGTTACTATCAGGGAGAATACAGTAGAGATGAACCATCTTACACATCTGAGAGAAAGCTGTTACTATCAGGGAGAATACAGTAGAGATGAACCATCTGTTACTACATCTGAGAGAAAGCTGTTACTATCAGGGAGAATACAGTAGAGATGAACCATCTTACACATCTGAGAGAAAGCTGTTACTATCAGGGAGAATACAGTAGAGATGAACCATCTTACACATCTGAGAGAAAGCTGTTACTATCAGGGAGAATACAGTAGAGATGAACCATCTTACACATCTGAGAGAAAGCTGTTACTATCAGGGAGAATACAGTAGAGATGAACCATCTTACACATCTGAAGCTGTTACTATCAGGGAGAATACAGTAGAGATGAACCATCTTACACATCTGAGAGAAAGAAAGCTGTTACTATCAGGGAGAATACAGTAGAGATGAACCATCTTACACATCTGAGAGAAAGCTGTTACTATCAGGGAGAATACAGTAGAGATGAACCATCTTACACATCTGAGAGAAAGCTGTTACTATCAGGGAGAATACAGTAGAGATGAACCATCTTACACATCTGAGAGAAAGCTGTTACTATCAGATGGAGAGAATACAGTAGAGATGAACCATCTGTTACTACATCTGAGAGAAAGCTGTTACTATCAGGGAGAATACAGTAGAGATGAACCATCTGTTACACATCTGAGAGAAAGCTGTTACTATCAGGGAGAATACAGTAGAGATGAACCATCTTACACATCTGAGAGAAAGCTGTTACTATCAGGGAGAATACAGTAGAGATGAACCAACCATCTGAGAGAAAGCTGTTACTATCAGGGAGAATACAGTAGAGATGAACCATCTTACACATCTGAGAGAAAGCTGTTACTATCAGGGAGAATACAGTAGAGATGAACCATCTTACACATCTACACATCTGAACCATCTTACACATCTGAGAGAAAGCTGTTACTATCAGGGAGAATACAGTAGAGATGAACCATCTTACACATCTGAGAGAAAGCTGTTACTATCAGGGAGAATACAGTAGAGATGAACCATCTTACACATCTGAGAGAAAGCTGTTACTATCAGGGAGAATACAGTAGAGATGAACCATCTTACACATCTGAGAGAAAGCTGTTACTATCAGGGAGAATACAGTAGAGATGAACCATCTTACACATCTGAGAGAAAGCTGTTACTATCAGGGAGAATACAGTAGAGATGAACCATCTTACACATCTGAGAGAAAGCTGTTACTATCAGGGAGAATACAGTAGAGATGAACCATCTTACACATCTGAGAGAAAGCTGTTACTATCAGGGAGAATACAGTAGAGATGAACCATCTTACACATCTGAGAGAAAGCTGTTACTATCAGGGAGAATACAGTAGAGATGAACCATCTTACACATCTGAGAGAAAGCTGTTACTATCAGGGAGAATACAGTAGAGATGAACCATCTTACACATCTGAGAGAAAGCTGTTACTATCAGGGAGAATACAGTAGAGATGAACCATCTGTTACACATCTGAGAGAAAGCTGTTACTATCAGGGAGAATACAGTAGAGATGAACCATCGTACACATCTGAGAGAAAGCTGTTACTATCAGGGAGAATACAGTAGAGATGAACCATCTTACACATCTGAGAGAAAGCTGTTACTATCAGGGAGAATACAGTAGAGATGAACCATCTTACACATCTGAGAGAAAGCTGTTACTATCAGGGAGAATACAGTAGAGATGAACCATCTTACACATCTGAGAGAAAGCTGTTACTATCAGGGAGAATACAGTAGAGATGAACCATCTTACACATCTGAGAGAAAGTTACTATCAGGTTACTATCAGGAGAATACAGTAGAGATGAACCATCTTACACATCTGAGAGAAAGCTGTTACTATCAGGGAGAATACAGTAGAGATGAACATCATCTGTTACTATCAGGGAGAATCTGAACCATCTTACACATCTGAGAGAAAGCTGTTACTATCAGGGAGAATACAGTAGAGATGAACCATCTTACACATCTGAGCTGTTACTATCAGGGAGAATACTGAACCATCTTACACATCTGAGAGAAAGCTGTTACTATCAGGGAGAATACAGTAGAGATGAACCATCTTACACATCTGAGAGAAAGCTGTTACTATCAGGGAGAATACAGTAGAGATGAACCATCTTACATCATCTGAGAGAAAGCTGTTACTATCAGGGAGAATACAGTAGAGATGAACCATCTTACACATCTGAGAGAAAGCTGTTACTATCAGGGAGAATACAGTAGAGATGAACCATCTTACACATCTGAGAGAAAGCTGTTACTATCAGGGAGAATACAGTAGAGATGAACCATCTTACACATCTGAGAGAAAGCTGTTACTATCAGGGAGAATACAGTAGAGATGAACCATCTTACACATCTGAGAGAAACACATCTGATCTGAGAAAGCTGTTACTATCAGGGAGAATACAGTAGAGATGAACCATCTTACACATCTGAGAGAAAGCTGTTACTATCAGGGAGAATACAGTAGAGATGAACCATCTTACACATCTGAGAGAAAGCTGTTACTATCAGGGAGAATACAGTAGAGATGAACCATCTTACACATCATTCTTGATGATGTTGGAGTGTATCTCAGCGACTCCGTTGACGGCGTGAGATCCCACGATGCACAGGTGAGCCATGTTGACCCTCTTTCCCCCGTCCTCCTCGATCAGAGACATCCTGCGTATCCGATCCACGTCCTCTGGGAAGAGAGCTGAAATCTCCTGGAGCAACACCAGAAACGCACTGTGTCAGCTGGTCCCAATCTGCTCCATATCCCTCCTAAAAACCACATGATTCTGCCAATCTGAACAGTCCAGGTTATTGACACAGTACAAGCAGCATGTCTATGGGTGAATTAGGGCCAAGAGGAGGGAGCTGATGGGGACCGGATGAGTGTCCATGAGTCTTGTAAGGGGGATACATTTCAAGTCATTCAGTATCAATGTATTCATACGCTTAGCAGGGAGCACAGCCCAGTCTATAGTGGTACATCAGAATACCACCCACTGAACCCAGTCTATACGGTACGTACGTCCAGGTGTCCCTGGTTGATCCTGTAGATGATCTGAAGGTGTCTGGGTAGCAGGGTCTCCAGCAGTCCAATGGGCCAGCGCTCCAGAGCCTCGGGAAGCACCGTGTGATTGGTGTACGCAAAGGTCCGCTTGGTGATGGCCCACGCCTGATAGGAAAGAGCAATGGTTCTAATAGCGCAGTACACACTGAATAGCCTGGTCACTTCAAATCATGTTTACACACTGCTTTACTCATCTCATATGTCCATTCTGATATATTTATGCCAACGCCACTCCGACATTGCTCATCCAAATATTTATACATTTCTTAATTCCATTACTTTTAGATGTGCATTTAGTTAGATATTACTGCACTGTTGGAGCTAGGAACACAAGCATTTAGTTAGATACTACTGCACTGTTGGAGCTAGGAACACAAGCATTTAGTTAGATACTACTGCACTGTTGGAGCTGGGAACACAAGCATTTTTCTACACCCGCTAAATATGTGTATGTGACCAATAACATTTGATTTGATGGCCCCAGATCTTCTGTGGATATACCAGGCTACGACAGACGAGGCACTTGTTCTATGATATAAAGGTGGCTTTAGGGTTCAAGGTGCCGCGTGGCTTTAGGGTTCAAGGTGCCGCGTGGCTTTAGGGTTCAAGGTGCCGCGTGGCTTTAGGGTTCAAGGTGCCGCGTGGCTTTAGGGTTCAAGGTGCCGCGTGGCTTTAGGGTTCAAGGTGCCGCGTGGCTTTAGGGTTCAAGGTGCCGCGTGGCTTTAGGGTTCAAGGTGCCGCGTGGCTTTAGGGTTCAAGGTGCCGCGTGGCTTTAGGGTTCAAGGTGCCGCGTGGCTTTAGGGTTCAAGGTGCCGCGTGGCTTTAGGGTTCAAGGTGCCGCGTGGCTTTAGGGTTAGGGTTCAAGGTGCCGCGTGGCTTTAGGGTTCAAGGTGCCGCGTGGCTTTAGGGTTCAAGGTGCCGCTGCGTGGCTTTAGGGTTCAAGGTGCCGCGTGGCTTTAGGGTTCAAGGTGCCGCGTGGCTTTAGGGTTTGCCGCGTGGCTTTAGGGTTCAAGGTGCCGCGTGCTTTAGGGTTCAAGGTGCCGCGTGGCTTTAGGGTTCAAGGTGCCGCGTGGCTTTAGGGTTCAAGGTGGCGTGGCTTTAGGGTTCAAGGTGCCGCGTGGCTTTAGGGTTCAAGGTGCCGCGTGGCTTTAGGGTTCAAGGTGCCGCGTGGCGTGGCTTTAGGGTTCAAGGTGCCGCGTGGCTTTAGGGTTCAAGGTGCGTGGCTTTAGGGTTCAAGGTGCCGCGTGGCTTTAGGGTTCAAGGTGCCGCGTGGCTTTAGGGTTCAAGGTGCCGCGTGGCTTTAGGGTTCAAGGTGCCGCGTGGCTTTAGGGTTCAAGGTGCCGCGTGGCTTTAGGGTTCAAGGTGCCGCGTGGCTTTAGGGTTCAAGGTGCCGCGTGGCTTTAGGGTTCAAGGTGCCGCGTGGCTTTAGGGTTCAAGGTGCCGCGTGGCTTTAGGGTTCAAGGTGCCGCGTGGCTTTAGGGTTCAAGGTGCCGCGTGGCTTTTTAGGGTTCAAGGTGCCGCGTGGCTTTAGGGTTCAAGGTGCCGCGTGGCTTTAGGGTTCAAGGTGCCGCGTGGCTTTAGGGTTCAAGGTGCCGCGTGGCTTTAGGGTTCAAGGTGCCGCGTGGCTTTAGGGTTCAAGGTGCCGCGTGGCTTTAGGGTTCAAGGTGCCGCGTGGCTTTAGGGTTCAAGGTGCCGCGTGGCTTTAGGGTTCAAGGTGCCGCGTGGCTTTAGGGTTCAAGGTGCCGCGTGGCTTTAGGGTTCAAGGTGCCGCGTGGCTTTAGGGTTCAAGGTGCCGCGTGGCTTTAGGGTTCAAGGTGCCGCGTGGCTTTAGGGTTCAAGGTGCCGCGTGGCTTTAGGGTTCAAGGTGCCGCGTGGCTTTAGGGTTCAAGGTGCCGCGTGGCTTTAGGGTTCAAGGTGCCGCGTGGCTTTAGGGTTCAAGGTGCCGCGTGGCTTTTCACTCATCTACCCAACACACCACACCCACAAATACTTATTATGCAAGTTTAGATAAAGTTAGTGGTTTTATTTTCATACAATAAATAATCAGTTTCATCCTCTCCCCCTTTTTAAAAACGCACCGTGTCCCAGTCGAGTTTCTCAATGTCCACAAAGACCCTCATGAGCTCTGGGATGGCCATGGCAGGATGAGTGTCATTCAGCTGGATGGCCACCTGTCAACACACAAAAAAAAGAACAACCAACTGTATTTGTTGTTGTTGTTAGGATTCAGTGGAGTCGTGATAAAAATCAATAAGTAATCTACTTTCTCTGGGAAGCTGTCGAAGGAGACCGGGCCGGAGGAGCCCTTCTTGGAGTTCTTGAAGCGTCGGATGATGTCCTGGAGGGTAGCAGCCACCACGAAGTACTCCTGCTTCAGCCGCAGCTCCTTCCCTTCAAAGAACTACAACAAATCAAATCTAATGTTAGTGGTCACATGGCTAGCACATGTTAGTGGTCACATGGCTAGCACATGTTAGTGGTCACATGGCTAGCACATGTTAGTGGTCACATGGCTAGCACATGTTAGTGGTCACATGGCTAGCAGATGTTAGTGGTCACATGGTTAGCACATGTTAGTGGTCACATGGTTAGCAGATGTTAGTGGTCACATGGTTAGCAGATGTTAGTGGTCACATGGTTAGCAGATGTTAGTGGTCACATGGTTAGCAGATGTTAGTGGTCACATGGTTAGCAGATGTTAGTGGTCACATGGTTAGCAGATGTTAGTGGTCACATGGTTAGCAGATGTTAGTGGTCACATGGTTAGCAGAAGTTAGTGGTCACATGGTTAGCAGATGTTAGTGGTCACATGGTTAGCAGATGTTAATGGTCACATGGTTAGCAGATGTTAATGGTCACATGGTTAGCAAATGTTAATGGTCACATGGTTAGCAGATGTTAATGGTCACATGGTTAGCAGATGTTAATGGTCACATGGTTAGCAGATGTTAATGGTCACATGGTTAGCAGATGTTAATGCGAGTGTAGTGAAATGCTTGTGCTTCTAGTTCCGACAATGCAGTAATAACCAACGAGTAATCTAACTAACAATTCCAAAACTACTACCTTATGGACACAAGTGTAAGGGGATAAAGAATATGTACATAAAGATATATGAATGAGTGATGGTACAGAGCGGCATAGGCAAGATACAGTAGAAGGTATTGAGTGCAGTATATACATATGAGATGAGTATGTGGAGGAATCAAGGTGTGCGTGCCGAAATGGCACCCTATACGTTATAGTGCACTACTTTAGACCAGGGCCCCATAGGGTAGTGCACTACTTTAGACCAGGGCCCCATAGGGTAGTGCACTACTTTAGACCAGGGCCTATCGGGAAACATCCACAAATAGGAGGGGGAGAAAACAAGAGGTGCCAAGTGAGAATTTAAAAAAAACACACACACACACAGGGGGCCCAGTTGGTAGAGCATGGTGGTTGCAACACCAGGGTTGTGGGTTCAATTCCCACGAGGGGACCAGTGTGTGAAAATCATTGAATATGTATGCACTCAGTATTGTAAGTCGCTCTGGATAAGAGCGTCTGCTAAACGACACGAAAGAGAGCAGGAGGGAGACATAATGGACTAACACCTACGTGGTCAATGTACCAATCTAGAACTTACGTTATCGTTGGGGTAAAGCACACGAGAAATATTCTCCGCCAGATTCCTGTCCAGAACAGCTTGGATGTAATCTCCAACATTGACTGAGGAGACATAGAATGACACATAGAAGTGATTTAACAGGGACCTTAATGGGAGAGGACATAGAAGTTAATTTGATTTATTTTACCTTTATTTAACTAGGCAAGTCAGTTAAGAACACATTCTTATTTTCAATGACGGCCTAGGAACAGCGGGTTAACTGCCTTGTTCAGGGGCAGAACGACAGATTTGTACCTTGTCAGCTCAGGGATATGAATTTGCAACCTTTTCGGTTACTAGTCCAACGCTCTAACCACTAGGCTACCCTGCCTTAAATGGGAGAGCACATAGAAGTGATTTAACAGGGACATTAATGGGAGAAGACTCAAGACTTCTGTTTCTCAGGAAAAGAAACGGCTTCATATTATTCACTAGACTCAATTCAATGCTGTCATCATTCAGGCCTGGATTCTAACTTGAGATGTGTGCGACTTCGTTTCCTCCGTAAAGCGTACATTGGCAGAAACACGTCATTTAGTTGACAGGGTGCTTGCTAAAGTGCTTGCATCTCAAGTTAGAGTCAAAGTTAGCTCTGGTCCATGGTGTTAGTGTGGCTTGCTTGAAGAAGGCTGTGCTAGCGAGCTGTATTAACACCCTGGACCAAAGCTACCTCTGAGTAGGCAGGGTTACAAAAAAGTAATGTCATCCTCCTGGCCACTGTCATGACGTGGCCCTTTCTGGGTATCGAGTGTGGCATCCCCCTCCCTCCTACACCCAGGTTCTGTTATCTCAGGTCGTAAATTCCTGGAGGAGACTCTCCTCAGGGCCATGCAGTATATAGAGAGTGTGTTTCACAGTAGAACTTCTGCATCACAGAACTTGAGAACTGAACAATATCCATGTTTTGGAGAATGTGTAAACGGTCGGTGGAGAAGCCAGGTACGACCCGGTCAGTTTTGTTTCATGCCACATTACCATAACCCTGTTTATACAGGTGCCTCCATTGTGAGGTTTGCGTCTAATTATTGTAGAAAATGAATGAGTAAAGATGAAACTATTTGTGAAATTATGTAATGTGATTTTAAACCGTTAATGTGAGAGAATTGAAATTCTCACAGAGGGGGCGAAGGTTTGAGTAGAGTCCACAAAAACCTCAGTATAAGCCAAGGTTGTAATGGTTGTTGAATTCCTAACCATACCACGTGGAGCATTGGCTACACGGGCGGATATGGTTAAACTCTGAGACTATCGATCCTAACAGAATAAGAGCAAATCTTAGATACTAATTATTAGTCTGCAGCTAGAAGTTGTGTCAACCCGAGATGCGAGGACCGACAACCGCCGAAACATCTATTCCATGAGAACATTTCTGAAGGGTACTCCGAAGTATCCATTCTAACCACAAAAGACTTCAGGGAAGCAGAGAGAGACGCTCAGATGAACCTTCCAACAGAAGGACTGATGATTCCAACAAAGATCACGGACACTGAGCGTAAATAAATAAAATTATATATATATATATAAATAAAATATATATATATATAAATAAAATTATATATATAAATATATAAATATATATAAATATATATATATAAATATATTTATATATATATAAATAATATATAAATAAAATAAATATATAAATAAAATAAATATAAAATAAATAAATATAAAATAAATAAATAAATATATAAAATAAAAATATATAAAATAAAAATATATAAAATAAATATATATAAAATAAATATATAAAATAAATAAATATAAAATAAATAAATATATAAATAAATATAAATAAATAAATAAATAAATATAAATAAATATATAAATAAATATATATATATAGCAATTATTGCAATTATTGCAATTATTTCCGAATGAGTGAGCGTTCACGTGCAAAGGATTACAATTAATATAATTATCAACTGTGAAGTGACTTTTCCCAGTCCACACCCACTTCCCAGTCCACACCCACTTCCCAGTCCACACCCACTTCCCAGTCCACACCCACTTCCCTTTGTCCACCAAGCTGTCATATCATCTTAGACCACTAGGGAACCTCTCCTATCATTTCCTTGTAACCATATACATATCTACTGTTTGTGCATTTCTGTGATTATTTAGTT
This sequence comes from Oncorhynchus gorbuscha, assembly GCF_021184085.1. Lineage (NCBI taxonomy): Eukaryota > Metazoa > Chordata > Actinopteri > Salmoniformes > Salmonidae > Oncorhynchus > Oncorhynchus gorbuscha. The sequence goes on along the minus strand of NC_060182.1, from coordinate 94,330,808 downwards.
AGTTCGTAAATAAATTATTAAGACAATTGATGTGTGGATGACTCATAGTGAAGACTGGGTTCGTGCAGATAACCAACAATTTACGACGTTTGGAATGAGATTAACGTGAGGTAAAGAATCATTCATTAATAGAAGACTAATTGATCAGATATTAAAATATCTGAAGAGTTATATTAGGAAAAGTATAACTTTATAATCTGAAGATTTTTCTTGGTGCCCTGACTTCCTAGTTAATTACATTAACATAATTTGTTTAATCACGTAATAATAATAATTACAGAGAATTGATTTGATAAATTAACAGTCTTCAATCTCATGATGCCAAAGACACGACACCACTTACAGTCCATCAGGTTGAAGTCGTTGGGAGCTCTGGCAGACCACAGCCTCATGGTGTTGACTGTGTTGTTCATATATCCAGGGATGGGCGTGTCATAAGGCATAGCAAGGACCACCTATAGAGGCAAGGCATTGGGGGGGGGGTTAAGGAATTAAGATTAGGTTGAAGATGAAGATTAAAAATGTCAGATTTATTCATCATCTTAAAACTTCCTTCCAAAAAGATTAAGGGTCAATTCAAGACTATAAATTTAAAAAATACCAAACTCAATAAAATCATAGATATGCAGGTACTTAGTGAGTCAACCTGTGGGAAGAATTGGGAACACTTCAATTTAACATTATAAATATCAGTAATACTTTTAGCAAAGTTCAATGCCCAAAACAATATTTTTAACACCACAGCGACCCTTAGTTGCTGTTATACCTGTGTAATAACACAAGTGACAATGTAAGTACATTAGAAAATGCATCTCAAATCCCCATCAGATATGCAGGTACTAAGTGGTACAACTTAGCGCTATTATCAGCACGTTACAATGATTTTTTTAAAGGGTAGTATTCATTATCATGACTGTAAGTACCTGTGTGTCCACCCATCTGGCCCCTTCCTTAGACTCCTCCACTCTGCCGTAGAAGTGCACTGGTAGCATGTACTCAGGGCGGGCCTTCTCCCAAGGGTTACCATGACGCAGCCAATCGTCTGCTTCTTCCACCTAGGAGCAAGCCAATCACAAGGCAACATACTAAATCGAAAGTGTGACTAAGCAAAACTTGAAATGGGTCAATATGTTGAATAGAACCATAGCCTGGTCTCAGATCAGTTTGTGTTCTTGCCAACTCCCACTAGGCTACCCTGCCGCCTCTACACTCTAACCACTAGGCTACCCTGCCGCCTCTACACTCTAACCACTAGGCTACCCTGCCGCCTCTACACTCTAACCACTAGGCTACCCTGCCGCCTCTACACTCTAACCACTAGGCTACCCTGCCGCCTCTACACTCTAACCACTAGGCTACCCTGCCGCCTCTACACTCTAACCACTAGGCTACCCTGCCGCCTCTACACTCTAACCACTAGGCTACCCTGCCGCCTCTACACTCTAACCACTAGGCTCCCCTGCCGCCTCTACACTCTAACCACTAGGCTACCCCGCCTCCCCAAAGATGATTGTACAAATACAACAGCTGAGCTTCTCATTCTAAAACGTTTCTTCATTTAGTCAGTGTGATCTGAGTGAACGATGGTCTAAAGACGTCCTCACTAGCCAGGGGCCCAGTTTCAAAATACCGTTGAGCCCCCCCCTCCCAAACTAGACATTTCCCCACAGACCTGCTGCTATTATTACACAAATTAATATAACTTTCATGTACGCTTTTAATTTCAGAATAAAAATAAACACAATAGGCCATACATAATTGTTTATATATACATATATATACACATATATACATAATTGTTTATATATACACATATATATACATACATACATACATACATACATACATACATACATACATACATACATATACATACATACATACATACATACATACATACATACATACATACATACATACATACATTTTTTTTAAATCAGTGGGGCCCCCCAGGCAGCCAGGGTTAATTTCAATTGAAATCCACCCCTGTCATACTGTTGCACACTGTTGCAATCCAGGCTGGAGCCATAGAGAGGAAGGATGTGGGTCGCCACAGTGTTGCAGACCTGGAACCTTTCAAATACATTTTAGCGTTCGCTCTAATCTTATTGGAATCTTAGGTGTCAGATGGGCAGGATTATTCGATTGGTTCCACTGCGTCAAACAAGCTCAGATAAAGTATTAGACATGATTTTGAATAGTATTTGAACCCAGGTCTGCGGTGTCTGTCAATCATTTAACAGAAAGAGGTTTGCTGCTGCCTGTCTTCACTCTTTAAGTGGTGAAACACTGGCTTTTATCCCAAATGGCACCCTATTCCCTATATAGTGCACATCTCATGAACAGAGCCCTATGGCCTCTGGTCCAAAGTAGTACACTACATAGTGAATAGGGTGCCATTTGGGACCAGTGCCTGTTGCGATAGCCTTCTCAACCTCTGAGCCAACCAATCGACGTGTTGTTGCCCTTGTTTGGATTCTGATAACAACCTACAGTACATTACACACACCGGAGGGGTTTTGCCCTTTTCAATCTGGGCTGTGTGTTTGCAGTGCAATGCACTTCTGAACGCTGAACTAGATGGTTTTGATTATTCATTGACTGAAGTGAAGAGGCATGCATGAAACCTGAAACCTGTCCTCTACATAACGAATAGTGTTGTAGAAGTTACACTCTACTGCAAAGAATGAAATCCTTGTGGTTTGTCATTGTTAAAATAAGTGTATCTAATAGGGTAAGACAGTTTAAATAAGCTCATGATGCATTTATTCATTATATTCTCCAAGAATCAAATGATACATCTCAATAATTTAGTCAAAAACCTGGATGTATCCATCCCAGATTGCCCCTTTAAAATGCAGTGGAATAAAGCAGAGAAGGGTTGTTACCTGCCAACCTTCCTTGATCTTCTGATTGAAGATCCCATACTCATAACGGATGCCATAACCGTACGCTGCCAGACCCAGGGTGGCCATGGAGTCCAGGAAACATGCTGGGCAGGGAATTTCAATTCATTATTTGTCAATGTTTCAAAAATACCAAACCGATGAAGTTTAAAGACACAGTGGATGCAAAGAAAACCTGTATGGTGTAAGGGGGTAAAGTATGGCTTCACGTATGGCTTCAAGTATGGCTTCAAGTATGGCTTAAAGTGTAAAGTATGGATTCACGTATGGCTTAAAGTGTAAAGTATGGCTTAAAGTATGGCTTAAAGTGTAAAGTATGGCTTAAAGTATGGCTTCACGTATGGCTTAAAGTGTAAAGTATGGCTTCACGTATGGCTTAAAGTGTAAAGTATGGCTTCACGTATGGCTTAAAGTGTAAAGTATGGCTTCACGTATGGCTTAAAGTGTAAAGTATGGCTTCACGTATGGCTTAAAGTGTAAAGTATGGCTTCACGTAGGGCTTAAAGTAGGGCTTCACGTAGGGCTTAAAGTAGGGCTTAAAGTAGGGCTTAAAGTAGGGCTTAAAGTAGGGCTTAAAGTAGGGCTTAAAGTAGGGCTTAAAGTAGGGCTTAAAGTAGGGCTTAAAGTAGGGCTTAAAGTAGGGCTTAAAGTAGGGCTTAAAGTAGGGCTTAAAGTAGGGCTTAAAGTAGGGCTTAAAGTAGGGCTTAAAGTGTAAAGTATGGCTTAAAGTATGGTGTAAGGCGATAAGTATGGCGTAAAGTATAGGGGGTAAAGTATAGCTTAAAGTATGTGGAAGGCGTAAAGTATGGTGTAGGGAGTAAAGTATGGCGTAGGGGGTAAAGTATGGCGTAGTATTTCTTAGTATCTGTTCTGGAATATTCATATGGAGGTTAGTTATAGAGACTATAGGAGTTGGCTTATTAGAACAAACAGATCTGGGACCAGGCTACAGTGATGTTGATAATTTCCTTCGTGGAATGAAGATCTGCTCTCATTTCAAAAAGGCTGCGTTTACACAGGGAGCCCAAATCTGATCTTATTTTTAGAGAATTGAGCTGCTTGTGTAAACACGGACATGCAGCCATCCAAACAGCCTCCTACGGTTGGTTAAACTTCCTGTTTTGGCCAGCCAACAACAGCCTCATAGTGTTAGGTAAACTTCCTGTTCTGGCTTGCAGACAAGAGAGGTTTGCTGTAGTTTTCCACCTGATGACAACCCACTGTATTCTGTACTACATTAAATAGAACCCTGTAGCCCGTTCCCCGGTTCCATTGGTTCCGTGTAGCCAACTTCTTTGGTCATGAACCACCATAGAAGTTAGCAAGGACACACACACCTAACACTTGGTCCGTACTGTACCTGCCAGTCTGCCCAGGCCTCCGTTCCCCAGCCCGGCATCTTCCTCCATCTCTTCCAGATCCTCCATGTCCAAACCCAGCTACACAACAAACAGAGACTTCAAAAAAATAACAAACTCACATTCAACTTGTTCAGGCAATACAACAACACAAAAGGGGACAGCCCCATATTAGTGTTTAATGATGTATGAGCTGATGCATCACATCACGCTTAACCTGCTCGACTAAGGTGTGGCAATCACGCTTAACCTGCTCGACTAAGGTGTGGCAATCACGCTTAACCTGCTCGACTAAGGTGTGGCAATCACGCTTAACCTGCTCGACTAAGGTGTGGCAATCACGCTTAACCTGCTCGACTAAGGTGTGGCAATCACGCTTAACCTGCTCGACTAAGGTGTGGCAATCACGCTTAACCTGCTCGACTAAGGTGTGGCAATCACGCTTAACCTGCTCGACTAAGGTGTGGCAATCACGCTTAACCTGCTCGACTAAGGTGTGGCAATCACGCTTAACCTGCTCGACTAAGGTGTGGCAATCACGCTTAACCTGCTCGACTAAGGTGTGGCAATCACGCTTAACCTGCTCGACTAAGGTGTGGCAATCACGCTTAACCTGCTCGACTAAGGTGTGGCAATCACGCTTAACCTGCTCGACTAAGGTGTGGCAATCACGCTTAACCTGCTCGACTAAGGTGTGGCAATCACGCTTAACCTGCTCGACTAAGGTGTGGCAATCACGCTTAACCTGCTCGACTAAGGTGTGGCAATCACGCTTAACCTGCTCGACTAAGGTGTGGCAATCACGCTTAACCTGCTCGACTAAGGTGTGGCAATCACGCTTAACCTGCTCGACTAAGGTGTGGCAATCACGCTTAACCTGCTCGACTAAGGTGTGGCAATCACGCTTAACCTGCTCGACTAAGGTGTGGCAATCACGCTTAACCTGCTCGACTAAGGTGTGGCAATCACGCTTAACCTGCTCGACTAAGGTGTGGCAATCACGCTTAACCTGCTCGACTAAGGTGTGGCAATCACGCTTAACCTGCTCGACTAAGGTGTGGCAATCACGCTTAACCTGCTCGACTAAGGTGTGGCAATCACGCTTAACCTGCTCGACTAAGGTGTGGCAATCACGCTTAACCTGCTCGACTAAGGTGTGGCAATCACGCTTAACCTGCTCGACTAAGGTGTGGCAATCACGCTTAACCTGCTCGACTAAGGTGTGGCAATCACGCTTAACCTGCTCGACTAAGGTGTGTTAATCACGCTTAACCTGCTCGACTAAGGTGTGTTAATCACGCTTAACCTGCTCGACTAAGGTGTGTTAATCACGCTTAACCTGCTCGACTAAGGTGTGTTAATCACGCTTAACCTGCTCGACTAAGGTGTGTTAATCACGCTTTCACAGTCATTGAGAAATTCTGTCTCTTGTAACAGCTGTTTTAGTCTCTGGCTCCAGTGGTTCCTGCCTGTAGTCAGGCCATTGATGTGCTCCAGACGTCTCTCAGTTCTGTCTCACCTGGTAGATGGCCTCGTCACAGGCGTTCTGCAGCCCCAGGTTAATCATGGTGTTCTGGAGGGTTCTGCCCATGTAGAACTCCAGAGAGAGATAGTACACCCGCTGGTCAAGGAGAACAGGGGTGTATTCATTAGGTGGCAGACCAGAATCAAAAGAGAATCATTTTCTCAATGCAAACCCGTTTATTCCAATGAGAAAACGTTTTGCATGAAAAAAAGAGTTTATATTTTAACAAAGTCAGGTATGTCAATAACCACTTTTAGTTCCATTCTCTGTGTGCTTCCTAGTGATGCACACATCCCAGGAACATGCAACATTCAGTACTAATACAACACTGGCACGTATCAATAAAAAAAACATTCTCAGCGTAGTAGTGTAATCCTTTTCATTATGATGTGAAAGTCAAAACTGATCCGAGATCAGCTCGCCTACTCTCAGATTCTTCCGGAATACAACCAGGCCATTGAAACTATGATTTCATGAGTCCTAAAGCTTCATGGTAAGGCTAAATATTGTCACTATTAGAAATGGTGGAAACGCCCACTAACCTATGGTCTCCTCCAATCCAACGCGATTAGAAATAATGGTGGAAACGCCCACTAACCTATGGTCTCCACCAATCCAACGCTATTAGATTTGTAGAAATTAGGTGACATTTCAGGAGAAAGGAGATATTATCAGGAAGCATCCAGAGGGTGCAGATTGATGATAATGATGACGAGGAGCAGCAGATGGAACCATGTATTAGAAAGGGAGGCGGGGCTGTGACTAGTGATGGTCATTCCGAGTCTTTTCGGAGAGCCACATTATTGGCTCCGTTGACATATAAAAAAATAAGAGACGCGTAAATTGGGACCCAAACAGCTCTTTATTCACTACTCTTGAAAATCGATATATATATATTTTTTAAAATTGCAAATCTCAAATGTAATTTTAAAAAAGTAGAGTACCATGTCAGATCGTGATATGCACGTTAAGATACATATTTACATAACCCCTTTTTCTGTGGGGGGGGTGCAAAAACGAGCGTGGTACGGATCGATATGCTCTCTCCACTATGTATTATTTTTTTGCAGTGAGGATTCACCATCTTCTGATAATTATTTTGTAATTTATTAGCAGATAATCGTTGTTTGAAACTTTAAAAAAAAGGTGTTAGTAGACGCAGTTTTCAAATCTGGGAACCAAATACGATTCGGTTCCCAAAGTTCACCAAAAAGAGCCATTGGAACGACTCATCACTAGCTAATACTGGACCAAATAAGGACAGCACAAGACAGACAGGTAAAGCCAGGATAAGTTCTCCAAACAAAAGTACAGCATGATATTTGGAAAAGCCAACAACTTTACCTTGGGATCGGTCTCGTAGTAGAACTGCTGGGTTCTGATCCATCTTCCCACCAGGTGATCTCGAACCGTGTGCGCGAGGGCGAAGTAATAATCGCGCGGCGTCGCTACATTCCTGTCTTTGACCAAAGTGAAGTGGAGGTGTCGGTTAAAACCTTTCTTCAACTCGGCGACGTTCTCCACCCCGACAATTCCTCTGATACTGATCTGTTTACGCTTCTCCTGGTCAGTGAGAGGAGCCGCCATACTGCTGAACAAAACGGCTGCTAACAGTCATTCAATTTCAACTCTTAAAGTGGAGAAATTAAGTTTAGGTAGTTGCTTTTCTGTAGCGTCAGTCTCCTCCTCTTTAATGTCCATTGGTGCATGGAGGAGGAGGTGTGTCGTGTTCCCAACCTCCCAACCTCTCAACCTCTGGCAGATGAGTGCAGAGAAAAATATTGGAAAAATATTTTTGGGACACTTATCATTTTATTGAATATTCACAGATACAGAAAACACCAAGAGAGATCAGTAATAAGAGCAACACTTCCAAATATAGTAATAACAATAATCATAACAATAGCAACAGTTGTCTTTATTGGCATATAAGTAAACAGACTATATGTAAAGTATAACCAATGTTTAAGGACATTGGACTTTTTGTATAACCCGCCAAGCAGAGCTTCGATTTTATTACTTTATATTTCCGACGCACATTGCTTAAGCGCGCATTATATACATTGAGAGAACTGCCTATACTTGTGTGTCGCCCAGCGACCGTATGTAAATTCTAGAATGCTAAATTATGCTAAATTAGGAGAGTAAAGAAAGGTTGTCTTGAGGGACTGCAGGACGCATTTGGTTTTTGATACCACCACTACCCACGTGCGTTTCCTGTGCTCAAACGTGTATTTCATTCAACTCACATCTTCTTGGATAGGCACCTTAAATGACTTAAATGATCAGACAACATGGTCTATACAGCAGGTTTAGAGAAACTACAATGAGTATGGATAAATTACACCAATAGTTCAACATCAACCTTCCAGTACTGACAGTATCTACACATTTGTATTTGGTTGAATCAAATATAAATTCAGTCTCAAAATTGCTTAAAAACTAGTTTACAAAAGAATGCTAATTTAATTTGTATCCTGGAATAGTTATATAACATTGGGATAATGACCATCTTTGTCTTAATTTGGCCTAGATCAGAGATGACCCTCCCCCTCCCTGTCTTCCTCACGCTCTCTGTCTCCCCCCCACTCTGTCTTCCTGCCCCTCGTTCTGTCTCCCTCGCCTCCCTTTCTCTATCTCTCTCTTAATCTGTCTCCCTCGACCCTCTCTCTGTCTCCCTCCCCCGTCTCTCTCTGTCTCCCTCCCCTCTCTCTGTCTCCCTCCCCTCTCTCTGTCTCCCTCGACTCCCTCTGTCTCCCTCCCCCGTCTCTCTCTGTCTCCCCCCCCTCTCTCTGTCTCCCTCTCCCATTTCTCTCTGTCTCCCTCCCCCTCTCTCTGTCTCCCTCTCCCATTTCTCTCTGTCTCCCTCCCCCTCTCTCTGTCTCCCTCTCCCATTTCTCTCTGTCTCCCTCCCCCTCTCTCTGTCTCCCTCTCCCATTTCTCTCTGTCTCCCTCCCCCCTCTCTCTGTCTCCCTCCCCAGTCTCTCTCTGTCTCAGTCCCCCTCCGTCTACCTGTTACTCTCTCTCACACACACACACACACACACACACACACACACACACACACACACACACACACACACACACACACACACACACACACACACACACACACACACACACACACACACACACACACACACACACACACACACACACACACACACACACACACACACGTGTCCAGAGACCTCCTCAGTGCTGGGCCTGTGTAGATATTTTTGGGCAGTGTGGGAAAGAGTCTGTCTAGTAGACTGCATAATGACTCAACAAAGAGGCAAACAGAAAAAACAACTACGTGTTTAGAGAGTTGGCAATGGCATTAATGAGTTCCAGGGTGAAATGTCCTCTAGATACAGATCTAGGATCATCTTCCTCTCCTCCAATCCACAACCTTAACCAAGCATGAGGAATATGCAAAACTGACCCAAGATCAGTATCTAGGAGAAAACTTCAATCCTGTCTCAGAGCTCTACTCTAATTGTCCGTAGAGCTCCGAGACAGGATTGTGTCGAGGCACAGATCTGGGGGAAAGGTACCAAAAAATGTCTGCAGTATTGAAGGTCCCCAAGAACACAGTGGCCTCCATCATTCTTAAAAGGAGAAGTTTGGAACCACCAAGACTCTTCCTAGAGCTTGCCGACCGGCAAAACTGATCAGGGAGGTGACCAAGAACCCGATGGTCACTTTGACAGAGCTCCAGAGTTCCTCTGTGGAGATGGGAGAACCTTCCAGAAGGACAACCATCTCTGCAGCACTCTATCAATCAGGCCTTTAGAGGGGCCAGACGGAAGCCACTCCTCAGTAAAAGGCACATGACAGCCTGCTTGGAGTTTGCCAAAAGGCACCTAAAAGACTCTCAGACCATGATGGTCTGATGAAACCAATATTGAACTCTTTGGCCTGAATGCCAAGAGTCATGCTTGGAGGAAACCTGGGACCACTGGAGTAAAGTACAGAGAGATCCTTGATGAAAACTTGCTCCAGAGCGCTCAGGACCTTAGACTGGGGTGATGGTTCACCTTCCAACAGGACAACGACCCTAAGAACACAGCCAAGACAATGCAGGAGTGGCTCCGGGACAAGTCTCTGAATGTCCTTGAGTGGCCCAGCCAGAGCCTGGACTTGAACTCAATTGAACATCTCTGAAGAGACCTGAAAATAGCTGTGCAGTGACGTTCCTCATCCAACCTGACAGAGCTTGAGAGGATCTGCAGAGAAGTCAGAAACTCCCCAAATACAGGTGTGCCAAGCTTGTAGCGTCATACCCAAGAAGACTCTCGGCTGTAATCACTGCCAAAGGTGCTTAAACAAAGTACTGAGTAAAGGGTCTGAATACTTATGTAAATGTGATATCTTTAAAAAAGTTTTTAATTTAAAAAAAAAAATATGCAACATTTTCTAAAAACCTGTTTTTGCTTTGTCATTATGGGGTGCTGTGATGTCATTATGGGGTATTGTGATGTCATTATGGGGTATTGTGATGTCATTATGGGGTATTGTGATGTCATTATGGGGTTCTGTGTGTAGAACTAATGAGGGAAAAAACGATTTAACCCATGTTATAATAAGGCTGCAACGTAACAAAATGTGGAAAAAGTGAAGGGGTCTGAGTACTTTTCGAATGCACTGTATCTCCATAGCTCCTACCAACACCCCAAATAACTAACACCCCAATATATCTCCATAGCTCCTACCAACACCCCAATATATCTCCATAGATCTACCAACACCCCAATATATCTCCATAGCTCCTACCAACACCCCAAATAACTAACACCCAATATATCTCCATAGCTCCTACCAACACCCCAATATATCTCCATAGGTCTACCAACACCCCAATATATCTCCATAGGCCAACTAACACCCCAATATATCTCCATAGGCCGACCAACACCCCAATATATCTCCATAGGTCTACCAACACCCCAATATATCTCCATAGGTCTACCAACACCCCAAATAACCATCACCCCAAATAACCATCACCCCAAAGAACCATCACCCCAAAGAACCATCACCCCAAATAACCATCACCCCAAAGAACCATCACCCCAAATAACCATCACCCCAAAGAACCATCACCCCAAATAACCATCACCCCAAATAACCGGCAGTTGAAAGATGGTTGATGACCATCCAAGTCCCCCTGTGGAGTGCTTTGTTTGATTCCTAATGACATCAAGGAAATGAATACGCTTACAAAAAGGATGCCTCAAGACATTAATCCTCTGTAGTTAGTTAGTTAGTTATTTAGTTAGCCCATTTGACAAGGTTTTAAAGGGATTTTGAATGGATTTGAAAGGGATGTTAAATGGATTTTAAAAGGGATCATTTCAGGGTGAATGCCAAGTGTCACTGATCTCACTGCCTGTGTCCCAAATGGGACCCTATTCGCTATATAGTTCACTACTTTTGACGAGAGACCTATGGGCCCAGGTCAAATGTATTGCCCTAAATAGGGAATTGGGTGCCATTTGGGACACATATACTGTGTGCTGAAGTAAACACTCCAGTAGGTCTAGAGTTGTTCTAGAGTTGTTCTAGAGTTGTTCTAGAGTTGTTCTAGAGTTGTTCTAGAGTTGTTTTAGAGTTGTTTTAGAGTTGTTCTAGAGTTGTTTTAGAGTTGTTTTAGAGTTGTTTTAGAGTTGTTGTTTTAGTGTTGTTCGAGAGTTGTTCGAGAGTTGTTTAGAGTTGTTTTAGAGTTGTTTTAGAGTTGTTTGAGAGTTGTTTTAGAGTTGTTTGAGAGTTGTTTGAGAGTTGTTTGAGAGTTGTTTGAGAGTTGTTTTAGAGTTGTTTGAGAGTTGTTTGAGAGTTGTTTTAGAGTTGTTTGAGAGTTGTTTTAGAGTTGTTTTAGAGTTGTTCGAGAGTTGCTCTAGGTGAAGCATCCTGTCTTTGTTTTTTGAAGGTTTTGTAGCCCATCAACCACTAGCGCTAGCCTGGGTACCAGTCTGATTGTGCTATCATTCTACTTCTTGCCACTCCCTGTCAACAGTCCTGCTTGTAGAAAACCAGGAAACAGCCCTGCTTGTAGACAGCTAATACCTTCATGGGATATTCCATTCATCATTAAAATCATATATTAAGTTTTAAAAAAAGAAAGAACAACAATGTTATATGAAAAATCAAAGATACTCTGTCTAAACATCAATAATCAATCCATCTATACATCTCCTTCACATAAAGAGCATTTTCAAGAACAATCGTACAAAAAACTATGTCTCAAACTCCTAATCAGAACACAACTCGAGTGAGATAAAAATACGAGGACTTCTACTATGACGTTGGCATGGTGTTGCCGGACGAACCAAGTCCTTGGTCCCGGGAAGGAACGTTTTAAAGACCCATCTCCTTGGCAACGAGAAAATGTTGCCGTCATTTTCTGCAATTCTACTCATTTTGCCACGAGGCAGAAAGAAATCATTGCCATTTTAAAGCTTAAATTACAGTGCATTTCTGTTTGTAAAAAATATAATATTTTGGGGGGTAATTGAGTTGAAAAATGTACAATTGGTGGAGTACTGTGGATACCAATATCCCTGTAAGCCACCCAGGCCCAGGGTTGAGGACAGAAATGTGTAGATTAATAAAATTACATTGTATTTTATTTTATTACACTCTCTTAACTTACTCCACGGATCCCTTCGCCAAAATTATTTTAATCTGTTGTTGTTAGTAATATTGACTATATGTCAAAACAAAAGTATGTGGACACCCCTTCAAATGAGTGGATTTGGCTATTTCAGCAACACCCGTTTGCTGACCGGTGTATAAAATCGAGCACACAGACATGCAATCTCCATAGACAAACATTGGCAGTAGAATGGCCCTTACTGAAGAGCTCAGTGACTTTCAAATGTGGCACCGTCATAGGATGCCACCTTTCCTACAAGTCAGTTTGTCAAATTTCTGCCCTGCTAGAAGTGCCCCGGTCAACTGTAAGTGCTGTTATTGTGAAGTGTATCATTCTAGATGATTCTGTGCCTCTAACTTTTTTTGCAACAGTTTGGGGAAGGCCCTTTCCTGTTTCAGCATGACAATGCCCCCGTGCACAAAGCGAGGTCCGTACAGAAATAGTTTGACGAGAACGGTGTTGAAGAACTCGACTGGCCTGCACAGAGCCCTGACCTCAACCCCATCAAACACCTTTAGGATGAATTAGAACGCCGACTGTGAGCCAGGCCTAATCGCCCAACATCAGTGCCTGATCTCACTAATGCTCTTGTGGCTGAATGGAAGCAAGTCCCCGCAGCAATGTTCCAACATCTAGTGGAAAGCCTTCCCAGAAGAGTGGAGGTTGTTATAGCAGCAATGTTCCAACATCTAGTGGAAAGCCTTCCCAGAAGAGTGGAGGCTGTTATAGCAGCAATGTTCCAACATCTAGTGGAAAGCCTTCTCAGAAGAGTGGAGGCTGTTATAGCAGCAATGTTCCAACATCTAGTGGAAAGCCTTCCCAGAAGAGTGGAGGCTGTTATAGCAGCAATGTTCCAACATCTAGTGGAAAGCCTTCTCAGAAGAGTGGAGGCTGTTATAGCAGCAATGTTCCAACATCTAGTGGAAAGCCTTCCCAGAAGAGCGGAGGCTGTTATAGCAGCAATGTTCCAACATCTAGTGGAAAGCCTTCTCAGAAGAGCGGAGGCTGTTATAGCAGCAATGTTCCAACATCTAGTGGAAAGCCTTCCCAGAAGAGTGGAGGCTGTTATAGCAGCAATGTTCCAACATCTAGTGGAAAGCCTTCCCAGAAGAGTGGAGGCTGTTATAGCAGCAATGTTCCAACATCTAGTGGAAAGCCTTCCCAGAAGAGTGGAGGCTGTTACAGCAGCAAAAATGGGACAAACTTCATATTAATGCCCATGATTTTGGAATGAGATATTTGACGAGTAGGTGTTCACATACTTTTGGTCATGAAGTGTATATATTGAGATCTACTAAAAACGGATACCCTACAGTACCCCACTTTGAGAACCGCTGCCCTAGTTAGTGCACTACTTTTGACCAGAGCCCTATGGCCACTGGTGTAAAGTAGTTCACTCTATAGGGTATAGGGTGCTATATGGGACCCTAGGATTCAGTCATCTACAGGAAGAGCATTAGTACGCTGCGTTGCAGTAGCCCCAAAACAGACAGGAGTGAAACATCAAGCATTATAAAAACGTGTGCTTAACTGACTTGTCTAGTTCAATAAAGGTTCAATAAAAAATATAAATACATTATCTCCACCCCCACCACTACCACATTATCCCCATCACCTCCACCCCCAACACTACCACATTATCCCCATCACCTCCACCCCCAACACCATCACCTCCACCCCCAACACCATCACCTCCACCCCCACCACTACCACATTATCCCCATCACCTCCACCCCCAACACTACCACATTATCCCCATCACCTCCACCCCCCCAACACCATCACCTCCACCCCCACCACTACCACATTATCCCCATCACCTCCACCCCCAACACTACCACATTATCCCCATCACCTCCCCATCACCTCACCTCCACCCCCCATCACCTCCACCCCCACCCATCCCCTCCACCCCCCACCACACATTATCCCCATCACCTCCACCCCAACACTACCACATTATCCCCATCACCTCCACCCCCAACACCATCACCTCCACCACTACCACACTACCATCCCCATCCACCCCCAACCCATCACCTCCACCCCCACCACTACCACATTATCCCCATCACCTCCACCCCACCACCCCATCCCCATCACCTCCACCCCCAACACTACCACATTATCCCCATCACCTCCACCCCCAACACCATCACCTCCCACACCCCACCCCAACCACTACCACATTATCCCCATCACCTCCACCCATCCACACATTATCCCCATCACCTCCACCCCACCACTACCATCCCCATCACCTCCACCCCCAACACTACCACATTATCCCCATCACCTCCACCCCCATCACCTCCACCCCCACCACTACCACATTATCCCCATCACCTCCACCCACCTCCACCCCCCCCACTACCACATTATCCCCATCACCTCCACCTCCACACTACCACACCCCATCACCTCCACACACTACCACATTATCCCCATCACCTCCACCCCCAACACCCACCTCCACACTACCACATTATCCCCATCACCTCCACCCCCAACACCAACACCACCCCATCACCTCCACCCCCAACACTACCACATTATCCCCATCACCTCCACCCCAACACTACCACATTATCCCCATCACCTCCACCACCACCCCCAACACCACCTCCACCACCACCCCCAACACCACCTCCACCACCACCCCCAACATCACCTCCACCACCCCCAACACCACCTCCACCCCATCACCTCCACCCCCACCACCACCTCCAACCCCACCACCACCCACATCACCACCACCTCCAACACCACCCCCATCACCTCCACCACCACCCCCATCACCACCACCTCCTCCACCCCCCCACCACCACCACCACCTCCACCCCCATCACCACCACCTCCACCACCACCTCCACCCCCACCACCACCTCCACCCCCATCACCACCACCTCCATCTCCAACACCACCTCCACCCCCAACACCACCTCCACCCCCATCTCCAACACCACCTCCACCCCCAACACCACCTCCACCCCCATCACCTCCACCCCCAACACTACCACATTATCCCCATCACCTCCACCCCCAACACCACCCCCACCTCCACCCCCATCACCTCCACCCCCAACACTACCACATTATCCCCATCACCTCCACCCCCAACACTACCACAACCCCCCCATCACCTCCACCCCCAACACCACCTTCACCACCAACGAATGGGACGCACGAACAGACAGACATATACTCAGCGTTTATATCACACTGACAGATGTCCTGTGGAGAAACAGAGGAAGTGGCATCCCGACGAGCCCTGGGCAGAAGTAGTTCATATAGGGAACGCCATGTGGGATCTACCATAGGTTTGAATAAATAAAGGTCTTCTTAGTAGAATAGAATAAGTCGACTGTATTTCGTTGGTTACAAACTACGGATGAGATTCAGGTAAAAAAAACACAGCCTCTGGTAGCGTCTCATTTACATAATACAATAGAAATACAGTCCACGTCTACAGTCCGTCCCACGTGACAGTCCGTCCCACATGACAGTCCGTCCCACATGACAGTCCGTCCCGCAGTCCGTCCCACATGACAGTCCGTCCCACATGACAGTCCGTCCCACATGACAGTCCGTCCCTTGTGGCAGTCCGTCCCACATGACAGTCCGTCCCACATGACAGTCCGTCCCACATGACAGTCCGTCCCTTGTGGCAGTCCGTCCCACATGACAGTCCGTCCCACATGACAGTCCGTCCCACATGACAGTCCGTCCCACAGTCCGTCCCACATGGTGGTCCGTCCCACATGACAGTCCGTCCCACCTGACAGTCCGTCCCATGTGACAGTCCGTCCTACATGGCAGTCCGTCCCACAGTCCGTCACACCTGACAGTCCGTCCCACGTGACAGTCCGTCTCACGTGACAGTCCATCCCACAGTCCGTCCCACATGGCAGTCCGTCCCACATGACAGTCCGTCCCACATGGCAGTCCGTCCCACATGACAGTCCGTCCCACATGACAGTCCGTCCCACAGTCCGTCCCACGTGACAGTCCGTCCCACATGACAGTCCGTCCCACGTGACAGTCCGTCCCACGTGACAGTCCGTCCCACGTGACAGTCCGTCCTACATGGCAGTCCGTCCCACATGACAGTCCGTCCCACATGACAGTCCGTCCCACATGACAGTCCGTCCTACATGGCAGTCCGTCCCACGTGACAGTCCGTCCCACATGACAGTCCGTCCCACATGACAGTCCGTCCCACATGACAGTCCGTCCCACAGTCCGTCCCACGTGACAGTCCGTCCCACATGACAGTCCGTCCCACGTGACAGTCCGTCCCACGTGACAGTACGTCCCACGTGACAGTCCGTCCCACGTGACAGTCCGTCCCACATGGCAGTCCGTCCCACATGACAGTCCGTCCCACGTGACAGTCCATCCCAAGTGACAGTCAGTCCCACATGACAGTCCGTCCCACATGACAGTCCGTCCTACATGGCAGTCCGTCCCACAGTCCGTCCCACGTGACAGTCCGTCCCACGTGACAGTCCGTCCCACGTGACAGTCCGTCCCACATGACACCCAGTTCTCTATGTGGGGCTCTACATTTGACCAGAACCCTACGGGCCAGTTTGAGAGCAGAAAACATCTATGTGCCCTGGTCAACAGTCGTGCACAACCCTATAGGCCCTGGTCTAAAGTAGTGCACTACCCTATGGGCCCTGGTCTATTGTAGTACACTACCCTATGGGGCCCTGGTCAACAGTAGTGCACTACCCTATGGGCCCTGCTCTATTGTAGTGCACAACCCTATAGGCCCTGGTCTAAAGTAGTACACTACCCTATGGGCCCTGGTCTATTGTAGTGCACTACCCTATGGGCCCTGGCAAACAGTAGTGCACTACCCTATGGGCCCTGGTCAATATTAGTGCACTACCTATTGGGCCCTGGTCAACAGTAGTGCACTACCTTATGGGCCCTGGTATATTGTAGTGCACTACAAAGGGAGTAGGGTGCTATTTGGAACTCACCCTATTGCTTTCTGTCAGGGATCATTACGTCCGTCAGCCAGTCCTCCCCCACTGGGAACAGACACTAGTTTTGATATACATTTGGTTGACTTGTCAACTAACGTGAAATCAACAACAAAATGTCAGCATGTCATTGGATTGAAGTTACAAGTTTGGTGAAAGAAATGACAGAATTCCCTTACGTTGACTACTCTGTTTCAAATCCAATCAGTTTTTTTTTGCGTTGATTCAACTTCATCACATTGAATTTTTTGGGTTGAAATGACGTGGAAACAACGTGGATTCAACCAGTTTTGGCCCAGCGGGCCTCTTCAGCAGGTAGATGAGTGTCCTCTTCTGCTCCCCTGACTGTCATCAAGGGTCATCCACTCCTGTTCCATTCTGCAGTCTCATGTATGTGGGTTTGGTTGGACAAGGATTCTGTTGAAATGT
Source organism: Oncorhynchus gorbuscha (assembly GCF_021184085.1). Taxonomy (NCBI): domain Eukaryota; kingdom Metazoa; phylum Chordata; class Actinopteri; order Salmoniformes; family Salmonidae; genus Oncorhynchus; species Oncorhynchus gorbuscha. Next base: position 94,312,959 of record NC_060182.1, on the reverse strand, counting down.
TAGTGTGGAGAAATGGTTTGTACAGACTATGGTAACAGGGTCGTTGTGTGTGTGTGTGTGTGTTGCTGAGAGAGTGACAGAGAGAGAGCAAGAGACAGAGCGAGAGACAGAGAGAGACAAAGACAGAGAGAGACAGAGAGACAGAGAATGTCTAAAGTTAAAGGTTCTATGATGACATAATATGTTGTCTTCTTCAGAGATCTAGAACCAGAACTAACAGGGCAGGATTCTAGAGTCTAGAGGGGTTCTAGAGTCTGGTGATGAGCAGTAAGTAGTCTTCTTGGATTGGTTAGATGGATGAATCTAGTTCACTTTTCAACCAATCATAATAATTAAGCCAAATCAGAGTTCCATTTCCAGTTGAGAGTTGGGTGTTGATGGCTGAGTAAGTTTGTACAGTAGCTAGCTGTATGGCTGGGTATTGAGAGTTGGGTGTTGATGGCTCAGTAAGTTTGTACAGTAGCTATATGGCTGGGTATTGAGAGTTGGGTGTTGATGGCTCAGTAAGTTTGTACAGTAACTGTATGGCTGGGTATTGAGAGTTGGGTGTTGATGGCTCAGTAAGTTTGTACAGTAGCTGTATGGCTGGGTATTGAGAGTTGGGTGTTGATGGCTCAGTAAGTTTGTACAGTAACTGTATGGCTGGGTATTGAGAGTTGGGTGTTGATGGCTCAGTAAGTTTGTACAGTATCTGTATGGCTGGGTATTGAGAGTATCTTGTACTGTACAGTCAAGCCTATGGGTCCGGACCGTCCAGTGGTCTGTAGAGGGCAGGAACATTGTCTTGCGTCAGACTCTGACGTCACTCCAACCCAACGCTGGTCCTGCGATCAACAGGCGACGGTTGCGCTGTCTGACGCCTGACAACGGGCCCGGTTGGTCTATAGAAGCTAGGGAATAGGGATGTGGTGTTGTGTACATGGCTGTGAGTTAAACGAGCACTAAACGGAACCCTATATTCCTTATACAGCAGACTACTTTTTAGCATGAGTCTAGCTAAGAGCAGTGCACTATACAGGGACTAGGGTGCCATTTGGGATCCACACTTAGAGAGCCCAGAAGGTGAGCAGCTTGTTGCCATTCCCTGAGTCTCAAATGGCACCCTATTCCCGATATATAATGCACTACGTTTGACCAGAGCTCTATGAGCCCTGTGCACTATGAAGGGAATAGGGTGCACTATAGTGTGCCATTTGGGACGTAGCCCCTTGTCTTGTCTTGCTTCACTGCAGTGCTGAGTCAACTCCTTAACACACTGAGCCAGACAGGTCTGCTTCCCCTGGAGTATAGAAGTCAGGAATGGGCAGGCCGGTGTGCAGGGTCACCTACAGAACAAACAAAAATCATAATCTTCCTCCTCCTTCCTCATCCTCTTCCTCATATCCTAGCAGCAGAAAATAATAGTTCTCGAAGCAGATCGAACAACCGTCTGTAGATGTCATTGCAGGTATTGAACAGCAGGTGGAGTCGTTGAACTAATGTGAAATAGACTGAGCTATTGTATCACTGCATGAGGTGTTAGCAAGCACTGCATTACCAATAGAGCCACAAGACCCATAAAACCTAGCAGTCAAACAGTTCCAATCGTTTTTCCACCATTCATTTTTTCTGTAGTAGATTTTAGAAATACTTTTTTTATTTTACCTTTATTTAACTAGGCAAGTCAGTTAAGACCAATTTCCTGTTTTCAATGGCAGCCAGCCTAGGAACAGTGGGTTAACTGGTCTAGGACCAGTGGGTTAACTGCCTTGTTCAGGGACAGAATGACAGATTTGTACCTTGTCAGCTCAGGGATTTGATCTTGCAACCTTTCGGCTCTAACCGCTAGGCTACTCTGCCGCCCCAACTACATATGAGGGCTGTGTTTAGTGGAGGCTTACGTCTGGCGTGACGTTTTGACAACCGTGTAAATCTCTCTAGGACAAGGTGACTTTTATCAATATATTCTCCTGTGTTTACCCCTGTCGTCCTCAAAAAAAAAATGGAATGCTAATTAGTTGCTAATGTGGCTATCATACAGAACTACAAATGACTGTCTCAAGCTGGGGTGGCAGTGTAGCCTAGTGGTTAGAGTGTTGGACTAGAAACTGTAAGGTTCTACTTCGGGGCTATAATGTTGTTTCTACGTTGGGGCTATAGCGTTGTTTCTATGTTGGGCTATAACGTTGTTTCTACTTTGGGGCTATAACGTTGTTTCTACGTTGGGGCTATAACGTTGTTTATATGTTACCTGTACGTTTCGGTTGAGGCTGATAGCAGGGTAGTAGAGCCCCTCGATGCCTTCGAAGGCCACAGGACCCTGCTGTTCGTCGTTGATGAGGAAGATGAGGACCCTTCTGGTGAAGTCTAACAACACTCCCACTGTAGCCCCTTTACTGACGCCCCCGTCCGTCCTGAAGAGACACACAGACTGTCAAATACATACAGTATGCATAGTATACAGTATTCAGACCCCTTCCCCTTGTCCACATTTCGTTATGTTACAGCCTTTGTCTAAAATTGATCAAATAATATACAATTCTCATCAATCTACACGCAAAACCCCATAATGACAAAGTGAATTACAGGTTTTCCTGAAATTTTAGCAAATGTATAAAAAAAACACAAATACCTTATTTCCATAAGTATTCAAACCCTTTGCTATAATACTCCAAATTGAGCTCAGGTGCATCCTGTTTCCATCGATCATCCTTGCGATGTTTCTACAACTTTATTTGAGTCCACCTGTGGTAAATTCAATTGATTGGACATGATTTGGAAAGCTACACACCTGTCTATATAAGGTCCGATAGTTGACAGTGCATGTCAGAGCAAAAACCAAGCCATGAGGTCGAAGGAATTGGCCGTAGAGCTCAGAGACAGGATTGTGTTGAGGCACAGATCTGGGGAAGGGTACCAAAATTTGTCTGCAGCATTGAAGGTCCCCAAGAACACAGTGGCCTCCATTATTCTTAAATGGAAGAAGTTTGGAACCATCAATACTCTTCCTATAGCTGGCCACCCGGCCAAACTGAGCAATCTGGAAAGAAGGGCCTTGGTTAGGGAGGTGAACAAAAACCCGATGGTCACTCTGAGAGACCTCCGGAGTTCCTCTGTGGAGATGGGAGACCCTTCCAGAAGGACAACCATCTCTGCAGCACTCCACCCAAATCGAAAAAAACCTGTTTTTGCTTTGTCATTATGGCGTATTGTGATGTCATTATGGGGTATTGTGATGTCATTATGGGGTATTGTGATGTCATTATGGGGTATTGTGATGTCATTATGGGGTCTTGTGATGGCATTATGGGGTATTGTGATGTCATTATGGGGTCTTGTGTGTAGATGGATGAGGAAGAAAAAAAACAATGTAATCCATTTTAGAATAAGGCTGTAACGTAACAAAGTGGGGAAAAAGTCAAGGGGTCTGAATATTTTTCCGAACGCACAACTGTTTGACATAGAAGCACCGGATTTTCGTCATAATTTTTTTGTAAAAAAATCTAAAATTGATTAATAATATTAATAATGACAATGTTTACATGTTTACATTTTAACAAAAAAAAAAAATAAATACATTTACATACAGTAAGTATTCCCACCCTTGAGTCAACACTATGGTGAGAACAAAAGATCTATTTAATCACTTTATAACGCAACAAAATGTGGAATAGGGTGTGAATACTTTCTGAACGCTCTGTAAATACCTACAGTCCTTTTTCTTTCTTCTTAAGAAAAATAAAAACTTGCATCGTTGGAAAAGGACCGTCAGCTTTTCACTATGTCTACACCTGTTGTTTACCAAGCATGTGACAAATACAATTAGATTTGATTTGAGTCCTACTGACATCTTAAGCATACAGGTAAAAGAAGCAGTATCTTCACAGTCGTGTAACCGGTCGTGTGAAATGGTCAGCTGGTTAGCAGCTAGTTGTGTTTAAAAATCGGTGACGTCACTCGCTATGAGACCTTGAAGTAGTTTCCCCGCGGCTTTTGTGGAGCGATAAGTAACGATGTTCAGAGGGTCCCTGTTTCGAGTTCAGGTTGGGGCGAGGAGAGGGACGGAAGTAACACTGTTACATTGGTGCCGTGACCTGGATCACTGGTTGCTGTGGGGAAGAAGGAGGTCAAAGGGGGGTGAGAGTAACCGGTGTGAAATGGCTAGCTAGTTGGCAGTGTGCGCTAGTAGCGTTTCAATCTGTGACGTCACTCGTTCGGAGACCTGGAAGTAGTTGTTTCTCTTGCTCTGCAAGGGCCGTGGCTTTTATAGAGCTGTACGTAACGATGGTTTGCGGGTGACTGTTGTCGATGTGTTCAGAGGGTCACTAGTTTGAGCCCAGGTCAGGGGCGAGGAGATGGATGGAAGCAACACTGTTACACTAGCCAGAGTGGATTGGTTGGTGTTTCATTATACAAATCCTCTCCATTAGCTGTTGGTGTGGATGCATTAGGTGTACCAGGTGACCTACCTGTTGGTGTGGATGCATCAGGTGTACCAGGTGACCTACCTGTTGGTGTGGATGCATTAGGTGTACCAGGTGACCTACCTGTTGGTGTGGATGCATTAGGTGTACCAGGTGACCTACCTGTTGGTGTGTGAGTTGTTGTGCATGAACCAGGAGCGGTTGTTGTCCACGTACATGGCCCAGGCCCTGTCGTCTTTCCCCAGCATCACGTCCTTCAGCACGTCGCCGCGGGCAACCCCAAACGCAGGGTCCGGGTGGTTGTCGTAGCGATCCACCGTGATCTCCCAGTAGTGCACACCGCGGGAGAAGCCTGAATTACCCATGACCACCCTGTCATCGTAGCTGTTGCACGTCACTGTCAGGTTGTCGTTGGAGAGGATGATGTCAGGGTGGGCTGACGTGGGGTCAAAGGTGAACCAGGCAACTACAAGAAGTAGACACACACACACAGACAGATAAAGAGTTTCACTTGAAGGTTCTCCCACCATAAGGAACCATGAGCATGGTGAAAACACCTAACAGAGGAGATGAGGCTAGAAACTGGTGGTCTGAGGTGAGGTTAGACCAGCGTTTCCCAAACTCGGTCCCGGGGACCTCAAGTTGTTACCTATCATTTCACTCCTTGACGAACATTGTCTTTGGCATATGGCACGTGAATACAAGGAGTGGAATGACAGCTACTGCATCCCAGAGTGTTATCAGAATAGAAGACTTATGTACTGGCTGATACTCTATGGTACGGTACAGGCAAAACACATACAGTGGGGCAAAACAGTATTTAGTCAGCCACCAATTGTGCAAGTTCTCCCACTTAAAAAGATGAGAGGCCTGTAATTTGCATCATAGGTACACTTCAATAAATTCATAAAAAATCCTACAATGTGATTTTCTGGATTTTTTTTCTCATTTTGTCTGTCATAGTTGAAGTGTACATATGATGAAAATTACAGGCCTCTCTCATCTTTTTAAGTGGGAGAACTTGCACAATTGGTGGCTGACTAAATACTTTTTTGCCCCACTGTATCTCTGGCACATACTGTCAAATACACTATTATTATAAATAAATGACAGATATTACAAATACAATACTCCATTGGACACTCAAGGAGAGGGCCGTTGCTATCTCTGTGGGCGCTCTATGGGACTTGATACTGTTACCATGGTAATTGGAACATCAGAACACGAGAGTTCCCATGGGAACATAAGTTTTTTTTTTTTATGTTGATTGGAGGTTCCCAGTGAAACCTGGAATAACTGAAGCCCTCATTGGACAGCAAACTGCTCACCCTTTGGTTATCAATTCAATGATTGGTTGCTGTGATGACACTGGCAATGATCAGGTTAGGAGTGGAGCAGAGTAGACATTCAGCAATGAGAGGGCTAAAGGGTGTGTGAACCATCCATACCTGTGGCCAGTATTTGCATATCACATGGAGATTGTCCAGATGCAATGTGAAATGAATAGAGGGAGAGCGAGAGAGGGAGAAAGACGGCAAGAGAAAGAGAGAGTAAGAGGAGGGAAGAAAGTTGGGAGGGAGAGAGAGTGAAAGAAAGAGAGAGAGATGAAGAGGAGGGAAGAAAGTTGGGAGAGAGAGAGTGAAAGAAAGAAAGAGAGAGAGGAAGAGG